>NC_077232.1:29535597-29910597 GCF_027887165.1 Monodelphis domestica
AAGATCATTTTGACAGCTGAGTGGAGAATGGAATAGATTAGGGAGAGACTTGAGGTAGGTAGACCCACCAGCAGCTAGTCTTAGGTCTGAGGGGATGAGGGCCTGCACTAGAGTCATAGCAGTGTCATAGGAAAAAAAGGGGTCACATTTGAGAGATGTGATGAAGGTAAAATTGACAGACCTTGACAATATGGGCTATGGGGTAAGGGGAGAGAGAATGAGGAGTCAAGAATGACACCTAGGTTTCAAGACTGGGGGACTATGAGGATGGTGGTGCTCTTGATATCAATAGGCAAGCTGGGAAGCATGAGGGTTTGTGGGAGAAAGACATTGAGTTCAGTTTCAGAGATGCTGAGTTTTGGATTTTTATGAGAAATTCAATGTCCAATAGGGAGTTGGGATGTAAGTTTAGAAGTGTGCAGAGAGATTAAGATCTAAGAATTATCATTATAAAGATGATAATTGAATTGATGGGAACTGACAAGACCACCAAGGGAAATAGTATAGAGTGAGGGAGAAGAGAAGATCCAGGATGAAGCCCTGTGGGACACCTAAGGGTAGGAGGCATTATCTGAATGAAAATCTAGCAAAGGGACTGAGAAGGACTAATCAGGTAGGTAAGAGGAGAACTGTGCAACAATTGTCTCACAAAAACCTACAGAGAAGAGAATATCAAGGAGAAGAGGGTGACTGACAGTGGCAAAGGCTAGAGTGAAGTTAAGGATGAAGATGGAGAAAAGGCCATTGGATCAGTCAATGAAGGAATTATTGGCAACTTTGGAGACAGAAGTGTTAGTTGAATGGTGAGATCAGGAGTCAAACTAAAGAGAGTTAAGAAGGGAATGAGAGAAGTCTCCTATTCCCAATGAAAGTGATCTCACCTCTTCAAACTTGGTGCATTGCTTGAATCTGTCCTTTCCACTAATTTCCCTCCTCTTGTATTTTAGGTGTTTGTGTCCTTCCCCTCATTTGTAAGCTCTTGGTGATGAGGGCCCATGCCATTTCTATCTTTACATCTGCCCAACCTAGCTCAGTGGCTTTCTTGCCTTTTTTCACCCAGCCCCCAAACCTGTGATTTAATCAATGTAAGGAAATACTCCCCATCAATACAGATTATCAACTCTCTGGACAATGAGAAATTGTTCTTCAACTCATAATCTTGAATAGGTGGTTTTCAAAGAGAAAGACACTTGGGAACCCCTGAGACCATTTCAGAGGATCTACCTGTGAGATATGAGAGATAATAAAATGGTGGACCCCTCACAGGTCCCCTAAAATGGAGTAGAAACAGGAAGAGATGGCCCCATCCTACCTGAAGCCCCATTTCCCCATCAACAGACAGCAGGACATGACGTGATGATAGTTTATTCCATTAAGAGGCTAACACAGGTGAAGTTGTTTTCACTTTGATTGGTTAAAACTCATATGGATAATTAGGGTAATGAGGCACTGTAAATTGCCTGTTCAGATTAGCTGGCTCTCCTGATTGGATAGTGACTCTCTAGTAAGTGACCAATAGTGAAGGAGGGGAGGGACTGATTTGTGTTAGGGTCTAGGTAAAAAGGAGCCTGGGAGCTCCTGAACTTTGTACTTGCTTGTTAGCTGTAAAACCAGCTCATGAGAACCCATTCTCTCCAGGATGAAATAAAATAGCTTTTGCCACATGAATACCCCTAGGGTTCAAGATTCTCACAACCCAATCAAAACCTTTCTGTAAAGACCCTAAGATGTTACTTGGGGGGGGGGTCGGGCAGCTGGGTAGCAGCTGGGTGGCTCAGTGGATTGAGAGTCAGGTGGGAGGTCCTGGGTCCAAATCTGGCCTCAGACACTCCCTAGCTCTGTGACTCTGAGCAAGTCACTTAACCTGAATTGTCTACCCCTTACCACTCTTCTGCCTTGGAACCAATACCCAGTATTGATTCCAAGATGGAAGGTAAGGTTTAAAAAAAAAAAAAGATGTTACTTGGACCCTTTTCCAACTACATATCTGTGGGAGGCTGGATTTTCTTCATATATTTCCATGAAAACAATGAAGCCCAATAGCCTGAATATAGAAGCAGATATGAAAATCTAGCTATCTTCTATTGAGCTACATATGAGATTTGTAAAAATCTATTTTAAAAATGTTACTCTTCTCACTAAATTTTTTCATTTTGTAAATTCTTTATTTTTCATGAAAATGTTATCTATCTTGACATTGGAAAGGGTTATCAATGAATTATTAATGTTATTTGGAATGAACACATATCTCAAAAATTTATCAGTTTAAATTTCCAATATGGTGGATATCCATAGCGGTAGCCCATGTCAACAAAAGCTCTTTGGGTTCCTGAGTAATTAAAAAAACAAACAAACTTTACTTCCCATTTTAGAATCGGTACTATGTGTTGGTTCCAAGACAGAAGAATGGTAAGGGTGAAGCAATGGGGGTTAAGTGACTTGTCCAGGGTCACACCTGAGGAATTTTTAAGAGGGTAAAAGAGTTCTTAGCTCCAAAACTTTCAGAACTGCTGCTCTTAAATAACTTGTCCAGAGTCACGTAATAAGGACGAGTCAGTAATAGGACATGGACTCAGAGGCCATCTCTTAAACAGGCTCTTACAAATACTTAGTGCTTCACAAATGTCTACTGAGTGACTGTGACTTGAAGTTGCTGGATGGGAGGAAATGGTTTGGCTGAGTCCCTAAAGGACACTCTTGACATTTACTGGAGTAGTCTGTACTTTTCTATGGTGGGGAGGGAACGAGGCAGGACAGCTGCTGCCTGGGGAAACCATTGACAAGGGGCAGCATCCTGTGATGGTGTCTAACTTGCCTCAAGGGGGCTGCACCTCTATCTCCATCTTCCCTTTATCCAGAGGCTTCATTTTGGGGAAGCAGTTGGTGGAGTGGGAAGAACACAAGATTAGGAGTTAAACGATCTGAGTTCTAATTCTGACCCTGCTACTTATTGCTTGTGTAACTGGGTAAAATGCTGAAGTTCTCTGGGCTTCCTTGTCCTCATCTATAAAATGGAAGGGTTGAACTGGATGATGATTTTTCAACAAGTTTAGGGAGTCGTTTTACAGTTTGTGAACATTTTTACATAATTTACATAATATCTCCTCCCATAGACAAGCCAAATGTGGTAGCACAAGCCTATAATCCTGGATAAGACCAGTGGATCACTTGAGCTTGGGAGTTCTGAGCTGCAGTAAGACTAAACCCAATAGAGCACTGGCAGCAAGATTGGCACCAATATGGCAAGTCCCATTCGGGATGGAAATGGAGCAGGTCAAAGCTCCACCAGTACTGTCAGTGCACCAGTGGCTGCTACCCTTCCACCCTAGGTGAGATAAAAATGTCCAATCTCAGCCAACAAAGCAAGACTAAGCAACAGCAATAACAACAACAAAATAATTTAATCCACAGTAGATAGAGAGCTGGTACTGAAGTCAGGACCAATTAGATTAAAATCCTGCCTCTGACTCATACTGGTTATATGATTTGATCCTGAGTAAGTTACCTAACCTCTGCATGATCCAGGCAACTCTAAAAATTATAAATTGTACAACAAAGACCAATTGTCTTGGTCAAAGGGGTTGCTCACCAGAAGTCAAGTCAACAAACCTTTATTAAGTACCTACTATATGCCAGGCATCATGCTGGGGATATAAAGGCAAAAAAACAAAAAACAAAACAAAAAAAACCTCCCCCAAACACTAAATAATCTCTCTTCTCAGAAAGTCCAAAGAACCTATACTGATGAAATCATAAGCCTTATTTAAAAAATTAAATTCTCACATAAGCTCATGTCACAATAATCAAGCCCTACCTCACATGTTTACTTCCTTTGTGACCTTAGCCAAGTCACCTTCCTGGACTTCTGTTGCTTCATGCATAAAATGAAGGAATTGGAGAGGGAGGTTTCTGCCAACCCTTCCAGAACTAGACCTGGGATTCAAGGTCTCCTTTGAAATCCAATGGGTGTAGGTATAGCAGGTACTGCTATTCTAGCAGACAGGTAGCAAAATGATTAAGTGCTGATGTCACCTTGGGAGAGTCATTAAACTGCTGCCTGCCTCAGTTTCCTCATTTGTAATATAGGGATAATAATTATCACCTACTTACCTTGCAGGATTGTTACTAAGACAAAACTTTAAAGCACTATAGAACTATTATTGTTTCTTCGTTTTACAAGTGAGGAAACTGAGGCTGGCAGTTTTAAATGAATTGTCCTGGGTCACAGAGTCAGGGGAAGATGTAAACTCTTGGCTCTGAGTTCAATGCTCTTATTCACTCTGTAACCTCTGCACTAATTTCCTGCCCCCTGTGAGCTGGGTGGGAGGCAGTTTGCTCCTGAGTACCTCGCCCCATCCCTCCCCTCCTCTCCCCTAGTGTCTGGGCCGGGCCTCAGATCCTCTCCCCACCCCACCCACTGCTCAGGCTCCCCATTCAGGAACAGCCTCCCCACCTTGGCAACAGCCAACTACCTCCTGCTCCGGCGGGGCCTGGCGCTGTCCAGCGTCTGTCTCCTGGAACAGAGGGCCCAGTGTGAGCCGGGCCCCGAGGGGGGAGCCTGGATCTCCGGCCCAGCTGATGCAGTCATTGTCTCAGGCAGTTGCCCCAGATTCTTCGCCGGGCAGCAGTGACCTCAGCCAGGCATCCAGGAGCCTGGCAGCTCCTGGTCTGACGTCATCCCCCGACCCCAATCCTGCCCGGCCGCGGCTGGCTCACATGTCCCCCCCGCGTAGGGAGCAGCTCTGGCTCTCTGCCACCTTCTCCCTGCTGGCCTCTGCGGCTGTGGCTGCCGCCGGTGTGTTCACCGGGGACGGCCGGCCCCATGCTTTGCCTTTTCAGCAGAGGAGTTTGGTGCTGACGTCAATAGCCTGATCGCCCTGGGGAAGGGGGTAGCAGGGCCCGGACTTTCCCCTCCCCCATAACTCCCCCTCCCCAGCTGACAGAGGCAGCTCCTTTTCCTCAGTGCCCGTTTTGTTGGCACCGGGCAGCTCTGCCCTCTCCCCTGGCCAATTCTCAGTGCCTCCAGTGGCATTGGGGCAGAGGGTCCTTCGCAGCTCCGGGCCAGGAGGGATATGGAGAGGCCCTAAACCCAGGCTGCCCAGCAAGTGGCCCACAGCACCTTCCTGTCCCCCATGGGCCTCTTCGGGCGGGGCCGGAGTCTCCAAGTCCCTGACCTAGGTGCTTATCCTCCAACCTAAGGGGTGTGTGGATGGCTTTGGGGGGTGGGGCAGAGAAACCTGCTCTACGTCCAGGGAAATTCTCCCGGGGCTCTCATTGAGAGGCTGCTGGGAGAGGACTCCGTTTCTCCATGGAAAAGGTTCAGGCAGCAGCTGCCCAGGACTGTCACCTTGCTCGTCTTTCTCAGTTGCCAAATCCAATCATTTCTACCCCGATCTCCTTTTTTACTGCTCCCACAGCTGCCACTCTAGTTCAGGCTCTCAGGAACCCTCACCAGGACTATTCCAATCGTTTGCTAATTGTTATTCCAGCCTCCCCTCTCCCCTCTCCAATCCATTCTCCATCCAGCTGTTAAAGCCATATCCCCATCAGTGCAGGTCAGACCATGTGACTCTCCTGCCCACCAAACTCCAGTGGCTCCCCATTACCTCTAGGATCAAATATAAATCCTGTCTAGAATTTAAACCACTTTCCATCTTGGCTGTTTTCTGTCTTCCAGTTTCCTTACTCACCACTCACATCCACACCCTCTAGTCTAGTCAAGTCACAGTGACTCTTACTTACACAAAAAGTACTCATCTCCCATCTCTATGCCTGGCTATCCTGCGTGCCTGAAATGTTCTTCCTTCTCACCTTCAGTTCTTGGACTCCCTGGTGTCCTTCACAGCTCTCTTGAAGTTTTTCTTGTCCTCTCCCCCTGTCTCCCCCCCCTTCCCCATAGTATCTTATCCCTTTTTATTTTGAAGTTTTTCCTGCGCTCTCTCTCTCTCTCTCTCTCTCTCTCTCTCTCTCTCTCTCTCTCTCTCTCTCTCTCTCTCTCTCTCTCCCTCTCCCTCTCGCTCTCTCTCTCTCCCTCTCCCTCTCTCTCTCTCTCTCTCTCTCTCTCTCTCTCTCTCTCTCTCTCTCTCTCTCTCTCGTCTTTCCCTCCCTCTTCCTCTATCCCATATTTGATTCCCTCTTCTTTCCCATATTATCTAGTATCTATCTGATCTAGTTTAAAACTATATTTAGGTTGCCTCTAGACAGAATGTAAGCTTCTTGAGGGTAGAGGCTTTCACTTTTTTTTTTTTAATATTCCCAGAACTTTGCTTAGGACCCAGCACACAGTAGATGCCTAATAAATGCTTGCTGATGGATGAATTGATTCATTCCTTTACTAGTTTGACATTTATCTACCTGTCATCAGAAGCTGAATTGAAATCCATCCATTCATCATTGAGCATTTATTAAGCACCTTCTCTGTGTCAGGCACTGTGCTAGATGCTGGGGATACAAGTACAATGAATGAAACAATCTCTATTCCCAGCAAGCTTACATTCTGCTAATTACTTACTGGGAGCCTCAGGTTAAGTCACTGATCTGGGTCTTGGTTTCACAGAATGACAGAATGAGAGAATCTCAGAGTTAGAAGGGCCCTCAGGGGTCATACTGAGTAGTCTTTATCTGAACAAGAATTCTCTTTACATTGAGAGGAGGATAAACCTGGTGTTTGGCAAGTTGTTATCTAGTCTTTGCTTTACAGCCTCCAGCACTCAGGGGTCTAGCTACTTACTGTATGAGGCAGTCTGCTCTACTTTGGAATAGCCCCTGTTTTTAGGCTGGTCACAGGATTCTCTCTTTGGGCAGGTTACCAAATTCATTAGCTATTTCCCCACGAGAGCAAACAGGTTATTGGGCAATTACTTATTACAAAGAATTTTAGAACACAAATTGCTTCTTCACTAACTGTGTAGTCACCAGAATGGGTAACCACGCTGGGTCTTAGTTTCTTCATTTGTAAAATGACAAAGTTGGCAGGAGGTCACTAGGTGGCTCAAAAGATTGAAAGCCAGGCCTGGAGATAGAAAGGGTTGGGTTCAAATCTGGACTCAGACACTTCTTAGCTGTATGAACCTTGGCAAGTCACTTAATTCCCACTGCCTAGCCCTTATCAGCTTGTTCTAAGATGGAAGGTAAGGGTTAAAATACAATAAAATCAGAAAGTTGGGTTACACACTTTTTAAGGTCTCTTTAGCTTTTAATGTGTGATCCTAGGATCTTTGGTCATGGGGAACTCACTACCTGCTGAAGGAGTTCAATCCATTTTGGGATAGCTCTGTCCCCAAACTAGGAGTTATTCATTTTATTTTGTTTTTCTTCCCTCATGGAGAACCTAAACCTGTCTCTCTTCAACTCCTACCTCCTTTCCCCCTACCATGGTTCTTGGTTCTTCCCTCTTGGACGAAATAGAAAATCTCTCTTCCATGTGATCAGCCTTCCAATATTTGAAGACTGCTATCACATCTCCCTTAAGCCTTCTCTTCTCCAGGATAAACATTCACAACCAATTTCAACAAGTCCTCATGTGGCCTTGTGTGCAGGCTCTTACCATCTTGGCAGCCTTCCTCTGGGCATTCTCTAGCTTGTCAAGGCAATAGTCTAAATGTGTTCTGACCAGAGTAGAATGCAATGGAACTATCACGTCCCTCATCCTAGACACAACCTCTGCCATAAGACTGAGTTCATGCTAAGATATATAACATATCAATAGGAAAATATTAATAATATAATATATATGGCTGATGAATTATACTATTTACTCATATTATTAAACTTCCATAAAAATCCCTGATTTTTATCCCTCAGATGAATAAACTGTTTGGCTACATTTTTTTTTTTAAACCCTCACCTTCCGTCTTGGAGTCAATACTGTGTATTGGCTCCAAGGCAGAAGAGTGGTAAGGGCTAGGCAATGGGGGTCAAGTGACTTGCCCAGGGTCACACAGCTAGGAAGTGGCTGAGGCCAGATTTTTTGAACCTAGGACCTCCCGTCTCTAGGGCTGACTCTTAATCCACTGAGCTACCCAGCTGCCCCCATTTGGCTACATTTTATCCATCTTGTATTCACAAAGTGGATCTTTTTGGTCCTAAATGAAAGACTTTACATTTATCCCTGTTAAAATTAAACTCAAAATTAGATTCATCCCAATGTTTGTCATTAACTCTATGATCCCTGATCCTGCCATTCAAGTTTTACTTTTATTATAATCCTCCTATGTTTGGGTGATTTGAAAATCTGATAAATTTGATAAGCATGCTATACTTTTATCCAAGTCACTGATCAGAATGCTCAATGACACAGGACCAATCACAGTTTCCTGGGGTTACTTCACTGGGAACCTTCCAACTTTATCTTATTCAGTCATTTTTCAGTCGTTTCCCATTCTCTGTGGCCCCATTTGGCATTTTCTTGGCTAAGATACTGGAATGGTTTGCCATTTTCTTCTCTAGCTCTTTTTATAGACCAGGAAACTGAAGCCAACAGGGTGAAGTGACTTGCCCAGGGTTACACAGCTAGTAAGTGTCTCAGGGTAGATTTGAACCCAGGAAGATGAGTCTTCCTGACTCCAGGCCTGGCACTCTATACCCTGTGCCACCTTGCTGCCACTGAGCCACCAGACTGCTGTCTAAATTTAGTTAACTGTATTATCATTTAGCCCAAGGCTATCCATTTTGTTCACAAGAACAGTATGAAGGATTTTGTCAAATGCTTTATTAAAAGCTCGGTAAATGATATCCACAGCATTCCTCTTTTCTACCAGTCTAGGAACCCTTCCCCAAAAATGGAAATGAGATTTGTCCGGCATGATTGGTTCTTGAAACCATGTTGGTTCTTCATGATGGCTGCTTCCCCTGCTAGATATCCATCGATGATCCCTTTGATAATACGTTTTAAAGTTTTTTTGTGGAATCAAAGTCAGACCTATTGATTGTGGGCTCCATTTTCTTCTCTTTGTTGTGGAAAAATTGGACCATTTGCCCTTCTCTAGTCCTAGGGTGCCTCTCTTCTCATCTGCCTCACCTAGAGCACTTACAGTGACTCAGCAATCATACCTTTAGATCTTTTTACACCTCAGGATGTAGCTGACTTGAACATATGGAGAACATTTACGTTGCTTTCTTCTGATCTCCTTACTTAACTGGAGTCCATCCTTCCTATTGGTCATTTTTATTCTGTCCTTTCTCTTCTCTGTGGCAGAGAAAACTCATACAAAATGAGGGAGCTAGGTGGCTCAGTGGAGAGATTGTTGAGCATGGAGTTAGAAAGACCTGAGTTCCAATCTGGCCCCAGATACATACTAGCTTTGTAACTTTGCTTCTGCCTCAGTTGTTCTCATGCGTAAACAATTGGAGATAATAATGGCGCCTACTGAGGGTAGTCGTGAGGTTTTAATAAGATGTTTATTATATAATGCTTAGTACAATTTCTGGCACATAATAAGAATTACTTAAACACTAGCTGTTGGTATTGCTATTGCTAAGAACTGAGCATTTCTGCCTTCTTTTGACATCTATTATTAACCATCCTATTCACCTCGAGAGACATTTCTATCTCTTCTTCAATTATCCTATTTCTCCCAATATAGTAAAAGATATTTTTTGTTATTGTTGTTCAGTTGTTTTTGAGTTGTGTTTGACACTTTGTGTCTCTATTTGAGATTTTCTTGGCAAAGATACTGGAGTGGTTTGCCATTTTCTTCTACAGCTCATTTTACTGATGAAGAAACTGAGGCAAACAGGGTTAAGTAACTTGCCCAGGGTCACACAGCTAGTTTCTGAGGCCAGATTTACACTCAGGAAGTTGAGTCACTTGACTCCAGGTCCAATATTCTATCCACTGTGCCACTTAGCTGCCTGCTTAAAAACAATGAAATTGTCCCTTCTTGTTGCCCTTCCATTTCCTTACCAGTTCCAGTTTATTCTGACTGAGTCTTGGCACTGTTGGCTAATTCCTACAGGACCATGCCTTGCTTTTGTATTCCTTCTCCACCACTTGCCCTTTCTCTCATCCTCTGTATATGTAGGTCTCTTTAGTATCCTAGATTTAGAGTTGGAATGGACCTCATTTAGCTCAATACCTTCAATTTATAAATAAAGAAACAGAATCCCAAACAGATTAAATGGTTTACCCAGAGTCACACAGGTAAGAAAGAACAGAGGCTGGATTTGAACTCTAGTCTTCTACTGCTAATTCAGGGCTTTCCCCACTATACCATCTGCCTTCCTAAAATAAAGTCTTGGGGCATGGCTGAGGTGAAGGTAAGGCTTAACAACTCCCTCAATTCATATTGGACCAAGACCTGGATATTGGGCCACGTGGCTGAATTTTCTGAGGCAGCAACTATCCTGTTTCTTTATCCCTGATCTCTGAAAGCACAAACTACCCTAGTAAATGCCATGGCGCATCCTCTGGGAATTCTGGCACCAAATCCAGCACTTTCCCACACTACCATGATGCTTTTCAACTCTAAGCCTGTGGATGAGTCTCTGCACACACATCAGTCTACTTAAACAATTCCCTCTTTCCTTCCTTAACAAAATTGTTTCTCCTTCTGTCTTCAGATTTCCATACTTGGGTGCTTCGTTATCCCTTACAGACTGATATCTCATGTAAGATTTGGTTCAAGGGAACAAACAATTCTTTCTCTAATCACTTTGGAGTTTGTTCTTCCCCAAATTAGGGTACATGGCTAACTATGCCTAGATTTCCTCTGCTTCACACAGATTCAGATGAAATTGTCTTCCCCTCCCCCTTATGCTCCCCAAAGTCCCATCATTTCCATCCTAGCAACTAGGTCTTTCTTGTTTGCAAGACTCAGGTCCACCTTTTGGAGGATGAAATCAGTATTGAAACAAATTAGCCCCAGGGGGAAAGATGGAGAAAAGGGAGGAAGGCAATTTGGATTTATAATTTCAGAAAGTATATGTTGAAAATTGTTATCATGTATAATAGGGAAAATAAAATATCTTTGAATGAAAAAAGCAGAGGAAAATATAAATCCATCATTCAAAAAATAAAAGACAAATCAAGAAATCATTAGCTCCATTTTTCAGCTCCCTGGCGTTTTTTCCCCTTTCTCCTGACTTGGCCACTCCCCATTCCCATTAGTATATCAAGATTTTCTGTTAGACTTTTGATTTATTTCCTCAATTCCTCATCTATTTCCTCTTTCTGCCCCAACAGTCTGTAGTTTACTTCAATCATAATATCGGTATTTTTCCCTTCACCGATCTTTCCCAACTTTGCTTCCTTCTCTGGTTCCTTGGTTTGAATATGATTTCTTAATTTACAATGACAGTCTGCCTTGCCTATCTATCCTGCTCCTTTTGAAAAAGGTTCCCCCTCTCTGAGTCATATTCCAGCCATGTTTCATCTTAGTGATGCCGATTGGTACAGATTTGCCTCCCTGTTTAAG
This sequence comes from Monodelphis domestica, assembly GCF_027887165.1. NCBI lineage: Eukaryota > Metazoa > Chordata > Mammalia > Didelphimorphia > Didelphidae > Monodelphis > Monodelphis domestica. Next base: position 29,547,012 of record NC_077232.1, read on the forward strand.
GATCTTTAGTTCATCTTACCTGTTTCAAGTATACAAAATATTTATTTGTATATTATTCTGTATATCTATTTGCTCAGGAGTAATCTCCTGTTTCTTGTTTATTTACTTATCCGGAAAATAAAGGCATTGATCATGCTATCTTAAAGGTCCCTTCCAGGTCTAACATTCGATGTTCTAAGGTCTCACCTACCTAATAGTCTATGATCTGAGGTCACATCTAACTTTAATCATCTATATCTAAGATCTCCTCTAATTCTATTAGTTATGATTCTAAGGTCCCGTCTATCCACGACACGTCATTGGTTATGAACTATATCTCATGAGGGTCTCACACCCACACCCACACCCACACCCCGCCACATCCTTCATTGCCCTTTTTTTTGTTATGCTTTTAATTCATTAGTTTTAAAGAAGTTGTAAGAGTAGTACTTCAAGGAAACATGCAAAAGTTCTAGCTCTTATAGCACACTTCAGTGACTGTTAGATATATTGTTACAGCTGTTGATGTGGACAAGTCAAGCATTTTAAGGGTCATTTAAGCCCATAGTCAAATACGATTAGTCACGTCCTAGCACTAAGGAAAGTCAAGGCAAAAATGAAAACTCCCAAATCAAGAACTGTTCTAAAATAGGGCAATTGATCCTTAGAAAACCAGCAAAGGTCTTTTGGGAGACCTGGCAGCTGGAGCACAGGCCCTTGAAATTGGAAGAAGAGTGAGGACCGGAGAGAAAAAGACAAAACAAACCAGCTGTTCACTATTGCTATGAAGAAAAGATGCTTGCCATGGGTAAGACAATACAAAGACTGGAGTACTAATGATTGGAAAAGGGTAATTTTTCCTAATGAAACTTTTTTTTTCATTTAAAATTATGCCACAGCTATTATCAGAAGTTCAAATAAACTTGTAAAATTTGGGCACAACAATACCTAGCTATTAAATAACATTTTAAAGCTTGCAAAGCACTTTATAAATTTATCTTCACTATAGCCTTATCATATAAGCATTATTTCCCCCCATTTTACAGATGGGGAGACTGACTCTGAGAGAGTTTAAAGTGACCTGCTCAAGGCCATACTGTTAATGTCTGATGCAGGACTGGAATTTGAGTCTTCCTGACTCAGAGTTTAATGTTTTATCTACTTTAGCACATAGCTCCTAATATATCTCTATCAGGCTATAAAATATCCATCCTTAAAAATGTTTTGGAAGTTTTTATACTTTCTTTTTTTTTTAAACCCTTACCTTCCGTCTTGGAGTCAATACTGTGTATTGGCTCCAAGGCAGAAGAGTGGTAAGTAAGGGCTAGGCAATGGGGGTCAAGTGACTTGCCCAGGGTCACACAGCTAGGAAGTGGCTGAGGCCAGATTTGAACCTAGGACCTCCCGTCTGTAGGCCTGGCTCTTAATCCACTGAGCTACCCAGCTGCCCCCAAGTTTTTATATTTTCAATGAGCCTGGATTTCTTGTTTCCATTGAGGAATGATGAGCTCTGAAAAATAGATATAATAAGGAGCAGAACTGTCTCAGTGTTAATGTAAATTCCTGAGTGGAAATTGAGTGCTGTCTTGTTATTTTGGCACCATGTTACCATTACATTAAGAAATTTATTTAAGGGATGAAGATAAACATACTTAAATGGTCTGAGAACTCACTTAAGTGATCTATGGGTTAACATTCCCTTACAGAGAAGTGACAAACTTAACATGAATATTTTTGGACAAACAAACAAAGTTTGACTATGCATATTTTCTTTTTTTATTAACATTTTATTTTTCCCTCTTACATGTACATTTTTTAACATTTTAAAAAAAGTTTTGACTTCCAAATTCTCTCCCTTCTTCTGATCCTTCCTCCCTCCTTGTCCTCCCCTCTCCCTGAGCTGGAAAGCAATCTGATAAATGTTTTACATGTGCAGTCACATATCTATATTAATTATTTTGTGGAAGAGATTTCAAATGAATAAGAAAGAACAAAGAAGAAAGAAAATGAAATATAGGCTGTTTCAGTCTCCATCAGTTCTTTCTCAGAGGGCAGATGGCATTTTTCATCATGAGTCTCTGGGATTGTCTTGGATCACTGCATTGTTTAGAACAACTAGATCATTCACAGTTATTCATCAAAAAATAACAATGTTCTTCTGGTTCTGCCCACTTCACTTTGCATCTGTTCATGTAAGTCTTTCCAGATTTTCCTGGAATTATCCTGCATGTCATTTCTTATAGCACAATAATATTCCATCGCTATCACATACAACAACCCATTCAGCTATTTTCCAATTGATGGACACACCCCCAGTGTCCAATTCTTTGCTATCACAAAAGGGGTACAAAAATATTTTTGTACAAATAGGTCTTTTCCCTTAAAAAAACAAACAAACAACTCTTTGGGATACCGACCAATACCATTACTAGATGGTATTGATGGATCAAAGGGTTTACAAAGTTTTAGAGCCCTTTGAGCACAGTTTCAATGAACTATGCATATTTTCTGAGGATCTTAGGGTGAAATCTTGGTAAAAACAATTGCCCTCTCTCTAGCTCTGAGGTCCTGGCAAGTTAGTTATAACTTCTCTAAGTCTCAGGTGACAGTCTAAACCAGGCTATAATTTGCATCAAAGGACTAAATTCCCACACTGATGAGATGAACAAGTCTCCGACGTACTGATGTGAGGGATGGATCAGAACCAGAGAGAGAGGCAGAACCAGAACTCAAGCCTGCGTCTTTTGGCACTAGATCAAAGGTTCTTTCTGCCATGCCATAGCTGTTTCCCATGGCCCCTTCTTAAATAGAACTGAAAGAGGTGTTGGAGATTATTTAGGTTGACTCCTTCATTTTACAGGTGAGGAAACCAAGACTTAGAAATAACACAAGTGACGGTCATCCCTTCATTCATTCCTTGACAAAGTGGCAAACGGCAGCATCACAATTTCACCCCTTGTACTTTAATACAAAATCCAGTCGTCTTTCCACAGAACTATGAGAAATGAGGCTAAGAAGCAGGAGTTTGCCCAAGAGTAGAGGAGGGCCCTTTTGGGTCTTTTGGTTCTCATCAGTTAATTATCAGATCTCAGATTGAGAGCCAGCAGGGATCTTAGAGACCATCTACTTGAACCCTCTTATTTTATAGAGGGAGAAACTGATACTCAGAGGGGTTAAGGGGCTTGCCCATGGTTACCTCTATAGGTAGCAAATACCAGATCAGGATTTGAACTCAGGTCTTCTGATGCTAAAGCCACTGAATCTTTTCTCAGTTAAGGTGCAGAGGCAGCATTAGCATGGAGCCTTCTGACCTCAAAAGCACAGTTCTTTCTGCTATGCCAGGCTGAGCACCTACAGACACAGTACTCAGGAAAAAATCCCCTCAGGGACCTGGGCTTTGGATTCTTCAGTGGAGTTTGTCTCTGCTCTCAGACAATGAGCTCAGGGGCTGCTCTGCTCCATATTAGATACGCCTCAGCGGGGAAGCCGCTCAGTGCTAATTTCCCAGGCCCAAGAACTCTCTGTGGAAGATGGAGCCTCCAGGAGCAGAGACAATCTGAAGGCAGGAGCGGGGCTAATCCATTTACCTGAGACTAAAATGGCATTTATTATTAATAATAAGAAAAAATAGGCTTAACTGGCGATGCCAGAAATTGTCCATGTCGGTCAAGCAGAGCATGGAGCAGGGGGTTCTTAGAATCTAATCAGAGTTGGCAGGGTGGGTACTGGAAAGAAGGGGGCACCAACGAGGGATAAAGGCAATCCATTATAATGAGCAACACTCCTTTACAAATCACGTTCCCTCATGGAGACTCTGAAAGTTAGGAATCCAAGAATTATTATGCCTATCTTATTAATAAAGGAAAGCAAGGCTTGGAGAGAGGAAATGACTTATCCTGGGTCACCCAGTAAATGGAAGATCCAGGACTCAAGAACTCTGGAGAGAAAGGATCTGGGTTCAAATCCCATCTCTACTAATTATTCCTTATGTGATCTTTGGCAAATGACAATGTCCTTGGGCCTCAGCTTCTTCCACTAGACAATGGGGATAGGGGTTAGATTATTATAGAATCATAGAGTTTGATAGTTGGAAACAAGAGTGCACTGGTAAATGCTCAAGAATTACATACCATACCCTTAAAAAACAAACAAACAAGCTACCTGGGTAGCTCAGTGGATTGAGAGTCAGGCCCAGAGATGGGAGGTCTTAGGTTCAAATTTGGCCTCAGACACTTATTAGCTTTGTGACCCTGAGCAAGTCACTTAACCCCCATTGCCTAGCCCTTACCGATCTTCTGCCTTGGCCTTTACCTTCCATCTTAGAATCAATTGTGTTTTTTTGTTGTTGCTTTGGTTTTTTTTTAAACCCTCACCTTCCATCTTGGAATCAATAATGTGTATTGGTTCCAAGGCAGAAGAGCGGTAAGGGCTAGGCAATGGGGGTAAAGTGACTTGCTCAGGGTCACAAAGCTAATAAATGTCTGAGGCTGAATTTGAACCCAGGAAGATCAGTCTTTTTTTTTTTCACCTTACCTTCTGTCTTAGAATCAATACTTGGTATTGGTTCTAAGGCAGAAGAGTGGTAAGGGCTAGGCAATGGGGGTAAAGAGACTTGCCCAGGGTCACATAGTTAAGAAGTAACTGAGATCAAATTTGAACCCAGGACTTCCTATCTCTAGGATGCCTCCCACATCATATACTTTTAAGTTTAACCTGCATTATTATTTTCTCCATTACTTTAAATCTAGACAACCAACAAAACAATAAAAACAAGTCTATCATTTTTTTTGCCAGTTTTTGAGTTTTCAATATTTACATTCAAAATTTAGCAATCAGATCTCATGAATCAGTATGAGCTGGCTCCAGCATGCATCCAGTAGGAAGGTGATCTCAACATCTGTTTAAGTCATGTGTTATCTGATAGGAATCCCCTTTAACATATTCAATGAGTGGTCAACCAGCCTCTGCTTGAATACCTCGAAAGAGGAGGAACTCATCCCCTCTCAAGGCAACCTATTCTGTTTTCAGAGAGCTCTCAATATTAAGAAGTCTTTCCTGACATCAAACTTTAAATGACTTCTTTACAGTTTCTACTCATTCCTCCTATTTCCTCCCTATGAGCCAAAAAGAAGTCTTCAAAGAAAAAGGCTTCCTGATCCACTGAGTCAACCTTCCTCCAGGCCAAATATCTCCAATTCCTTCAGTCACTCCTTATATGACAGACTCAAGGCATACTGGGGCATCTCCCCACCCCAAAAGAGACCAAAATATCTCCAATTCCTTTAGCCACTCCTTATATGACAGACTCAAGGCATCCTGGGGCACACACCCCCAAAAAGAGAATATGCCAAGATTTACAAAAACTGATGACAGATACTCATTCCTTTGACTCATCCATTGGCATCCATGATACTCATCCATTGACTCATGTGGGTACAAATGATACTTCCTGAAGGGATCTCAAGAGAATTGCTAGGGGTAACTAGGTGGCTCAGTGGATAAGGAGCCAAGCTTAGAAATAGGAGGTCTTGGGTTCAAATCTTACCTAAGACATTTCCTAGCTATGTAATCCTGGGCAAATCACTTAACTCCAATTGCCTAGCTCTTACCACTTTTCCATCTTGGAACCGATAAATAGTATCAATTCTAAGACAGAACTGATAAATAGTATCAATTCTAAGACAGAATAAAAGTTAAAAAAAAGTATTGCCAACGATTATGAAATCTTGGGAAAAAATCAGGAAACCCTAAAAGTACAGGTTATATTTTTCTAATTTTTGCCTATTGAACTTAAGGAATGCAGAAGAGAAAAATAATTTGGCAAGTGAACAGTTGGTATCTAAGAATCATCTCTGAACCACAGCTTGATACAAGGATAACAGATTCCTGGCCAGAGATGGAGTATACCTAACAAAAGTTGGTAAAAATGTAATTGTCGGGTGTCTGGCAAATCTCAACAGTCAGTCAATCAATAAACATTTATTGTGTCTACTATGTAGCAGACACTATGCTAAGCCCTGGGGATACAAAAAAGAGGCGAAAGATAGTCCTTGCCCTTAATGAGCTCACAATGTAGTAGAGAAGACAATAAGAAAATAAGGTGTATAAACAAGCTATCTATAAGATAAACAAGTAATAATTAACAGAAGAAAGACACTAGAATTAAGAAGGATTGGGAAAGGCTCTGGAGAAGGTGGAGTTTTATTTAGGACTTGTCTCAAAAAGGCTTTAAATCTGGGGGAGAAGACTGACTTTGCAAAGAGAGTAGCCCCAAAGAAGGAAGAATAGGAGCTATGACACACAAATTCACAGGAAACAAAATCCAAGACTGGAGCTAGGGGTAAAAACCCATGGCCTCAGGAGTCTATACACAAGTGCCCAAGTTTAGTACACAACAGGCTCTAGAGGGCAAGTGGGCAAATTTATCTCTGTAGGTATCACTTTGAGACTTGATGGGTTAAAACCAATGACTGGACTATGGTTCTAGATGGATATATTTTATTTGAAAGAAATCAAGAAGGGATATTTATATGAATCACAGTATTGGGGTGGGGTGGGGTGGGGTGGGGGAGGAGAAGGCACTAGAGGACATTACAGATCCCTGGACAGAAGAAACAAAGGAAGAATTTAGGAAACAGATCAGAAAGTTTGGCCACAATTCATAAATGGAATGGGATAGTAGTGATGACAATTATCCAGTCATCTCTCTGTTTCTCTGCTAAATGCAGAACAGCTAACAAAATTCTTGACTTTCCAGAGGGATACTTTTATTCTTCAAAAGGAGGAGGAATCCATCAGGGAAAATTCCATTGTGGATCTGATTCTCACCAATGGGAAGGAACTGGTTGCTGGGGTAGAAATGATAGGAATCTTTCAAGGAAGCGACTTCTCTATCCTAGAAATTGTGATAGAGGACAAGAATATGGCTATAGTCTGACATTTGATGCATGTATTGGGAAAGCTGATTTTCGAGAGTTCAGAGGAATCATGGGTAGGATCTCATGAAGTAAAATGCTTCAGGGGAACTCATCGCTGAAAGTATGGGAGATGCTTAGGAATGAAATTCTGAGGACACGAGGGAAACAAACAGTTTCAATAAGGAGGAAAAAAATGGAATTTGTCTGGAGACCAAATATGGATGCACAAAGAATTCACCAACCATCTTAGGTTTTAAAAAGAAACCTACAGAAGATGGGAGCAAGGCTGGGTAATGGAATGAAAATAAGTTGTAGTTCCATCTTGTAAAATATAGCCAAAGCTCAGAGTTAGGTGAGTGGGACAAGCTAAAGGCAACAGTAACAACAAAAGGCTTATTTTTGTTTTTTTGCTATACTGGGAGAAAAGGAGGATCGAAGGAGGAATAGGATCATTCCTAGGAGTGGATGGAATGATGATAAGTGAGAACCAGAAAAAAGGCAAATGGAGCTACACAGTTCTTGTACTGTTTCTGTTTTCTTGGCAAATGAGAATGACTGTTATAATCTTCACAGCATCTCTGCTGTACAACCCCTTCTGTCCACTCACAGCCACCACCTTAGTTCTCATAGTTCTCAGATGGAAAATAAGGGTTTAAAAAGAAATAAAGAAGAGGCTGGGCAATTTCGCTTGTGTATAGCTTGGCCTAGATGGGTGCTGAAGTCCATTTCAGCTCTTAAGTTCTGAGTTTCTGTGATCCTGGTATTGTTCCACACTGGACACTGTCCATCTGGTCCATCTATTCCCTGGGGCATGATCTTTCTTAATAATTTAAGATCATAATCAATCACTCAATCAACATTTATTACACAGCATTATGTGCCAGGCTAAGTACTAAGTACTAAGTACTGGGGATACAAGGATAAATGATGAAATGATCCCTAGTGTCAAGAAATTCCATTTTTTACAGGATTTAGAAGGGAAATCGGACATCATCCAAACTCACCCCATTCTTTGAAGAATGAGGAAAATGATGTCTAGACTTGGCCAACCACGGTCACCCCAAACCCAGTCTTGTAGACTGATTCACTTCAGAGTATTCAGTGATGGAATAGGAGATTAAAACACAACAACAACAAAACTCCTTACCTTTTGTCTTGGAATCACTACTGAGTATTGGGGGTTAAGTGACTTGCCCAGAATCACACAACAAGAAATGTCTAAATCCAGATTTGAACCCAGGTCCTCTTGATTCTAGGTCTGGCACTCTCTCCACCGTATTACCTAGCTGCCTCTATGTGAATACATTTCTCTCTTTCCTCCGTATTTGTCCTCTCCTCTCTCCTGCTGGTGAAGAGGATGCTGGAGGTCACTGACTCTGTTTTCTCTTCTTTCTCTATAGGATGGTTGGTGTAGCCTTTCAGCATCATTTCTTTCCCTGTTGCCTTTGCCACGAATCCAAGTGAGCCCTGGGGATGCTGGGGATTCATGTGTAAAGGAGAAAGACAAATAGAATCGGTAGCAGGGTCTGGACCGGATTGGGTTAGGACTAAATCATAGTGTGCTGGAAGGAGATACAAGCCCTGATACCAATTCTACCACAACCTTCCTTAGGCAAATCCTTCACTTCCTTGGGTTTCAGTCCCCTCATCTGGAAAAGGAGGGACTGGATGGAGATGATCCCTAAGGTCTCCCCCAGTTTGGGTAGTCTATGTTTTAAGGTTTCTGAGAGCTTGACAATCTATGATTTAAAGTTCCTTCCAGCACTAGAAGTCTTTGATCTTTGTTTCAAGGTCTATTCCAGCTGAAACATTTTATGTTCTGTGATCTAAGGCCCTTCCTACCTCTGACAGTCTGTGTTTTATATTCTTAAAAAAAAAAAAACCAACCCTCCCTTCTCTTGTATGATACTAAGTATTGGCTCCAAGACAGGCAAGTGGTAAGGGTTAGGCAGTTGCGATTAGATGACTTGTCCAGGATCACATAGCTAGGAAGTATGAGGCCAGATTTGAACCTTGGGGCAGTTCTGAAAGTTTTGGATCTAAGAACTCTTTTACCCTCTTAAAAATTACTCAGGTGTGACCCTGGACAAGTCACTTAACCCCCATTGCTTCACCCTTACCATTCTTCTGTCTTGGAACCAACACATAGTACCGATTCTAAAATGGGAAGTAAAGTTTGTTTGTTTTTTTAATTACTCAGGAACCCAAAGAGCTTTTGTTGACATGGGCTACCGCTATGGATATCCACCATATTGGAAATTTAAACTGATAAATTTTTGAGATATTTGTTCATTCCAAATAACATTAATAATTCATTGATAACCCTTTCCAATGTCAAGATAGATAACATTTTCATGAAAAATAAAGAATTTACAAAATGAAAAAATTTAGTGAGAAGAGTAACATTTTAAAATAGATTTTTACAAATCTCATATCTAGCTCAATAGAAGATAGCTAGAGAATATAAAATTCTCTAATATTCTATAGTCTGTGTTCTAATATTCCTCCCAACTCTGGATTTCGATGTCCTAAGGTCTTTTCTAGCTCTGATTGTCTATGAATACTTCCCAGAGTATTCTGAGGCCTTGGGATAGAGCAATTACAATCTGATTTTTTATTTTTATTTAAACCCTTACCTTCCGACTTGGAATCAATATTGATTGAAGGCAGAAGAGTGGTAAGGGCTAGGCAATGGGGGTTAAGTGATTTTCCCAGGGTCATACAGCTAGGAAATGTCTGAGGTCAGATTTGAACCCAGGATCTCTCGTCTCTAGGACCCCACTGAGCTACCCAGCTGCCCCCACAATCTGGCTTTTTAGTAAAGGCAGCAGGATGGATTTTTGACACAAGTTACCAAGAGAAAGAAGAAGCTGGGTGGAATGATCTCAGGAGAAGAACTGTGCCAACACATAGTAGCCAGGCCTGTCCCTGAACAGAAGACAGGGAAGCAAAGATTAGAAGTGATGCTATGGGGCAGCTAAGTGACTCTGTGGATAGAGAACTAGGCCTGGCAATGGGAGGTCCTGGGTTCAAATCAGGATTCAGATACTTCCTAGCTGTGTGATCCTGGGCAAGTCACTTAACCCCCATTGCCTAGTCCTTACCTCTCTTCTATTTTGGAACCAATACTCAGTAACAATTATAAGACAGAAGGTAAGGGTTTAAAGAAAAAGAAGTGGAATTAAAGGCAGAAATGTTCTTCGCTCTGTTTGTTGGATATTAGATCCAAAATTCAGAGTCTAAGTGAAGCCTGAAGGCTAAAGGAAGGGGCCCAAGGTAGGGGCTGGAAAGATCTCATTCTCAGACTTGTGCTTCAGTTGGCCAGATCAACTGAAATAATGAGTGAAGGCCATGGATCTTTGAGCCCAAGCCACCTGCGGAGAAGGCTGGGGAGCTGCTCTGAGATCAACTATCACCTACTCAGCTGGGTATTTGAAGCCCTTCCTAATCTGGCTCCAGCCTATCTTTCCATAAGGATTATACCTTATTCCCCCTCATGTTCTCTGTATCTCCATCAAGCTGGTCTACTTGCTGTTCCTTGTGCATTGCAGACCATCTAACATCACGAGACTTGCACAGATCGTCCCCCTACCCAGCATGCCCTCCCTTGTAATTTTTTTTTTAATCTCCATCTCTTAGAATCTCTCGCTCCCTTCACGGCTCAGCTTTGCCTTTTCTTTTTACATGTAAGTCTTTTTAGCTCTCCCTGTCTCAGTGTCCTCCTCTTTGGAAGTGACTTTGTATGAACTTATCTATGTGTCTTTTGTTCTCCTTCCATTAGAATGGAAGCTTCTTGGGGGGCAGAACATTTTCATTTTTATCATTTAACTTTGTTGATGCTGTTGTTCAGTCATTTTTCAGTTGTGTCTGACTCTTTGTGACCCCATTTGGGCCTGGAGTGGTTTGCCATTTCTTTCTCCAGCTCATCTTACAGATGAGGAGATGGAGGCAAACAGGGTTAAGTGACTTGCTCAGGGTCACACTGCTAGTAAGTGACTGAGGTCAGATTTGAATTCAGGAAGAGGAGTACTCCTGATTCTATTGCTCCATCCACTGTGCCACTCCGCTGCCCCATCTTTAGCATTTAGCATTCAATAAACAGGGTTGAATTGATGGGGAAATAAATGGATCAATAAATGAATGACAGAGACTGTCCAGCCCTGAGGAGAATTTATAGCTAATACTGGCTGGCAGGGATGTGGGGCTAGGGCTGAGGGCTGGGGCAGGGATGCTGAGACTTAGGCTCTGGAATTCCTGTGGGCAATCAGTGTCAGAGATACCCAAATCAGTTCTAGGATTGTCATGGGCCCCACCATTTGAACACTTAATATCTGTATGACCCTGCTTGGACCAGAGAACCCACTGATTACTTCTGATATTATAGTTTTGACTTTGGAGTCAGAGGATCTGAGTTCAAATCCCACTTCTGACACTACCTCTGTAAACTTTGAGTATGGGGTGTTTAGGGAAGACTAGAACCTGTGGTTCAAAGGCTTGCTAAGCTTGCCATCCCTTTTCAAGGTCACTTTTGGTGTCTAGCTGTCACCCAACTCTCACCTGTGGCTCCAAGAAACTGTAGTACGTGTGGCAGGCACACCCTGGTAAAGCCACCATCTTGGCAAATGGACTAAACCAGGTTGAGGGTAACCAATGGGCCTAATGTGAAGACTCCCCCCAGCAGAATCAACAAATGAGAATAATTTGTTCCAAAGGCCATGAAGCTGGCTGAAGTAGGTGCTAGGGAGTGCTTAGAGCTTGGTCAGACATCAAGATGCCAAGGTCATCCACTGCATCCCAGCCATGACCAGTCTTCCTGGCTTTTGTCTGGCTGACAGAGACTTCAATGACTTTGGAAGGGAGATTAAGGTTGATGACTTTGTGCATCTCTGTCTCTCTTAAATCTGATTCACGAGTAAATCAAGACACCATCCTGTGATATCCTTGATCCTCCTTGTAGAATGAAGGATGAACAACAACCTTGGAAAAGCATTTAAGTTTCCAGCACTTAGCACAGTGCCTGGCACATGGTTGGTGATTCACGAGAATGTATATTGACTATTATTCACCACTGACTCCAGCTCATCTGAAAACTGGGAAGCCAAACTTGGTGGCCTCTGAGGATTCTTACAGACATAGATCTATGTATGATCTGGCGATCCTATAATCCTATATATAATATATATGTAGTCCTGTATATAATATGTAATTCTATATATAACATAACTATAATCCTATATAGAATATACAATCCTGTATATATAATATAACATAATTCTATATATAATATACAACATAACCACAATCCTATATATTATATATAATATATTATCCTATATATAACATAACTACAATCCTATATATAATATATAGCCCTGTATATATAATATAATATGACCCTGTATATAATACATATAACATAACTATAATCCTATATATAATATATAGCCCTGTATATATAATATAATCCTATATATCATATATGTAATTCTATATAATACCAAATCCTATATATAATATATACTCCTGCATATATGTAATCCTATATAATATAATAGGGTCCTATATATAACATATGTACTTCTATATCATATATAATCCTAGATATGATATATAATCTTGCATGTATTATATGTAATACTATATACTATATAATCCTATATATGATATATAACCCTGTATAATATTATAATATAATATAATATAATATAATATAATATAATATAATATAATATAATATAATATAATATAATATAATATAATATAATATAATATAATATAATATAATATAATATAATATAATATAATATAATATAATATAATATAATCCTATATATAATCATATATATAATCATATAAATATAATCCTATATATAACATGTAATATAAATATAAGCATATATATATATATATATATATAAATAAAATCCTGTATCTGCCACTAACTTAGAGGTAGCATGCCATATTGGATAGAGTGTTGGCTCTGGAATCGACAAGATCTGAGTTCAAAAGGGCAAGATGATACAGTAGAAGAAGCAACATGACACAGTAAAAAGATTGCTGGATTTGGGGTTGAGTTTGTTGTTATTGCTCATTTGTGTCTGACTTTTCATGAACCAATTTGATGTTTTCTTAGCAAAGACACTGGAGCAGTATGCCATTTCCTTCTCTAGCTCATTTTACAGATGAGGAAACTGAGGGTTAAGTGACTTGCCCAAGGTCACACATCTAGTAAGTGCCTGAGTCTGGATTTGAACTCAGGTCTTCCTGACTAGACACAGCACATTTTAGTTGCTCCTGGAATTAGGAGACCTTTGTCCTAATCTCAGTTTTTCCACTTACTACCTGTTCTACTTTGACTAAATAACTAAGTTAATAAGTTTGTATATAAAAAGAAAGGTTTGGACTGGATTGCTTTTGGAGTTTCTTCTATCTCTAAATCCAAGATCCTACTTCTGAGCCTTACTGGCTGGGGGGTCCTGGGAAGGCCACTTCAAAATCCTGGGCCTCAGGTTCCTCACTTGAAAAATGAGGATAATAATCCATGCATGAAAGCCACGGGCATCATTATTATTCTCTTCTCCAGGACACTTAGGGCGGTGATGTATGGAAGCACAAGGGTAAGAACAAACATCCTCTAACTAGAGCCTTTCTGGTGGCTAGACCTTCCTGCAAGACCCAAATAGCGTGACACATGCATGCCCATAGGGGTAGACAGGTGAACCTGCCCCCACTCCCTCAGAAATCTACTCACCCACTGAGAGAGGCTGCCTGACCTCTTCTCCTTGGCAGAAGCTGAAATGGGTGGGTGAGGACCTGCCCAGAGTGGTGATACTCATTAAGAAAGAACCAGGGGCAGCAGGGCTGGATGGCTCACTGGGGATGGCCACTCCAATCATGGTCCCTTCTCTTACAGTTGGGAAGAGACAGGACTTGCCCCAGAGGAAGGCACTGGCACCACCCTAAGCTCCCAACCACCCTGTCCTACATTGCCCTCCCTGACAAGCTGCTCCTTCCATATTTCCTGATTATCATTTTATTGACAGACAGAGATATAACAGTTAACTCTAATGCATCCCTGAGGGTGGATAATTGGATGTGGGCTGTATCCTGTGCTGGGGAGATAGGTCTTAAATGCATCTAAATCTCAGAAATAGACTAGCCAGTGATGAGCCTGAAGGTAGAGGCGTGAGAATTATGCATCTGAGAGGATTATAAAGTGGCTTTTAATTTCATCATGCCCATCACCTTTTAACTATGTCGGTCCTGCTGTCTTCTAATCTCAAAAGACCAAGGCAAGAAATTGTGACAATATGATGAATATGAGGCAGCCTGGAGTGGTGGAGAAAAGGGGTAGGTTCAGAGTCAGAAAGACATTGATCTATTTTGACTGTGTGACTCTGGATAAGTCATTTGGCCATTCACGGCCCTCAGAAATTCTTTAGGATTATCAGTTGCAGGAATGATGCCAATCTTCATGGATAAAGGGAATTTTCTCACCAAGGGTGAAATGGATTAAGGGAATTTTCCTTCCTTCCTTCCTTCCTTCCTTCCTTCCTTCCTTCCTTCCTTCCTTCCTTCCTTCCTTCCTTCCTTCCTTCCTTCCTTCCTTCCTTCCTTCCTTCCTTCCTTCCTTCCTTCTTTCCTTCCTTCCTTCCTCCCTTCCTTCCTTCCTTCCTTCCTTCCCTCCTTCCCTCCTTCCTTCCTTCCTTCCTTCCTTCCTTCCTTCCTTCCTTCCTTCCTTCCTTCCTTCCTTCCTTCCTTCCTTCCTTCCTTCCTTCCTTCCTTCCTTCCTTCCTTCCTTCCTTCCCCCTTACCATCTGTCTTAGAATCAATACTATGTGTATTGGGTCCAAGGCAGAAGAAATGTGGTAAGGGCTAGGCAATGGGGGTTAAGTGACTTGCCCAGGGTCACACAGCTAGGAAGTGTCCGAGGCCACATTTGAACCCAGGACCTCCCTTCTCTAGGCCTGACTCTCAACCTATTGAGCCACCCAGTTGCCCCCAAATCCATCATTTTAGAGAGATCTTGATCTAGCCTGTAGCACTAGGGACTTACTCCTTAAAACATTATCTAAATGTAAGTTATCATTCTTATTATCCACAATGATTTTTATTCAGAGTATGGAAGGCTGAACTCCTTCCTTTGTTCCACATGGCTCTGCAGTAGGACCTGGCATTTGCCCCAAGTCCTGGCATATAGAGGTAAGCTCAGTTTAGAGACCAGGCAGTCAGGAACACAGAGGAGTGTGAACAGGAGATGTAAAGGATGATACACTGACAGGATGCCCAGAAGAAGCCAACATGACCCCTTTGAAGCCCTTCCTGGTCATATTTCATTATTCTCCAACCAGAATATTCCCTTTCCCCCCCCAAATGGCTCACCCTCCTCCATCAATTGCAGAATTTCACACAGAATCCTACAACAACAAACCCCACCCCAAGCCAACCAAATATCACCCCCAAACCCCATGAGCCACCTGGATGCTAACCAATTGGATTTCCAATTGCAGATAAAATATAGAAGGGCTTTGTTGGACTTCGGGGCTAGGGAGAGGGAGAGGGGGGAGCCCTAAATCCTGTAGATTAGTGGTTTCAAACAGTCAAGCCATGCAGCTCACCCAAGCCTCTCAACTGAATTATCTGAGAAAAAATTGGTTAGTAATCCCAGTGATTTTCAGGCAAACCCCTGCTGGGCCTGGAAGCCACGCATGTGTAGACTAGAGAAGGCTGCGGAAAGATGGTGGGTGGGGGGTGGGGAGAAGGGTTGGAGTGGGCTGAGAGAAAGCTGGGAAATCGATGGGACTGAGGGGTGCCCAGGGCTCAGGGAAGGAAACAATTCGACTCCTCTTGGTGTTGTTTTATCATTCTCCTGGCAGGGAGAGAGAGCTCTGGCTCAGTGGGTGATGATGAGGAAGGGAGGGAAGCTGGCTGATTTCAGAGCCTGCCCAAGGGGCCAGTTGTCCTGGTGGATCCTCCTCAGCCAGCCCCCCAGCCTTTTCAGGGGCTCCTTCCCATCTGCCTTAACCTTAGATTCACAACCAGCTTTACATAGAAGGGTGTTGTGGGACAGCTGCCCATGTGGTGCCAGTTAGAGATTTAGGTGGTGAGATGAGATTTAGAGCTAGAAGGACTTTAAGGAGAGTCTATTCCAGGCTCCCCCATTTACAGATTTACAGATTTAGAGATGGGAAATGCCATAGGGTCATAGATCTAGGGCTATAGCCTTTCTTCCAAGGTTCTCATTTCCTAGATGAGGTACCTGGATCGCAGAGAGAGGAAGTGATTTGCCCCTGGCACATGGGGTAGTGTTGGTGGATCCATGATTCAAATGCAAGCCTTAGTGTTCTTTCTACTGTACCATATCTGCATCTCTGGAGTTCTGTGACCGCAGGCAAGTCTCTTTGTTCTGAACCTGTTTCCTCATCTGTAAAATGGGTAGACAGATGTCTGTTCTGTCTTTTTTGTTGGGTTATTTTGAGGATCTTCGGAGAGTGTGGGGCAGTGGGAAACATCCTGAACTTGGAATCAGAAGACCTTGGAATCCAGCCCTGCCTTTGATGCATGTGACTTAATGACTTCAGCTCTTAATTTTCCTACATCTGCAACCTGAGGGACTTGTAATGAGTAGCCTCTGAGGTTCCTTCTAGTCTTAGATCTATGGTCCTATGTAGGACGCCATGTAGATGTCAGTTCTCATAAAATGTAAGCTTCTTGAGGGCAGGGATGATTTCATTCTTATCCCTTCATCTTAGCCAAATAAATGGATGTTCAATTGAATTATTCACCGATTTCACAACATTTTTGCAACATTATAAAGTTTCCAATATGGCTGAAATGGTGGACTGTCCATATCTACTGGGGTAGTTGGGGGGTGGTTCCCCGTTCTCTTGACTGCTATGACTGTATCTAAGTTCAGGTGAAAGACATCCAGAACTGCAAAAGGGCAGAGTGGCTATTTTGCTTCAGAAGGGTGCATGAGCCTAACTAGGGTGAGGTGACAGGGGCTTCTTCCCAGGATGCTGTAATCTCCCTAGCACTAATAGCACTTGTACAATTTCTGCAACATAGAACACAAAACAACTAAGCTGAGTCAACAAGAATAATGAGGCAGAAGAGAAAGTGACCAGATAGCCTGGTCCCCTAATGTGGTTGGACACTCTGTGAATTTCTCTCCAAGGACCTCCCCAGAAGCAGTCTCAGCACCTGCCTCACTTCATGTGAATTGCCCCAGGTTCCCCAGTCATTAGTTAGAAGCTTTGAGTGCTGAGGGTTGGTCGGGAAGGACCCTGGCAGACTTGTCAGCTTAGAGAGTTCCCAGGCCCCGCAGGGACTCAGCAGCAGGCTTCTGTTCCCAGGGATTTCACAAGGAGACCTCCATTACTGTCAGTGAACACCATGTGAATTGCTCTGAGCATCATTTAACGTTTACACAGCACTTTGTAACTCAATGGGGTCAATTTCCCAACTCCCCCGCCAAGGAAGCCGGCTTCATGTCAGCCCAGCTCACAGTCAGCCCAACTCAACGAGGCTTCATCCCCTGCTGGCTCATGTCTCTTTCTCCAGAGCTGCTTCAGGGACTCTCAGAGGGGAGGGAGCCCCCTTCATTGGTCCCAGGAATCAGCTCAGCTTCTGTGGGACAAATGCCAGCACAGGGGACCAACAGCTTGGTTAAAGCAATGGTGTTACTTTGAAGGCTAAGATGGAAGATGCTGGTAGATGGCACAGGCTTCTAGATTCAGAAGAACATGATTCAGAGCACTGACGAACTTGGAACCTGTTTCTAACTCCCTCAAGGGCTTGACAGGTATCATCTAGGAAGGGACAGTGGGCTTGAAGCCCTTACTTCCTGTAGGACTTTGGGCAAGTCTCCTTAGCCTTGCTGGGATGCATGCATCTCTCTAAAAGGAACAGTTTGGACAAGCTGCCTCCAAAGTCCTTTCCAGTTCTAAATCCATGGTCCTAGAATGTCATAGCCAGGTTGTAGATTCTTCTCTCTAAATTCTGACACGTGAGGGGATGCTTCACAAGAACTTGGGTTCTTGCTTCTTTTTTCTACTACAAGAGTAGGGTTCTAGTACCACTGCCTCCAAATTAACAAGTTCTTGATTCTTTGAGTATCAATCCCAGGTGACATTGGAGGATTAGTTCAATTAGGATTAATCAATTTCCTAATCTTACCATATACTGTTTTGCTCTAATATACTAACCCAAACCTCCATCTCCCTTCCACTCTCTCTCTCTCTCTCTCTCTCTCTCTCTCTCTCTCTCTCTCTCTCTCTCTCTCTCTCTCCTCTTTCTCCTTACTCTATCTCCCTCCTGTCTCTGTCCCCTTTCTCTGTCTCTCTGTCTCCTTTCTCTGTCTCTGTCTCTCTGGATAAAGTCTAAATTGTTTAGATTGGCATTTAAGGCTTGTATAAATTGATCCCAAATGTACTTTTCTAACCACATTTCCCCCTGGTACCCTACAAAGACCTTCTCATAGGATTATAAAATCTAGAGCTAGAAGGCCTCTTAGAACCTATTGAGTTCAACCTCCTCATTTTATGGAGTCTAGGAGAGGAGAAGGGACTTGGCCTGGGTCCCAGAATTTGCCCCTAAAGGTAGGATTCGCACCCAGGTCTTTTCAGCTCCAGGTCCAATGCTCTAACCACTCTACCATGCTGCCTGGCCTTCATACAGCTAAATCTCTCTACTCAGTCTTCCTCGAATAAGCCTTTTCTAGGTGCAAACCTTTCTTGATTCCTATTTCCTTACTTAGAATGTCTTCTCAACTCCTCTCTGCCTATCCAAATTCTGCTCATCCTTCAAGGCCCTGGTCAATCCCTACTGCCTCCAGGATGTCCATCCTGAGCACCACTGAACCACAGTGAATTTCTTCCCTCCAATAGACTGTGACACTGTCAATTTCTCTCCTTGGGCATTTGCTACACATCTTGTTGCTGGGCTAGACTATTTTATTTTTCCTGTAAGGTAGGTCTTGCTTCTACAAATAAGTAACTCCTTAAGAGTAAGGAACTGGGATATTTCCTTGTATCCCCTCATGGTCCTAGAAAATGCTTGATCAATGACAAAGGAAGAAATCAATCCTACGACCTGAGTTACCCTTACTGGTTATCTGCCTTGGTTATGCTACCATAAAAGGGCTGAGCTAGATGGTCTGGAGACTCCCATACAGCTCAAACAGTCTGTTCTAAGGCCCTTTCTCTACATTCTAGGTCCCCTACAGCTCTGAAATCCCAGGTTCTATATTCTGAGGTCCTTCCCAACTCTAATATTTTATGGTCTGAAGTTCCTGTGTTCCCCGTTCTAAGGTTCCTCCTAGCTCCAACATTCTGTGTGCTAAGGTCTTTCTCCGCTCTGGTATTGTTTTCTAAGGTTCCTTCTACTTCTAACATTTTGCATTTGGCAGAGGAGAATGGCTTTCTGGAACCTTCCTTTTTAACTCTTTTAAACCTGATTAGTCTTTTGTCTTGTTTCTATATTATAGAAGAAGTAGAAATGCTAGTACTCATCTGTTGATTTCATTATTCTGCCCGAGCCTCTGTCACCATCCCCAAGTTATAATTCATATTCCCCAGGGCTCCTTTTCACACCTAATATCCCATCCCAACCTACCCCTTAGCACTCTAGATATTACATATAACTACATAGAGCAATATATATTTATATACAACTATATATATTCATGTAATTATATATTACATAGCAATATGTTATATATTATATAAAGAGCAATATATTTATATACTGTATATAATTCAAAAGAGCAATATGTATTTAGGTATTATATATAGCAACATGTATTTATGTGTTATATAGCAATATATATTTTATATCAACATATATGCATATACAGCAATATATTTATATATCATCTATAATAAAGAGAAATACATATTTATACATTATATGTAATAATAAAGAGCAATATCTTTTCTAAATAGCAATATGTATTTATATATTATATAGCAATTTGGAATTATATATAGCAATACACATATGTATTTAAATACAGCAAATATATTTACATATTATATATGGCAATATATTTATATATTATATGTAATGATAAAGAGCAATATATTTACATATTATAAAGCAATATATTTATATATTATATATAATTATACATAGCAATATATTTCTTTATCATATATTATTATATACAGCAGTATATACTTACATATTATATAGCAATATATGTATATATTATATATAATTACACATAGCAATATATTTCTTTATCATATATTATTATATACAGCAGTATATACTTACATATTATATAGCAATATATGTATATATTATATATAATTACACATAGCAATATATTTCTTTATCATATATTATTATATAGCAATATAGACTTACTATTATATAGCAATATACGTATGTTATATGTAATGATAAAGAGCAATATGTTTATACATTCTATATAATTATATATAGCAATCTATTATATGTTATATAGCAAATTATAAAGAGTAATATATTTATATATTACATATAGCAATATATCTTTTTATATATAAATATTTAACCCTTACCTTCTGTCCTAGAATCAATACAGTGTATTGGTTCCAAGGCAGAAGAATGGCAATAGCCAGGCAGTGGGGAGGGATGGAATTAAGTGACTTGTCCAGGGTCACACAGTAATGGAAGGGACTAGGGTCAAATTTGCACCCAGGACCTTTCATGTCTAGGTTGGCCCTTGGCAAAGTAATGAAGTCAGCGCTCAAGGCCGCTGCCACCCCTGCCACTAGCATCAGGAGCATCAGAGGACCGGATAGGGTTTTCAAAGGTTCCTTGTCTGCTACAGCTCGGATGCTGACTTGGGGCTGCTGGCGCAGGGAGGGGGGCGAGGGGGAGGGAGAGGAGAGTCCGCTGGGCTCAGCCCCTTCTGGCCTTTGGTTCTGCCTCGGGCTGGGAGGAAGGAGGCGGAGCTGGGGAACGCGGGGTCTCCTTCGGGCTCAGCCGAGAGGCCCGAGCTCATTTTCATATAAATGGATCCTCCTCTCGGCTCTCTCCCCACCCCGTCGGCTCTCAAAGGATAATTAATTGGAATGAAAGCCCTCGCTCGGGCTCCGCGGCTCTCCTCCTCTCGGGGAGAATTCACAATTCTCTCCTCTGCCTCTGTGCCCACGCCGCCTACAGAGCGCTTTTGCACAAAGGTCTTTCCCCACCCCCTCCCCTTTCTCCAGCCTCGGATTCCTTTGAAAAACTCCGCCTCCCCCTCCCACCCCCCTCTTCCCCCCTTTAGGTCTTGTTTCACTGAATAATATTTATTCAACAAACGCCCACAGGCCAGCGAGAGAGCAAACAAAAAGAGGAGGGGAGGGGGTCCTGCCCGCGCCCGGAGGAGCGGAGCTCCGCGGCCTCCCACCGTCCCACCAGCTAGGGACCTGGAGGGAGAGCCCGGGACTGGCTCTTCCAGGGGGAGGAGATGAGTGCGGGCTTCTCCTCCCCGGCCTTCCTCTTTCTCTGAGCACCATGTGGTCCAAGAGACTGGCTGGATTAGGATCCAGAGGCCCTGGGTGTGAATGTGGTCTTTGCCATTCATAGTCTGGGTGACTTTGGGCAGATCAGCTGGCTCTGAGGTTTCTCTTTGCTTCTCTGTAACATGAGGGTTTCGGAAAGGGGGATCTCTAAGGTCCCCTCCCACATCTAAGTCCCGTGAAATGTCCACCTCTCCATAGAGGCTTCCTTGATCCTCTCTCCCCCCCCCCCCCCTTTCCCCCACCCCACCAGCTGAAAGCTATTTCAGGTTGATGTCTTCAAGAATTGCCATTGTGCTTCTGTGGACCATCTTGACCCTCTTAGGGCATGGCTCTCTCTCTTGATTGTTTCCTGTCTGACATCTTCCCAATCTCCTTTATTGGCCCATCAATTCCCTATTGTACCTCCCAGTTGTAAGTGTTCCCCAGGGTTCTGTCCTGGACTCTCTTCTGTTCTTCCTCTCAAGGTTCTGTCCTGGGCCCTCTACTCTTCTCCCTCTCATGGTTCTGTCCTGGACTCTCTTCTGTTCTCCCTCTCAAGGTTCTGTCCTGGGTTCTCTTCTCTTCTCCCTCTCATGGTTCTGTCCTGGGCTCTCTTCTGTTCTTCCTCTCAAGGTTCTGTCCTGGGTTCTCTTCTCTTCTCCTTCTCTTGGTTCTGTCCTGGGCTCTCTTCTGTTCTCCCTCTCAAGGTTCTGTCCTGGGTTCTCTTCTCTTCTCCCTCTCATGGTTCTGTCCTGGGCTCTCTACTCTTCTCCCTCTTAAGGTTCTGTCCTGGGTTCTCTTCTCTTCTCCCTCTCATGGTTCTGTCCTGGGTTCTCTTCTCTTCTCCCTCTCATGGTTCTGTCCTGGGCTCTCTTCTGTTCTCCCTCTCAAGGTTCTGTCCTGGGTTCTCTTCTGTTCTCCCTCTCAAGGTTCTGTCCTGGGTTCTCTTCTGTTCTCCCTCTCATGGTTCTGTCCTGGGCTCTCTTCTGTTCTCCCTCTCAAGGTTCTGTCCTGGGTTCTCTTCTCTTCTCCCTCTCATGGTTCTGTCCTGGGCTCTCTTCTGTTCTCCCTCTCAAGGTTCTGTCCTGGGTTCTCTTCTCTTCTCCTTCTCATGGTTCTGTCCTGGGCTCTCTTTTTTTTTTCTCCTTCGACCCTTTCTTCTATACCTTCCTTTTGGTTTCATTATCACTTCATTGCTAACGACTTCTGGATCCATTTACCTAGCCCAGCCTCTCTCATGGAATTTGGTACCCTATCTCCAATTGCCTAGTGGATATTTCAAACTGGATGTCCTATAGACATTTTATTTAGAAAAAACCTAAACCCCTTACCTTTTGTCTTATAATTGATACTAAGGATTAGTTCCAAGGTGGAAGAGTGGTAAGGGCAGGGCAATTGGAGTCAAGCTAGGAGAGATTGAAGGTCAGATTCGAATTCAGGACCTCCTATCTCCAGGCCTGGCTCTCTATCTGGAGCTACCTATCTGCCCCTCCTGAATATACTTAAAACTCAATGTGTCCAAATAGAATTCATGATCTTTCCTCCTCAACTCACCCCTCTTCCAAAACTTACCTCTTTCTGTCAAAAAAGGCTCCGCCATCTTCCCAGTATCCCATGTTTGTAATCTCACTATTATCCTCGAGTCCTCACTGGCTCCTCACCCCACACCTCCAATCAGCTGCCAAATCATGCAGTTTCCTTCTTCAGGGCATCTGTGCCATACAACCCCTTCTGCCCACTCACAGCCACCACCTTAGTTCAGGCCAGCATCACTTCTTGCCTAGATCCCTGCACAGGCCTCCTCATTGGTCTCCCAGCTTCCGGCCTCTCCCCTCTCCAGTGCATCCTCCACACTCCTGCCAAAGCAATTTTCTTTAAATGCAGATATGGCCATGTGACTCTCCTCAGTCTACTCTAGAAGCTTCCTATTTATTGCCTCCAGGTTAAACTATAAACTCCTCTGTTTAGCTTTTAAAGCACTCCACAAACTGTCTCCAGACTATCTTTTCAGCCTCATTGGCCATTACTCCCCCTCCAACGTGATCGATCCATTCAGCCTAAGTGGTCTCCTCTCTGTTCCTCATACCTGATGATGCTGCCGCCAGTCTCTGGGCATTTTCCCTGGCCAACCCGCATGCTTGGAATGCCCTCCGCCTTCCCTCATCTCCTAGAGTTCCTCTCTTCCTTTAATGTGCTCCTCCAGCACTCGGTCTTTTTCTGAGCTTCCCAACTGCTCCTGCCCTCCCCCCAGACCACCTTGTATGTACCGCCTTTGCCTATATTTGTATTTATTCCCTTTATGTTTTGGCTGTTCATATTTTTGTACATACTCCTCTCCCCCATCAGAATGTAAGCTCGTTGGCAGTAGGGCTTATTGCATTCTTTGTTCTTGTAATCTGATGTGGCCCATAGGAGCGCCTAATAAATACTTCTTGATTGATTGATTTGTCCAAGACACTGTCCTGGGTGCTAGGAAGAGAAAGATTTCAAAAAGGCAGAGCCCCTTCCCCAAGGAGCTTCCACTGGACAGGGGTCAGAATAAGATGTGTCCACACATATGCATAATGCAAAGTAAGGTGCAAAAGCTCACAGAATTGCAGATTTAGCCCAGATGTTCAACCTCGCACCCAAGACCCAGAGAGCTCAAGGGACTTGAACTGGCTCCTACAGGTTGATCTTCTGACTTCAGATTCAGCGTCTTTCCCCAAGCATCCTCTGTTTCCCCAAAGGAGAAAGATGGCCATGGGACAAAAGAGAAATACAAAGAAAGGACATAAAGGAGGGAGAGATGCTTAAGGTCAAGGGGATGAGGGAAGTGCTCTGAAGAGATGACCCCTGAGTCCAGAGGAGCAGGAAGAGAGAGAGAGGAAGAAGGAGTCCATTCTAGGCCTGCAGAAATGATGTAGGTGAATGGCAATGTACAGTGGAGGCTGGCCTCAGGCACTTTCTAGCTGTGTGACCCTGGGCAAGTCACTTCACCCCCATTGCCTAGCCCTTACTCTTCTGCCTTGGAACCAATACATAGTATTGATTCTAAGGCAGGAGGTCAGGATTTTAAAAACAAAAACAAAAACCATTCTTTCACTTGATCCTCATAATACTACTGGAAGGTAAGTAGCTAGAATTATCTCCATTCTACAGATGAGAAACTGAGGCAAACAGGGGTTAAGTGACTCAGGGACACATGGTTAAGGAAGTGTCTGAGGCTAAATTTGAACTCCTCTCTTCCTGACTCCAGGCCAGGTGTTCTGCCCCTTAGTGCCAGGCTGAGACTTTGTATTTTATGCTCTGCTGTGAGCAGGTGTGGCAGGGTTGGGCCTGTGCTCTAGGAAGATTATTCTGATAGCTGTGTGGAGGAGGGATTAGAAAGCAGGAAAGAGAGACAAAGATGGAGTCCTCCTCCATCAAGGCTTCCCTGTTCCTCCTTCATCTCAACCTCCCAAATGAAAATGATTTCTGGTTGATCTCCATTTTTTCAGAAAGACAAAAAGATCAGTTAAGAAGTTATTACATAGTTGAGGTGAGAGAGATGAGAGCTGAAGTAGGGTAGAGAAGGTGATGGGAGAGGGAGATGTACATGTAGGAGGCAGAGCCCACAGGACCTGAGCTATGGGTGGCGAGGGAGAGGGAGAGATCAAAGATGCCTCTGAACCCGGGCATGAACGTGGGTGACTGGAGGAATGGTGGTGGCTTCAATGGAAATAAGGCTGGATGGAGAAAAATAATGTAAGTTCCATTTTGGAAATGCTGAATGGGAATGGCTGATGGGATATCCAAGGGGAGATGGGCAGCAGGGAGCTGGCAGTTGGGGATTGGATATTATGCGAGATCACAGTTGCCACTGGATATGCAGATGTGGAGGTCATCTGTATAGAGATGATAACTAGACTCCCGACATTTGCATGAGCTGATTTACAGCATAGTTCATAGGATCACAGGACTAGGAGCTGTACAAGAGCTAATCCATAAATGTTTGTTAGTTGACTGATGCATTTGAGATGAAAGGACTCTTCCCCTCAACCCCCAACCCCAGACCTTGTCAGGGTGCCCCTCTCCTTTTTTATTTATTTATCAATAACCTTTATCTTCTGTCCTATTATCAATTATAAGGCAGAAGAGCAGCAAAGCCTAGGAAATTAGGCTTAAGTGACTTGTCCAAGGCTACACAGTGAGAATCTCCTTTTGTTTTAACTATAACAACTACTGCAGATCTTTCTGGAGACCTCAAGAAGTCCCCATCCAGGGATACTTCCTGCTGCTGAAGCAAGGAGTACATCATTTGTCCAATTACAAGCTACCTGGGGATATTAAGGCTTCAACACGTCAGACACACAGCCTGCTGGGCCATTTGACCAGATGGCGACTGTTGTAGCTTGTCATGACTTTGTGACATTCATTAGAGGCAGAGTGGGTTTTGTGAGCTTCTGTTGACTCACTCACCAATCAGGGCAGCTTTGTTCCTCCAGGGAGGAGGTCCACACTGAGTGGATGAACTCCCTCCCCTCCCAGGGAGGAAAGATGGAGATCTGGTCTGGAGGCTGCATTTCCAGGTAAGGAGAAGGGGTACATGTAGCAGCATGCAGATAGTAAGATACTTCAGTGGTTGGTTGGTTGGGAAAAAGGTTTCCAGTTTGGGTCATAAAATAGGAATTATACTTGCTCTGCCCACCTCCCAGGGTTGCTGTAAGGATGAGATGAGGAGGTATCTTAGAAAAGGACCAAAAGGTGTTTTTTATTATTTGAAGGATACTCAGAGTGATTCCTTAAAGCATTTGATCCAAAGGCCATGGGAAGAACAAACCACCTGCCTTCAGGGACCATGTAGGTTGACACATTTTTTCCTACTGTAACCATGAAAATGTGGGTTTCCAAGACTGTGAACTGCCAAAACTGTAAAGGTTTCGGCCAAACTGTAAACATAATTTTTAGTGTCTTGATTTAAATAAAAAATAAGTGGTCACCATGGGAAAATTCCCAAATATGAAAATACCCAAGTCAGCTTGGTTTTATGAGGATTTTAATTAATATAAATGAAGGAATTAAGGGAAGAGAGAGAGAGAGAGAAAATAGAAAATAGTAGAAAGGGCCTAGGCCTAAGCCTTAAGGGAGACTAGTCAGTCTTTATCACTCACCACAAGATCGTCCCAAGCAAGCTCTAGTCCTTCACTGAAATCCTCAACTCCTGAACTTAGTTCAGAGACCCTCCTCTGAACTCCTGACCTCCTCCAATTCAGCTTTCAAACTGAACTAAAACTAAGTGAACTGAATTCTCCTTTTAAAGACATTTTCTCTTGTGTCATCTCCCCTAAATTTTCACAACTACCAGTCACAGTAGATGCTTTTTCCCAGGACTTCCCATTCTTAGTTCTCACCACTCTTTAGTTTTCACCTTCTCTGGGTAGACTAAAACTTCACACCTCTTTTGTTAAGCTTGCCTTTTGTAAGTTGCTTGACCTTTTAGTGATTAATTTAACCTTTATAGGTACTTAGCACCCTTTCATATTAGATCTAAAAATAGACCTAGCTTAAGGTTCTAGCTTTACTAGAAGTATGAGTTAGGGACTTTTCATTGTTCAGTCAGGAGTTTTGCAACTTTATCTTCCCCTAAGGCACTGTCTGAATAGGGTGGAGTAATTTTAAAAGTTCTCAATACATTCCTGACCAAGTACTTACATTGTAGAAAATGGGGAATAGCTTAATCAAATCTTCTGAAGTAGAGTCTGAGCAGTTTTAAGATTCACACTACCCATACTACCCTGGGCCTGCTATCCATCTTAGTATCCTGGGCCTCAGTTTCCCCCTCTATAAAACTAGAGGCGAGGAAAGGGGTTTGCCTAGATGACTTCTGACAGCTTTAAATGCTGGGATGAGGGACAAGTTATTTACTCAAGGTAGATGAACGGCAAGAGAATTTAGAGGTCAGGCAATGAGCTAATTTTCCCTATTTAAAACAAAAAGTTTTCTAGATGGCTTTGTTTTTTTTTTTTAAATCACAATCATTTCTGTATCTACTCCAGCCTCTCTTTCCTATTCCTCCTCTCTTTTCGCACTATATCTTCCCAACATTCCATCCTCCAAGGCCATGGCTTTGTTTTGGCTTCTCCCCAGCCTTAAATAATGTACTCCTTCCTTGCCTCCCCCCACTGGAATCCTCATTTCCTTCAGAGCTCGGCTCCCATGTCACCACCTACGTGAGGCCTTTCTAGATCCATACAGGGGTTAGTTCTTCCCCGCCTCCCCCAATAGCCTGGCCCTCACAGACATACATGTTGGCTTAGCTTTCTGAGGCTAGATACTCTTTCACTAGGCCAGTGCTTGACATGCACTTAAAAAATGCTTTGATGACTGCAATAAGCAAAGATGCCTAATAGGGTGACTGTGTGACAATATTCTGACATGGCAGCCACTGCTTCTCTTCCCTCCTTTAAAAAAATCCTCACCTTCTGTCTTAGTATCAGTTCTAAGAGGGAAGAGTAACAAGGGTTAGGCAATTGAGGTTGAATTACTTGCCTAGGGTCACACAATTTGAACTTGGGTCCTTCTGACTTTAGGTCTGTGTCCTGCCACTCCTTCCAAGAAATATCACAGTTTGAACTGGTAGAGACCTCAGAGGCCCCCTGGCCCAAACTCTTCCTTTTATAGAGGAGAAAACAAGTCTATAGAAAGTCATAGCTGAGACTGGAATTCTGACTCCAAATCCAGCTATTTTTCCACGTTATTGTGGTAGGGAGGGAGAGAGCAAGCATTTATTAAATGCCTACTGTGTGCCATGCATGGTGCTAAGCATATTACAAATAATATCTCATTTTATCCTCACAACTTTTAGGGGTATACTCTATCACTATTATGCCCATTTTACAGTTAAGAAAACTGAGGCAAATAGGTCAAGTGACTTGCTCAGGGGCCACACAAATAGAAGAAGTATCTTAAATGGGATTTGAACTCAGGTCTTCCTGACTTGAGGCCCAGGGCTCTATTTATTGTACCATAGATATGATAGATTCAAAGATGGTTGGAAGCTTAGTGTAGGAAGGCCTGAGATGGTAGCATTTCATGAGTTCACATCAGTGAACCCCCATGGAGTCAGGGATGGATTGTAGCTTAGGCAGAGAAGGAGGGACTTAGGAAAGGCATCTTTTTGCTCATTTTCAGTTCAAATTGGGAGTTGAGCTCTGTTTATTTCCCAAACTAACTGGGACTCAGTCTCCGGGGTGTGAGAGCAGAAACTTAGGATTCATAGGGTAATCATAGGCTTTAGAACTAGAAAGGAACCTAGAACATGGAACAGAGGAGAGAAAAGAGGGAAAAAGGAATAAGAATTTATAGCAGTGACTATGTGCCTGGCACTGTGCTAAGGCCTTATTAAAAAACAAATATCTCCCTTAGTCTGGAGCCCCCATTTCCTCCAACAAACTTCGTACATAGAAT
Organism: Monodelphis domestica; assembly: GCF_027887165.1. NCBI lineage: Eukaryota > Metazoa > Chordata > Mammalia > Didelphimorphia > Didelphidae > Monodelphis > Monodelphis domestica. The sequence continues at coordinate 29,575,813 of NC_077232.1, forward strand.
GTTGGAGATGAAATGATAACAATAATAACACATTTTTGGAATGAAAATGGTAGGCTAGAGAACGTCTAGAGGAGGGCCATCAGATGACTGCCTTCAAGCCAAGCCAACAAGCGTTCATTCAGCATCTTTTGTGTTCCAGACACTGTGATATGTACTGGAGAGACGTTGGGTCCATGCCTGATGACAGTGTGTTGAAGGAACTTGGGATGTTTTGATTGGATGAGAAGATTTAGTCGGGAAGAGAATAGATATCCTTGGGTGTGTGAAGGGCTGCCCCTTGAAGGCAGCCATCTGAAGGCCCTCTTCTAGATGTTCTCCAGCCTACCATTTTCATTCCAAAAATGTGTTACATTATTGTTATCATTTCATCTCCAACGTTCTACAAACTAAGGTTATTGGGGATGGGGGGAGTTCCAGATTAAGGGAGATAACATTCATTCATTCATTCATTCATTCATTCATTCATTCATTCATTCATTCATTCATTCATTCATTCATTCACTTGATAATTTATCTATCTATCTATCTATCTATCTATCTATCTATCTATCTATCTATCTATCTATCTATCCATTCATTCATTTATTTATTTATTATTTTTAGCCCTTACCTTCTACTTTAGAATCAATACTGTGTATTGGTTCCAAGGCAATGGGGGTTAAGTGACTTGCCTAGGGTCACACAGCTAGGAAGTGTCTGAGGTCAGAGAGATAATGTTTATTAAATAAATAAATAAAAAGACTGTGCTCATTCTGCTTGGACCCACAGGAAGGACCGGGAATTGTGGCTGATGTGACAAACCTGAACCATCAAACATTGGAAGCAGAAGGAGTTTTAGAGATCAAAGCATCATAAATTTAGAGTTGAAAGGGACCTCAGAGGGCATATAGCCTATCCTTAGACTCATATCAGCTGTGAGGCCCTGGGCAAGTCATTTAACCTGTTTGCCTCATTTTCCCCATCTATAAAATGAGCTGGAGAAGGAAATGGCAAACCACTCTCGGTTCTGTGCAATGAAAACTCCAAATGGTGTCACAAAGAATCAGACACGATCAAAACGACTCAACACCAACCCAATACCATAGAGAAGGAAAATAATTTGCCCAAGGTCATCCTAAAGGCAGCCAGAGACCCAGCCAAAGGCAGAGGGATCATGCTTGGGTTTGGGGCATCTGGGGCATCTTTCCTGATGTTCTCTAAAGACTTCACCTCAGCAGTAAGATGATCCAAGGCAAGCGGTATGGTCTGGTACATGAGGCAGAGCCAACCCAGAAGGAAGGCTTTCCAAGCACAGAGCGGGTGACCCTAGCAAGTCATGCTGGGGAGTTTTATTTCAGGAGTGCCTTTTCAGAGTGCAAGAGGAGACATTTCCTTTTTAAAAAGCAGCATAAAAATAAATGTTCTTGGCCCTCTGCCCACTATCTCCCGGTCCTCCCAAGTGACCCAGCTAGAGGAGCTTCCTACTTTGGGGAGCCTGGAATCTAAAGCACGGAATGATGGGTGAGAGAATGAGTCTCTAGGCTTCCCTATATCTCCTCTGCCTCCTCACCCAGCAAAAGAGATAATAAATAGATAGAAGGGGCTTTGCGAAAACTATATAGATGGTAGCTAGAAGATACAATGAATAGAGAGCTGGGTATGTAGTCAGGGAAACTTGAGTTCAAACTCAGCCTCAGGCTAGTTGCTGTGTAACCCTGAACAAGTCACTTAACCTCTGTTTACCTTACTTTTTTCAACTGTAAAATGGGAGTAATAGTAACCTTCATCCCAGGACTATTGTGAGGACTAAATGGGATAATATTCATAAAACATTTTGTAAACTTTGAAGTGTTTATATAAATGCTAGCTATTATAATTATTATTACTTCTTTTCTAATGATGACTCCGATTCTTGACACTGATCCTGAAGCAGGAATTCTTTACTAATGGTCCATGACCTTTAAAAAAATGGTAACTACATATCAATAAAATTGGTTTCCTTTGTAACCCCATTCATTTTATTTTATGTATTTAAAAACATTATTCTAGGGGCAACTGGGTGGCTCAGTAGATAGAGAGCCAGGTGTAGAGACTGGAGATCCTAGGGTCAAATATGACCTCAGACACTTTGTAGTTGCATGACCCTGGACAAGTCACTTAACCTCCATTGCCTAGCTCTTACCACCCTTCTCTCTTGGAACCAATATATCATATTCTAATTCTAATATGGAAGGAAAGGATTTTAAAAATTAAAAAACAGAAATAAAGACATTATTCTGAAGTCCACAGGCTTCTCCAGCCTACCTAAAAGGTACAGGACACACACCAGGTCAAGAATTCTTGAATTAGCAGGAATAGAGACTTAGTGGCTTTGATCTTGTCATTGTTTTTAACTATTAATTCCCCAATTCACAGGATATTAGAACTAGATGAGACCTTTGAGATCATCTAGTTCAACCCCCTCAACCTGCTCTTTATATTACAAATTGAGAAACTGAGGTCCAGAGAAGGAAATTAATAGCAACTTAATGGCAGAGCTAAGACTAGAATCCAAATCTCCTGGCACTTTCCTCCCCACTACAGAAGGCAACCTGAGGTAGTAGGACAGAGCCAGGAGTGGCCTTGAAGCCAGGAAGACTTGTGTCCAGCTCCTGCCCCAAATATTGGCTGTGTGATCTTGGGCAAGTCACCATGCCCATGGCAATTATCTAAGAGTGTAAATAGTACATCAGGTGCCCATCTGCATCCATAAATAGAGTTTCTTCACCTGGGAGTTCCCTAAACCAGTACAGTTACAGGTCTGTCCCTCTAGAGAGGGCATTCCCAATAGCATTTGCTCTCTAGTATGTTCCCTACTGCCACCAGATGCCCCTTTCTCAGGATAGGAAGCTGAAGAAAGCAGTGTGGATGTAACTGAGATAGCTAGGGCCAGAAGGGAACTGTCCCCAGCCTGCCTCCCCAGTTCTGACCAATGCCTTGGAGATTGCTGGAGCAGCAGGAGCTATGAACCCAGACAAAGACACCCCTCAATCCCAGCCTCCCCATACTACAGTGAAGAAACAGAGGAGCATAGAAGCCACTGTGTTAGAGATGGAAGGCTCCTTGGAGATTGTTTAGTCCAATTCTTCCATTTTACACATGGAGAAACTGAGGCCAGAGAGGAAATGTAAGTGACTCAAAGTGTAAAAAAGAAGGAGGCCCAAGTGGAAGAGTTAAGTGTGCCCTAGATCTTGTTCTCTTTCCACTATCTTGACCTCCTTATTTGTATGTGCTCATTAGGAGACTGGGACTCAAGAGGAAGAGCCTTGAAGGAGACCCAAAGGCCACCTTTGCCTCCCAGACTCTACTGATCTCTTCCTCACTCCTCTGTTCTATTTCCACTAAGATCCCAGGATGCTCTTTGCAGCCATTCAAACACTTAGACATCAGTAGCCCTGGAAACCCTAAATACCCTGGTGGAAAGGGAGGCAGACCCTATCAGTCATCTCTCTCAGCAGCTGTTCCCCTGTCCCTCACTGGGGGAAGCTGCTTGAGAACTTTTCTTCTGGCTGTGCAATAAATGCGACATCCTTACTCCTCTTGGTCCTGAGTCTGGCAGAATCTCATTCTCTTGATGGGAACAAACTATCAGAAATCCAAATGCAAGTAGAGGGCTGTTCTGAGGTATAGTGCCACCGATTCTGATTTGATTCTAGGAATCCTATAAAAGGGAGGATGGGGAAACCGGACACTTTTGAGAGGAGTGAGTGGTTTAGTGGGTGAGTCCCCGGGGTTCCCAGAAGTGAGGGAGTGACAGGATTCCTAGAATTCTAGCTATTTCCTACCCTTGTGGAAAAGCAATACAAATAGGGAAATAGACCTGAAAGAAATGAGGTAGGAGTCTAGAGAATTCCATCTGTAAGTCATTAAGGATTGGAATAAATGCAAATAGAGATCCAGACCTCTTCAGAGTGATTCCTGAAGCTCTCTGTCAGAGGGAGACTTTTCATTATCACTGAAACACAGAATCTCAGGGCAGGAAGGGAGCTTGGAGGCTTTCTAGGTGGGTGACCCAACAGTTATCCCCTCTGCCACATCCCCAACAAAGGATTGTTTAGGCTCCACTTGAGAACCTTCCAGAAGGTAGAGTGTACTGGCTCAGGGCATCCCAGGCCATTTTTAGACTGGTCTAATTTGATCTTACATGGAGACAAAATCTGTCTTTCTGCAGAATTGTCTGTTTCTGGACTGGGCCTTGTGAAAATCTCTGTGGGCTGGTAGATTCTGAAAGTATCTGCATGACTATTTTATTATATGTAATAGGACTCAATTACGAGCCCTGGCCCTATTAGACATGCCTCTCTACCTTGTATTATCAGTCACCAGAATAACTTACAATGATGAGAATCTCAATCTCTCTCTCTCTCTCTCTCTCTCTCTCTCTCTCTCTCTGTCTCTCTCTCTCTCTGTCTCTGTCTCTGTCTCTCTGTCTCTGTCTCTCTGTCTCTGTCTCTCTGTCTCTGTCTCTGTCTCTCTCTCTCTCTCTCTCTCTCTCTCTCTCTCTCTCTCTCTCTCTCTCTCTCTCTTATTTCATTAGTGTGGTGAGGAAACTCTCCCTACCATTAAGGCCAGAACTTTCAGCAACTTGTAGTTTTAGAGATTTGCCCAGGGCACTGAGAGGTTCAGTGACTTGCCTAGCATCTCATATCCAGTATATCAGTAGTGAAACTCTGTCTTCTTTCTGTTTCCTGGCTCCAAGGAAGAAATGCCTTATTGTTGTTATGAATATACCACAAACCTCTCATCTGGTATATACAAGGTAGGGTGGGAGGGCAGGAAAATTGGATTTTAGTCCTGGACAGGCACCTGTGTGACTCTCCTCTTCTCTGAGTCTCAGCTTCCTTATCTGTGAAATGGGCATTAATCCATACTTTTCATTGTCTATCTCAAAGTACTTTGTAAACCAAAAGAAATCACTAGGAACTTGCAGGAAGAGAAAGAACATTCTCTCGTCTATCTCTTTCTCAATTCTCTTTTTGTCTCCCTCCTTCCCTCTCTTTACATCTCCCTGTCTCATTCTTTCCATCTCACTGCTTCTCCCTTCTTTCATGCTTTTCTGACTGTCGCTCTGTCTTTGTCTTGATTTCTGTTTCTTTCTCTGTTTCTGTCTATCTCTGTCTTTGCCTCTGTCTCTCTGTAACGTGCTCCATTTTCCTGGATTGTCATAGAGGACGAGGAGGAGGGAAATTATTCCTTTTCTGGTCCTGGAAAACTTTAAAATGTTATCTCCATGGAAACTGCTCTCTAGCAGCAATGGAGTGTGCTTATGTGATGGGGGTGAGGGAAAGAGAGAGAGAGAAAGAGAGAGACAAACAGATAGACAGAGAGAGAGACAGAAACACAAAGACGTAGAGAGAGAGGCAGAGAGAGACAGAAAGGAGGGGAAAAGGGAGAAAGAGAAAAAAGAGAAAGGAAGAGAAGGAGAGGGGGAGAGAGAGAGGGAGAGGGAGAGAGATCATGAGGGAGAGGCTGAGGGAAAGGGAGGTGGGAAGAAGACTGAGGAGGGGGAAGTAAGGGTTTTCTGCTTCTGAATTCTCACTTTGCCTATAACTCACAGAATCTCAGAGTTGGAAGCACCTCGCCATGTTTGACCCCTACTTGATCAAGAATCTCTTTATAGCACTCCCAACAAGTGGTCATCCAGCCTCAGCTTCAAGGCTCCAGTAAGAAGGAATCCATGAACTACCAAGGCAGCTCATTCCATTTGGAGTTACTCTAATTTTAAGGAAGCTTTCTTTCTGACAATGAGCTTACATCTGCCTCTTTGTCACTTATTTCTATCCATTACTACTAGTTCTGCCCTTATGGGGCAATTAGAACCAATCTAATCTCTCACATCATTATGTTCCTTTGAGTCTTCTCTTCTATGGGCTAAACAGCTCAAGTTCCTCCAGCCAATCCTTATGACAAGGACTCAAAGCTCTTTCAGATCCTGGTTGCTGTTCTTTGGACACTCCCCAATTATCAATACTTTCTTAAAATTAAAAAAAAAGGATTTTTTTCTAAATTTCTCCTAAATGTGGTACCTAGATGAACCCGCTACTTCAGATGTGATCTGGCCAAGGCAGAATACAGAGGAGCCCTCTCTTATTCCTGGAAACAATGCCTCTCCTCATGCACCCTTGAGATGGAAGGCATCCTTTTGCTGATGTATTGTTTACTCACATTGGCCGTGTAGTCCACTAAAATCTCCTGATCTCTTTCAGAGAGAGAGACTGCTGCCATGTCAAGCCTTCTCCATCTTTAGCTTGTAAAACTGATCTTTTTTTAACCCAAGTACAAGACTTTACATTGACGTATCAGATTTCACCTTCTTACTCATCTCATTTGTAAAATGAAGATAATATTGGCACCTCCCTCACAAGGTTGCTGAAAGGAGCCAATGAGACACTTTTTGTAAAGTATCTTGTAAAACCTTAAACTGCCACCACCATCACCATGACCACCATGGTCGTCTTGGTTGTCATCATCATAGACAGTGTCTCTCTATTTTGCCCAGGCTCGAAGTGCAGTGTCCACTCCTGGGCAAGATCCTATTGTGTACCAGCATCATATGAATGTTAATTTATTATGATTGTTGTTGTTATTATTATTAGATCCAGCCTAATGCTCAAGCTTGCCAAGATCTTTTTGTATCCTGATGCTGTCATCCAATGTGTTAGCAATCCTTTCCAACTCTGTGTCATCTACAGATTTAATGAGCATGCCATTTATGACTTTAACCAAGTCACTGATAAAAATGTTAATTGGGGGGGCAGCTGGGTAGCTCAGTGGATTGAGAGCCAGTCCTAGAGACGGGAGGTCCTAGGTTCAAATCTGGCCTCAGACACTTCCCAGCTGTGTGACCCTGGGCAAGTCACTTGACCCCCATTGCCTAGCCCTTACCACTCTTCTGCCTTGGAGCCAATAAACAGTATTGACTCCAAGACAGAAGGTAAGGGTTTAAAAAAATGTTAATTGGTACAGGGCCAAGCACTGATTTCTAGGGTTGCCCTCTAGTCCATCACTAGCCTCTGGCTGATATAACATACTCTAGACCCAAGTGACACCTTCAAATCTTTGGATGGGGGCAGAGCTCTTGGTAGGTTTACCCTTTGTTCCTTGATCCTCACTTTGATGTAGTTCTGGGATCACTTGATTTAGAGCTAGCAAGAGCTGACGGTCACTCAAGAACCTGGGACCTCTTACACTGAAGCTGGTCCTCTTTCTACTATCGAACTCTTGAATACTCTCAAATGGGTATGTGACTTAAGAGCAACAATGTAAATAGCAATCTTATTCAATCCTGCCCATTAAAAAAAATGAAATCTAGATTTTATTATTAAGTTCTTTTTTATTGAATCTTTCTTCAATTACATAAAGAAACAATTTTTGACAATTGATTTTTGAATTTTAGAATTAGATTTTCAGAATTAAATTGAGAATTTCTAGAATTTTAGAATTAAAATCTCTCCCTTCCTCTTTTCTCCCCTTCCTGGGGCAATAAATTAGTCTGATATAGGTTAAATCCATAATCTCCTGAGCTATATTGTTCTTGTCATGATGGAAATCACATGTCACAGATACAATAGAACTCTCATGAAAGAAATATAATGGAAGATGGCATGCTTTGACCTGTATTCAGACTCCAAAAGTCCCTTCTTTGGCTGTGGTCAGCATTTTCATCAGGAGTTCCTTGTGGTTATCATGGAGACTTGCTTTGCTAATAATGGTTTAGGCCTTCACAGTTGATCGTTGCACAGTATTTCCGTTATTGTATACATTGTTCTCCAGGTTCTGCTCACTTCATTTAGTATCAGTTCATATGAACCTTTACAGGTTTTTCTGTTCTCATTCTGTTCATCGTTCCTTATGGTACAATAGTATTCTGTCATAACCACATTCCACAATTTGTTCATCCATTCCCCAAGTGATAGACACTCCTTTACTTTTCAATTCTTTACCACCACAAAAAGAGCTGCTAAAAGATTTTGGTACAGGTAGGTCTTTTCCCCCTTGTTTCAGATCTCTTTGGGATACTGACCCAGCAGTGGTATTGTTGCATCCCTGCTCTTCTTATGACTTTCATCCTTGCCCTTCCCCTATATTTTATTACCCTTTTTGTACCATAGTCATCATCACCACCACCACTGTTATCATCATCAACAGTCATCATACCGTCATCATCATCATTCTCCTAATTATTGTCATCATCACCATCATCATTACCATTCTCATGATGATTTTTAGTGACTGGTTCTTTCTACCTTGTTCCCACTAGTAGCACAATATCTGATCATGGGTCAGATTCCATTGTAGGCCAAGGCTGAAGTTTTAACCTGCTTTTTTTCAGATTGGGGCCAATTCACTCCTTCTCAGGCATCTAGAAGATATCAACCTTCCCACTGCCAACTCTAAGGCCTTCACTATGTGAAGATTGAATTTGGCTCTCCCCTGATTATAACAATGAAGGTTCTTAGCTCTTCTTTTATTGTGAAGATTGAATTATAATCCCCTATCTATTTTTAGATTTTAATCCCCAAAGTGTTAACTCAGTATTTAAAGTAGATCTATCCATTTTAACCACAAAAGGTGTGAACTAACTACAAAGGGTGTGAACACCCATTTCATACATTAAGTGGGTAGTCCTGGAGAAGAGCATTGGCTGTGATTGGTAGATGTAAAATTTAGGGGAGGTGACACAAGAGAAAAAGGTCTTTAAATAGAGGAAACAGAGGCACATGGAGATAGATAGATCAGAATCAAGAATAAAGAAGAGTCACTCGGAGGAGAGACTGGAAGACAGACACTTAAGGAGAGACTGGAAGACAGACACTCAGACTTGCAGTGAAGTCACTTGGTTGTGGAACTGGACCCCTGGAGGAGCTCATGCAGGATACCTCAGACTGCCTCCTTTTAGATGGTCACCGTGTTGAGTGAAAGGCTGACTTAGTTTCGTAGCTTTTCTGGAGGTGTGAACCTCTGAGAAAGGCCCATTGTCTTGAGACTCCTTTCCCCTGGCTGGAGCTTAGAATTTCTACCTGGCTTTGAGGAAGCATGAGCTTGCTCTCTTTCTTCCCCTTTCTCTCTTCCTTAATATCTTCCCTCTATCGTAAATAAACTGCCATAAATTACATTTTACTTCAGTAATTCATTTTGAGATTTAGAAATTAAATCCCTAGCAACCATCAATTAAATATTCAAGTCCAACTATAAATTTAACAACTATAATGGTTCTAGATAAGCTGTGGCTTTAGCCCTTTTGCAGGTTAGAGCTCTGGAGCTCCAAAAATTCACCAGACTCAACTTCTCCCATTTGTGCTAGTGACTATGGTTGATAGTGTATATCTCATTCTGCTCCTGTATCCACCACTAAGAGAATGTGTAGTCAGTATACATGTTGGTAGAATGTAAGTTCCTTGAGGGCAAGGTCTGTTTCCACTTTTGTCATCTTCTCCCCAGTGATTAACACAGCACTTGGCACATAGTAGATGTTTATAAACACTCATGGAATTAAATCATTAGTCCCTTGGAGACAACACTCAGCATTACATCCATTTGAGTTTGAACATCTTTTAATGTGGCTTCCTTTTATGTTATTGTGGCTGGTGAGTAGATATTTTTTCTTCATTCTGCTGACTTCTTTAGACATCAGATCATATAAATCTTCCCAAATGCTTTTGTTCCTCATATTCACTGTCTGTTATGGAATCATATATCACATTCAATTTTTTGGATCCACGTCCACATACCACAATTTTTCAGCTAATTCCCAATTAGAAGGCATTCATTTTGTGGGTTGGTTTCTTTTCTTTTTTTGCTAATACAAAAAGTGCTGCAATGAATATTTTGTGCAAGTGAGACCTTTCCCTTTGTCTTTGATCTCCTTCAGACACAGGCCTAGTGGTAGTATTGCTGGGTCAAAGGATATAAACAATTTAATTTAGTCACTTTTCAACCACAGTTCCAAATTGTTTTACAGAAGGATGACCAATTCACACCTCCACCAGCAGTGTATTAGCGGGCCTGCCTTCTTATAGTCGGGCCCTCTAATATTCATGTGCTTCAGTCTTTTATTATCTTTATCAATTCATTGAGCAGTACCAGTAGGTGAAATCTCCAAATGTGTTGTACATTTTCTGCTATTTGTGACTTCTTTGGGTCTTAGTTTTCTCATCTATAAAATGGGGTTTGGCAATATCTATCCCACCATATTATTATTATTTTTTAAACTCTTACCTTCTGCTTAGAATCAATACTAAATGTTGTAGAATTAACCTTTTTTTTTTAACCCTTACCTTCCATCTTGGAGTCAATACCATGTATTGGTTCCAAGGCAGAAGAGAGGTAAGGGCTAGGCAATGGGGGTCAAGTGACTTGTCCAGGGTCACAGAGTTGGGAAGTGTCTGAGGCCAGATTTGAACCTAGGATCTCGCATATCTAGGCCTGGCTCTCAATCCACTGAGCTACCCAGCTGCCCCCAGAATTAACCTATTGTGATGCTTTACAAGCTCCATCATCTCATCAGGGTGAGTTTTCATTCTACTAGAACTCAATCCTAGTGCCATATTGCTTCCTAAATAAGAAGTATGTGGTATAAGCGAAAGAACACACTTCTGGGGTTAAAATCCACTTCAAACTTACCACCCATCTGACCTTGGGCAGGCCACAACTTCTCTGGTCCTTGTTTCCTTCTGGCCTCCTGAGGTCTTGTCTAGCACTACAGCTTGGGTCTTACAGTAAGGGGAGCTGTCCACACCAATCCATCTAAACACAGGAGACCCAGACTTCTAGAATGGATGAATGAATCAAACATATCAACTAGGCTCAAGTACATCTTCACTCAGTGTAGGAATAGTACTTTAGTCATTGGATGGCATCAGATGGCACACAAGAAGTGAACTGAGATGTGTGGAAAGAATCAGACCCAGCTTTGAGCCTATATATATATAGACTTGGGTAGACCATTTTTCTGCCAACTATCCTATAACTACTTAATGAATATCCCTTTCTAAGAACTATTTAACTTTGGCTGATAATCAATGGGGAGTAAAATGATGGGAGCCCCTGAGTGACAGTACTAGAGAACCCCAACTCTGCAGGGGTACCCCTACGACCCCAAAGGAAAAAAAATCCAGTCAATTCTTTTCTGGAGACCTTGCCCCCCAGGGTGAGTGATAGTTTGAGAAGTAGCCCAAAGGCATCAGGTGGCACAGAGGTTAGAATGCTGGGCTCAGCTTCTGTAAGATCTGAGTTGAAACCCATCCTCAGATACTTACTAGTTCTGTGACTTTGGGTAAATCATTTTACCTCTGCCTTATTTCCTTATTTGTAAAATGAGGATAATAAAAGTACCCATTCCCCAGGTTTGTTGTGAGGATCAAATGAGGTAATATCTATAAAGCACTTAGTACAGTGCCTAGCGCATAGTAGGCATTATATAAATACTAGCTCTTCCTCCCTCCCTCCCTCCTTTCCTTCCTTTGTTCCTTTGTTCCTTTCATCTAAGAATCAATACTGTGTATTGGTTCTAAGGCAGAAGAGTGGTAAGAGCAAGGCAATGGGGGTTAAGTGACTTGCCCAGGGACACACATCCAAGAAGTGTCTGAGACTTATTACTAATTTTCCTTCCAACTCTGGAATCTTTTATTCTATGTATCTATGTATATATACATACATACATACATACATACATACATACATATGTATATATACATACATACATATATATGTATATATACATACATACATATATATGTATGTATGTATATATATATATATATATATAAAATCTCCTTGAGGACAGAGACTATTTCTTTTTGTCTTTGGTTTCTGAGTGCCTACCACAGTGCCAGGCACATAGTAGGTGCATAATCAATGCTTGCTGATTAATCAATTGATTCTAAGGACCCTTTAACAAACAGTCTATGTTCTTTGTTCAAAGGCTCTTTTAATTCAGTTTAATTCAAAGGATATTTATTCAAGTACTAGATACTATGATAAGTACTAAAGATAAAAAAAAATAAAATAGAACATCTCCTGACTTCAAGGAGTTTCCTTTTTTTTTTTTAAACTCTTACCTTCCATCTTGGAGTCAATACTGTGTATTGGCTCCAAGGCAGAAGAGTGGTAAGGGCTAGGCAATGAGGGTCAAGTGACTTGCCCAGGGTCACACAGCTAGGAAGTGGCTGAGGCCACATTTGAACCCAGGACCTCCTGTCTCTAGGCTTGGTTCTCAATCCACTGAGCTACCCAGCTGCCCCCAGGGAGTTTCCATTTTAATGAGGAATACAATATAGCTGTAGATGAGTAAATGTAAGCAAGTTGGGGAAAGAGAGAGCTCTGGCAATGGGAGGAATCTGAAAAGGCATCTAAGAGGTGGTGACACCTCCATGGACCTTGAGGGAAGCCCATGATCCTGAGAGGCAGAGCCCTAATCCCCAACAGCATCCCTTCCTGGCAGGTGGTCATCCAGCCTCTGCTGGCAGGAAGCTCATCTCCTCACGAGGCATTTCAGCCTTTCTAATGATCTCCATCAGGCTCCTTTACCCAAGAGCCCACACATTACCAGAAATGTGGCGCCTGGAAATGTCAGAATGCTGAACGTCCTGGGTGTAATGACACTAGCGTGGTGGCGTGGGGCGGCTTGATGGGGTGGTGCTGTTATTCTAGTCTTTGCACACACTGGAGCAGATGGGCTCAGGATCTGCCAGCCTGTCTGCCTGTCAGATAGGTTTGGAAGCCTGAACACATATTACCAGAAAGTAAAACTATACATATGTATGGCATTTTTTGTTGTTTTTTAAGGCCTGTCAGGGAGGGAGAAGGGGCTTGCGTCCCACCCTCTCACTGCCCATAGCCTGTTGGCTTACTATTCATTATTGGTCTCCTTCTGACCTTAACTCTATGAGTTCCAGCCCTAACTGCTGCTGGAAAAAACAAGCAGTGGGGAGATGTGGAATGTGCTCTATAGGACCTAATTTTCTCCTCTCCTTCACAGGTCTTCAAATTCCACTCTCAGGGATCATAGAATGCTGGAGCTGGAATCACAGAGTCACTGAATTTCTTTTGGGCCAATTAGCCCAATCCACATCTGCCAGTTTCCCTTCCTACAGTATCCTCAACCACTGGTCATTCAGCCTTTACTTAAGGGCTGCAATGGCGTCCTGTGCTGCTCCACAGTGGGAGAGCTCTAAGGGCTGTACACTTCGTCCTTACCTCAAACTGAAATTGGCCTCTTTGTAAGTCTTACCTGGTTATTCCTACCTCTAGAAGTCCCTCGGAGCCATACTGACCAAGCCTGATCTCTTTCCCATTTGATAGTCTTTTAAATGCTTGTAAGACCATTATCCTACTTTCCTTCTCTCCCATCACATTCCTTTCCAAGCCTAAAAACTTGTACCCCTTCAACTACAAATCCTCAAATGGCATGGTCTTTAGGCCTTTCTTCCTCTTGGCTACCCTTTACTGAATACCATCCAGTTTATTCATATTCTTCCCAAGTCACAATCTCATACCCAGATGTAGTTGTACCATCAACTATCAAGTAGATCATGGATTGCAGTACCCAACCCTGCTCCCAGATTTCATTCTCAGTCAGACAGGGAATATAGACTTTTTTTTTCCTTCTCAAGATGAGTTGTCTTGATCTCCTTCATTGAGGAAGCAAAACCAACCCCCCAGATCCCTTTCTTGTCCTTGTCATTCGGTAACCTTTCATTCCATAGGGATGGATTAGGAGAGGTGTAAGTTTCCTTTATGTCCTGAAACTCTAGAATTCGATTCCAGTTCCTGAGGCCAGGATCACTGGCATAAATTGGATCCATCAGAGTTAGGAAGAATTCATTGATATCTCAGAAGAACTTCAGACAAATAGTCAACATACTCAGTGTTCTCTTGTCTCAGACAAGAAAGTCATCTCCGATCATTCATCTACTGTTCTTTATTTCTTTAATCTAATAAGCTAAAGGAAGAGACTTTAGAACATTATCAAAGCTGGGAGAAATCTTAGAATATGGGACATCAGAGCTGGAAAGGCTTCTATCACACAAAAGGCTGGCTAGCTTTGGGAGGGGCCTTTATAAGGATTGAAGTATAAGGGATAAGGAAGGGTTTATAACAAGGAATGGAGGAGGTAGTAAAGGGACAGAGGGAATGTGGAGGGCTGATGTGGTAAAGGGAGAGGTGCCCTCTGGGGCTTAGAGATGATATTTGTAATTCTCTCCTTCCCTCACCCTTCAAACCCACAAGAGAGGTAACCCTGGGTACCCTTGAGTTGATGTTCACTTAAGGATGACAGGGTCAGTGTCTCAATGAGTAGACTTCTGGGGAATAATGGAGTTTACTTCTTTTAAGGCTTGGCTGGTATTTGAAACCCCAGAAGTCCCACTTGATTGGCAGGCTGACTGTCCCTGTTGACTTTTGTTGTTTAGCCAAGGATAGATGGCTAGCCTAGCCTACCACCCTCTCTTTCTTTGGTCTTCCTTCAACTTGAATCTGACTTTGTGTTTCTTCAATATAAAGTTGTTTAATAATTCAAGTAATAAAAGAAGGGAATAGGTTTGTGGGAATAGGAGACCCTACAGGTTGTCTTTTGTCCTATTTCAGATGAGTCAAAATGGCTCAGCCTCAGCTTCTCTTTCTTCTTTTTCTCTAATCACTATCAATATCCTAAACTAAGCATATGTCAAGTGTCCTTCTTGGGAAGGTCAAGGGATGGAAAGGGTCTTAAGGGTGACCCCTTGAAGTTTAAGGGATCAGCCCCTTTTTAGCTGCAGTTGTTCTTTTGTTTTCTAAATATGTCAAGCTCCTTCTCTCTTCAGTATGAGGGAAATGGAGGCAAGGCTTTGTCACCACATGGTGGGATACAAGCTTGGGTTCTAGCTCCACTTTCACCAGAGTTCAGAAGGGAAAGAATGTTCTTTTCAGCAGTTTCTCCCACAAGCTTTTTCTCCTGCTTCAACTGCTGCTCCCCTTCCTGGCACATTCTAAACGATGGTTTCCCAGTCTCAGTTTTCCTTACCACACCTTGGAACATAGACTATCAGAGTTAGAAGGGATCTTAGATCAGTGAATGTCAGAACTGAGAGAGACTTTAGAATATAGAATGGCACAGTTGGAAGGGACCTTTGAACAGAGAATGCTAGCTTTGGGAGGGGTCTTAGAATATTGGTTATTAGAGCTGGGAGAGAGCTTAGAACATAGGGTGTTAGAGCTGGGAGGAACTTTAGAACAGAAAATATCAGAGCTAAGAGGGCTTTTAGAACATAGAATGTCAGAGTTTGAGGGAACCTTTGAACAGAGAATGCTGCCAATGAGAGAGATCTTAGAACATAGGGCTTTAGAGCTGGGAGGGATCTTAGAGCAGAGAAGATCAGAGCTGAGAAGGACCTTATAATGTTAGAAATGTTATTCTTTCACACTTTTACAATTATCTACAAATACACTGAAATGTATCATCCTCTCCCTTTTTTCTATGAAATTTCTCTTCACTTTCAAACTCCTAGAAACAATTAAGTGCCTCCACATCCTTATTTCCCAGTAATTCCAACACCTCCTTTAATCTGCCTTCTGATTCTTCAATTGAAATTCCTTCAAAATTCTCAATGATCCACTAAATCTGGTGGCTTTTCCCCAGTGCCCATCATCCTTGACCTCTCTGATGCTTTAAAAAAAATTTTATTTGATCATTTCCAAGCATTATTCATTAAAGACATAGATCATTTTCTTTTCCTCCCCTCCACCCCCCATAGCCGATGCGTAAATCCACTGGGCATTACATGTTTTCTTGATTTGAACCCATTGCCATGTTGATAATATTTGCATTAGAGTGTTCATTTAGAGTCTCTCCTCTGTCATGTCCCCTCAACCGCTGTGTTCAGGCAGTTGCTTTTCCTCGGTGTTTCCACTCCCATAGTTTATCCTTTGCTTATGAATGGTGTTTTTTTCTCCTAGATCCCTGCAAATTGTTCTCTCTGATGCTTTTGATATTGTTGACCACCCCTTTCTTGTAGATATCCCCTCTCCAACCCCATGTTGGCTATGTTGACATGCTCTCTCTTGGTTCCTCTCTATCACAGGCAAGCTTCTGGATGGTGGAAAATATTTTGTTTTGTTTTACTTTTGTTTTTGTATCCTCAAAACCTTGAAGACATCAGTCAATGATGTTTGTCTAAATAGAACAAATACTCCTGTTTACTTTTCAATCTCCTTTAATGCATCAGCTTCCATCTTCTTTGTCCTTAGTATAAGTGACCCCCCAAGACTCTATAACAGGCCCTTTTCTCTCTGTCTCTACTCTTTTGTTTGATGATCTTATTTGTTCCTGTGAGTTCAAGTATCACCATATGTAGATGTCCCCAGATCTAGAAATCTAAACCCTTCTGAAATGTGCTCCTATACAGCTTAATAACCTGGACTCTCTGGACATCTTATAGGCTTTTCAAACTCAAAATATCCCCAACAAAACCCACTGGATTTGTCTTTTAACCCATTCCTTGTCTTCTTAATTTTCCTGTTTCTCTTGAGGGTACCACCATTTCTAGTGCCTCAAGTTTGGTACCTTGGAGACACCTTTGGCTCTTCCTCCTTCTTCACCTGCTACTTCTTAGAAGTTGCCACATTTTGTGGATTCAACTTTCAGAGTTCATCTCACATTCATTATTTTCACTCTCCTTCCTTTGCTGTTACTCTCACTCAAGCCCTCATTAGTTCTCACCTGGACTACTGTAATAACCTTCCTAATTTGTTTTCAGGCTCTCCCTTCTCTAATCTCTCCTTTTCATAGTTGCCAAGACTGTGTCTGACCAAGTCACTCCAGTTCTCCAGAATAGCTTGGGGCTCCCTAGTTCTTTAAGATAAAGGACCAATTCTTAAACCTTGTACTTTGGACCCTCCCCCAATCTACTCTTCTAGTCTTTTTTAATGGCACTGCTTTCTATGTTCCAGCCACTTGGGCTACTGGGTGATTGATGAATTCAATGCTCCTACCTCTCCCTCACTATCTCATTTTCTAAGGTGTCTCAGAATCCTTGTTTTCTGGGCTCTGTTTAGCTGCCTTGTGAAGCCTTCTTAGATCTCCTAGAGCTCTCCCCCTCCTCAAATTGTCTAGTGTTTGCTTATATATCTTCATGTTGTATTTCTGCTCTACTTTCATCTCAAGCAGAATGCAAGCTACTTGAGGAGAGGTACTATTTTGTCATGCTTTCCAGTGCATGGGTGGCTAGGTGGCAAAAGTGGATAGAATACCAGTCCTAGAGTCACCGAAGACTCAGCTTTGTGAGTTCAAATCTGGACTCAGATACTTAGTAACTGTGTGACCCTGGGGAAATCATTTCACCCTGTTTGCTTAGTTTCTTCATCTGTAAGGTAGGATGGAGAAATAAATGGCAAAACACTCTAGTATCTAAGCCAAGAAAACTCCAAATGGGGTCATGAAGAGTCAGACATGACCAAAATGACTCAACAACAAAAATTCTTCATGCATAGTAGGTGTCACAGTGGAATCTAGAACCCCCCCTCCCCAAACTTGTAGCCTAGTGAGATCTGATGACTCCCCAGTTTAGTTAGCTTGAAAATGAAGACCTCAAGTTTGACCTTGTCACAGAAGTTTCCCCCTGAGGGAAAAATCCAACTTCACTAGTCTCAGACTAACAATAGACCTTGAAGTAGTTTAAGTGGGGATGGACAATCCCACCAGGTATTAAGTATCTTTTTGTCCCAATGGTTTCTCCCTTTAGAACAAAGTCCTCTCCCAGTGAGCCAAGCCCTTGGCTGGATTTCCCCCTTTTGTGTCCATCGTAAAGCATCAGTCTTCTTGATCAGGCGATCAAGAACTTGCTACATGTGAAGACTGCTTCGGCCAAACAGATGGAAGAAATCAATAAGAAGGTTCAACGGCTGAGAGGGCGACGCAGCAAAGCACTGTGGAGTGCTCAGGGCGTGTTGGAGCACAAAAGACAACAGGGCCATCCAATGCAGCTGAGGAAGTCTCCAGGTGTAACGATTTTTCTTGCCACTGGATCCAGGCTTCCAGCTCCGAGAGAGTGGGACTGTCTCTGTGCATCTACTTTTCCAATTAAATCTACTTCACGCACAAGTGTTTTTGTGCACACTCATCTACATCACAGATGAAAACGCACAAAGACAATCGTCATCCTCGGTTACAGAGAGACTGCTACTATAAAGCATCAGTCTCTCACTGTTATTCCTGTCTCGGACTCCTCATTTTCTTTGTTACCATTGTAAAGTCAGTCAACTATCCCTCTCATCCTCAGTTCCCCATAAAGGACATATAAGTTCCCCAAATTCTTTTGTTCCTCAGAGTTGTCATCTAGCTTGGTGGCACTCCCAGGAGTTCAGTGCTGATTAAAGAGTGATTTTTGTGACTATTTAATAGCTCTGTTTTTTTTTTTCCCAGCTTAATATAGGCATTTAATAGTTGCTCGCTGGATTGCTTTGAAGGGACACCTAGAGCACAGAATGTCATTGCTCAAAGGGAGGTTGGCGGTCTTCTATTCCACTGCCTCATTTCATTTTATTTTTTAAACTATGGACCTAACAATCAACAAACATCAACATTTCAATATCCAGAGACTAGAGAAAGAAGATTGTATCCAATGAATATTACATTGTGTTTAATAGATTGTATGTGATGAATTTCTATCCTGAATATTATGCATTCTTTTGAAAGCACATATTAAATTTAACATGATAGTACCCAGATTGTCCTGCTTATCTGTTATTTATGCCCCTTTCGGAACTTCCTTTTGCTCTCCTTGGAGTAGTTTGGAGTGTTTTAGTGACACCAGAGTCTTTCTTTTTTGGCTTTTCTTTTTGCATTACCATCACTGCCAGCCTCATCCCTCTCTCCTCCCACCAGCAAAAGACAAAAGCTCTCCCTTGTTACAAATAAATATAAGCCAAGCAAAATGAATTCCTGTATATGGCTCAGTCCATTCCCTCTCCACTAAGATCTGGGAAGTATACTTCCTACTGTCCCTTTTTACAGGAGAAAACAGGCTTAGGAAGGGCGGATGATTTTCGCCTGAGTCACACAGCTAATAAATGGCAGGCTAGGACTGGCTTTTCTGTGCCTCAGTCTCTCCTCTTTTTCCCACTCACTTGAGAGGAGCTTCCTTCACTCCTTCCAAGAGGAAGATGGTGGCCCTAGGAGAAGATCACCTGGCCTACTTTGACTGCTGCTTCGCTAAAACCAAGTTTTACCTCCATGGCCTCCTATAGAGCCATTTCTTCCACTGCAGGTTTTCTCCCTGGTGCCTCCATCTCTGTCCCCAGTCTCCAATCAGTCTCCCCTCCTGCTCCCATTCTCCAGACTTGGAGAAGGATCTTTTTAAAAGATAATTTCACTGCTCTTTTCCTTCCACCTTCTCCCCCGGCACCCCAATCCCCAACTGTCATAAGCCATGTCAGGTAGACTTGGAGAACATTTGTATTGCTGTCAAGTGTATTTAGAGATAAATGAGTCTGAAAAACATTCCCTTGGGCTCAGCTGCTGGGAGGCTCTGCTCACAGGACTGGTCTGCTATAGCACCAGGGAAGTGTGTCAATGGCAAGACCAGCCCTTTAGAGCCATCTCCAGGCCACTGCACAGCTCTGACCCTCTGATCGATGCCTTTATATAATATGAGGGAGAAACCAGGCCAGGTCTTGTACTCCTTTCCCTGGTGCTCACAAGGTGGGAGAAATTAGGAAGGGGAGAGAGAACAGGGAAGGAGGGGAAACTGAAGGCTCAGGCTCAGAGGTCAGCTTGCCAACAAGGTTGGCCATGAGCAAGGAGGAAGGGACAAGCTGGGGCAGGAGGAAGTCCAAGGACTTGGGATTGAACCCCAATTCTGCTTTTTACTGTTCATGACCCTAGACTGGGCCTCAGTCTACTCAACTGTAAAGTGAGAGCTTTGGTCAAGATGGCCATTAAAATCCCCTGCAACTTTAAAAGCCTGAACCTAGCACAGGAGGGGAAATGACAGGTCTAAACAACTGAGAGTTGGGGAGCTAAGTGATATAACCTCTTCTCTCCTGCCTGGCCCCCCACCCCTGAGTCCCCAGCTGGAGACAACCAATAAAGCCAAAGGCAGGGGGAAGAACGGGAAATAGTGGGTTTGGAGTTGGAGGACTTGGGTTGGATGCCTTTGGTGGAAAAATCAGAACATGAACTCTATCATTGGGAGTAGGGGTGGGGTAACAGGACTGAAAGCTAGATGGGACCCTAAAGATAATCTAATCCAAATTTCTCATTTACCATAGGAGGAAATGGAGGCTCAGGGGTGTGTGTGGGTGCCATGATTTGTCCAAGGTCACATGGGTAATGAGTAGCAATAAATTATGAAACAGAACTCTCTCTCTCTCTCTCTCTCTCTCTCTCTCTCTCTCTCTCTCTCTCTCTCTCTCTCTCTCCCTCTCTCTCTTCCTCTCTCTCTCTCTCTCTCTCTCTCTCTCTCTCTCTCTCTCTCTCTCTCTCTCTCTCTCTCTCTCTCTCTCTCTCTCTCTCTCTCTCTCTTTCTGTCTTTCTCCCCATAGATGGATGTTGCAGTTAGGGGAGAGAGGGAATAAGTTTTCCTCACTTAATCTGATTTTATAGATACAGAAAAAGGAGGCCCAGAGGGCCTAGGTAACTGTCTCAATACAGCCCAGCAGTAACTCTAGGACTGTAAGCCTTGGCTCTCAACCCAGGATTCTTTTTAGTCTTTTACCTCCTAATGCCCTATCCCTTGGTTCTCTTCCTAACTCAGGGTATCAGTCTTGGCAGATCCTCAAATTTTATTTTCAGCCAGGTGGGATGAATAATATCATCATTATATGAAAATCTCCAGGAAGAAAATGGAAACTTAAAGAGGGGCCAAAATGACAGAGCACTAAGTCCTCATCAGTCAGGGTTAGGAAGGTAATTGGTTTTGGTTGGCCTCCTTTGCTGCTCCAATTCTCTACCTTTAGCAGGTCTTTGAAAGGAACAGTCTGGTCTGAGCTGCTGTCATAGGATCAAAGGGTTTAAGTACTAGAAGAACCTGAGAGATCTTTTAATCGAACCACCTCATTTTATACGTGAGGAAAATTGGAAGGCCTAGAGATCTTTTAATGAAGCCACTTTATTTTATATGTGAGGAAACTTGGAAGGTGAAAGGAACTTGCTCAAAGTCATCAAATAGTAAGTCACAGAGCTGAGATTTGAACCCAGGTCCTCTGACTTGATCCAGTAGGGAAGGTCCCACTGTCTTGGCTATTGACCCTGTCCCAATCAAATGTGACTATGTCTTATTTCTCTAGGACAGTCATGACCTGCTGCCTCCACTGTTTCTAAGTCTATATGGCTACATCTATCTGGTCATTCACTGAAATAGCTTTACAAGGCTAGTTGGTTCCTAGCTCTTTGGGACTCTGAAGAATCTGGGGATCCAGAGCTGGAAGGGATGTCAGAGGCCACTGAGCCCAACTCCTTCATTTTACAGAGAAGCAAGTTGGGTCACAGGGTATTGAAGCACTAGATTTTTGGGGTAGGGGCAGAGGGATTGTCATATGTTACTGTTGATTCAAATTGAAGGTGAAACCCAAGAAATCTCTTGGGTGATTTTTTTTTTTTTGGTAACCAGCAACTTCTCTTGTAGCCTGTAGTTATGAAGTTGATTTCTTGAACCTTTATGTTTATGAGTTCCTATAATTTCATTCTAACCTATCTTTCGGGACACTGACTCTTTTACAATAAGACCAAGTCCACAGGATCATAACTGTAGAGCTGAAAGGAAACTTAGTAGTCACTTTGTTTGACTCCTTCATTTTACAGATGAGGAAATTTGAAGCTCATGGAAGGAAAATTACTCATCCAAGGTAACACAAGTAGCAAGAATAAGATGCTGACTTTGAACCCAAGCCAAGGAGATCAGAGGGTCTTCTGTGAGCCACTCCACAAGGTCAGGGCTGGGGAAGTGACATATTAGAGGTAGAGGGGTATGTGTGTGTGTGTGTGTGTGTGTGTGTGTGTGTGTGTGTTTGTGTGTGTGTGTGTGGTCCCTTCTTAGAATTCAGTCCAATGAAATAGAAAAGGTTTTGGATTTCTACTGGGAGGACCTGAATTTAAATCCTGACTACCACTTACCATTTGTGGGATCCTGACAAGTGGTCTTCCCTCTCTGGGCCTCAGTTCCCTCATCAATAAAATGATGGGATTGGATTTGATACACTTTCAGGTCCTTTCCAACTTTTAAATGCTATGATCCTATTCAGAAAAGAACATTTAGACAAAAGAGATTAAGAGGTAGTTTCTTGGGAACCCAGAGGCCAGACTTAAAAAAAAAAAAGCTGAGGAAATCAAGATCATTTATCTTGAAGAAAGGGAGGTTGAAAGGTGCCTTAATAACTGTCCTCAAATAGCTGAAGGGTTATTACAAGGAAGACGATGACTGGCTATTGTTTTCTGAGGACGGAATCAAATGAAATGAGTTTCAAATGAAGCAGGAGGGATTTAGGTTAGAGAGAATCTCTACTGATGGCACTATCCTTCTTCTAGTCATCCAGGCTCAAAACCAAGGAGTTATCCTTGCCTCTTTCCTATCCTTTGTCCAATTTATAATCAATTGCCAAGTCTTATTGGACCTTCATGTCATCCCTTATATCTGCCCTTCTTCTACACTCATCTGGTCACCATCCTCTTTCAGACTCTCAATACCACATTCTTGAACTACTGAAAAAGTCTCTTAAGAGATCTCTCTTCCTTGTCTCTTCACTCTTAAAGACCAACCAGATGGTAAATTATTTTTTTAGATCATGGGACCAATTTGCCACTCTTCTGCTCAAAAGTCTTCAAGACTCCTCCTCCAAGTTCTCCAGACTGCTCCCCTTATTAGTATTCCTGCTTGCGATTGTCCACAGGTTGACTACAACCCTGTGAGTTTTTTAGGGATTTTAGGGGAAACCCCGTGAGTTGCTACTCTTATTACTGCATCTCACAAGCTCCCACTATTGTACCTCCCATTAACAATCTTGGAGATTAGTCTTGGAGATTAATTGTCTTGTACAAAGGTATTTACTAAGATAGTATAGTAAGAACAGCTGATATAAAATATTCCCTCTCAAAGCTTGGGGAACTCTTCTACAACTAGAGATGGTATCTATGGGAAGAGTGGGCTCAAACTTAGAGCAAAATGGCAGCAAGGGGCAGATGTAGTCTATATGTGAGGCAAAGGACTCACAGTAACTCCTAGTCCTGCTGGTCCTAGAAGTTCTTTCTCCAATTGCAGGGTCTTTAGACAACATCATCTCTCCTGAGTGGGCCAACCTGCTGAATGGTCTTTAAAGTTTCTCCTGGCTCTGACTTTCTATATTCCATGAGAGGCAGGGTAGCATGGTAGAAGGAGCAATGAATTGGGGATTCAAGAGAACTAGGTTTGAATACTGCTTAACTACTTGTGTGACTTAGATTGGTATATTTATTTCTCTTCTCTAGGCACCTGTTTCCATGTCTCTAATATGAGATGATCTAAATTTTATTGGGATGGAATCTCAGGATCAATACTTTTCTTGAGTCCATTACTGTCCCTCTTTTCTGAAGTTAGGGTACTCCTTGAAGCTACTTCCTCCCAGGAGTAAGAATCAGTCTCTAAATGGGACTGTAAGCTCCTGTATGGATGTACTGGCTCCTACTGGTCCAGTGACTCTGAAGACATGGCCAGCTGGGGAGAAGTGATAGAAAGTCTCTCCTAACTCCCATGCAGAGGTTTCCCTCATAAAGCACTCTAGAACCAAGAACTCTTCAACTCTAGAAATAAACTACTGAAATTTATCCAGCTATATAAAGATCCCAGATGTGTGCTGAGCTTGTTTCCTTAGTCAATCTTGCTGTTCCCAGGGGTCACAAGTCATGGACATGTCCTGTTTAAACAATGAAACCTCACTTTGTCTTAGTACATCAATTGATCTGGGGAGGAAAATCTTTCCTTTATACTAAGATAAAGAATAAACCTCTCACCCTGACATTTAGGTCCTCAGTAATGTTTTACTAGTGGACCTTATCAACCTTATTTCAGTTTATTCCCCTTCATGAACTCTTTGTTGGAGGCAAATTGTAATACTGGCTATTCCCAGATCTCCTCCTGCCCTCTTCTACTTAAATATGTTTTGTACTGGCCATCCCCCTATATGGAACTCCTCTCTCTCTCTCTCTCTCTCTCTCTCTCTCTCTCTCTCTCTCTCTCTCTCTCTCTCTCTCTCTCTCTCTCTCTCTCTCTCTCTCTCTCTTTCTCCTTTCTCTCTTTCTCCCTCCTTTCCTTCCCTCTTCCTTCCTTCCCTCCTTCCCTTCTTCCCTCCTTCCTTCCAATATTTACCTTCCCTCTTAGAATCAAAACTGTGCATCAGTTCTAAGACAGAAGAGTAGTAAGGGCTAGACAATGAGGGTTAAGTGACTTGCCCAGGGTCATATAACTAGGAAAATATCTGAGGTCAGATCTGAACCCAAGTCCTTCTATCTCCAGGCCTGGCTTTCTATCCATTCAGTCATCTATCTGCCTCTATATCATTTTTTGAATCTTTATATCCCAGTGAGATTTATCCCTCAGTCATCTGGATCATTTTATTTTAGAGATGTAGAAACAGAAGCCCAGATAAGGGAAATAATTGTAGCATTCCAAATCACACAAGTAGATAAAAAGGAATCAAACTCAGGTCTCTGGAATCCCAATTCATTATTATTTTTTTTAAACCCCCACCTTCCATCTGAGAATCAATACTGTGTATTGATTCCAAGGCAGAAGAGGGGTAAGGACTAAGCCATGGGAGTTAAGTGACTTGCCCAGGGTCACCCAGCTAGGAAGTGTCTGAGGCCAGATTTGGACCCAGGACCTTCTGCCTCTAGGCCTGGCTCTCAATCACTGAGCCACCTAGCTGCCCCTCCATTGCTCCTTCTACCATGCTCCTGGAACATACAAAGTCAGAATTGGATGAGATCTTAGAGACTAAATGGCCCAGTTCCTTCATTGCTTCAATCCTTGGATGGCCTGATGCTCTTCTCCATGTGAGCCTTGCCCCAGCTGTGCAATTTCTATCTCTGTCCTCTCATCAGTCCTCCATGAGGAATCTGTCCAATGTGCTGGAAGGTTTCCTCCAGGCCTTTTTTTGTCCCTTGGGTGCCAGGGGAGCCTCAGGGCTGTCAATCATGCTCCCTTGCTGTCGTTTACTCAGCCTCTCTCATCCCTTTCCAATCATGAATTTCATGGGATTGTAGAAGGAGGAGACCTCCGAGTCTGTCCCCTTCATTTGACACAGGAGGAGACTGAGGCCCAAAGAGGAGAAGGCACTTACTTGCCCAAGGTCATCCAAGGAGCCCATGGCACGGCCCAGGCTAGAACTTAATCTCCTGGCTCCCAAACCAGTCCGTTCTTTTTCATCTTCCATCAGGCTGCTGTTATTTTGTAGGATTATGGGATCATATGATTTAGAGCAGATAAGGGTGACTTTGGGGTTTTAACAGAAGTCTTGAAGGGGGCCAGCAGTCCATAAGGATCAGACAGAGAAAGCCGCCAGTTAATTGTCTTTTGTGTTCTTTGCTAGCCAAGGTCAATAAGCACCATCCAATATGACAGGGGGCCCAGGTCACTAAGGTGAAGAGGTGTGGGGCAGGCCAGCACCTGGAGACTCACTGAATCGGTGGTTTGGGTTTATTTGTTTGTTTTTAATTGGACACCTTGACTGGTTTTCTAGCCACGTCAGCTCCCTTGGGAGGACCTTAGGAGATGGACTATGGAGGTTGGGAGTGGGTCAGAAGGCTATGAGGCCTCTGAAGGGAAAAACAGAAGAATTTTAGAGCAGGAAGCACAAGGTTTTGAGCTAGAAGAGACTTCTTTAAATTTTTTTTTTAAATCCTTGCCTTCCATCTTAAAATTAATACTGTGTATTGGTTCCAAGGCAGAAGAGTGGTAAAGGCTAGGCAATGGGGGCTACATGACTTGCCCAGGGTCACACAGATTTGAACCCAGGACCTTCCATCTCTGGGCCTGGTTCTCCATCCACTGAGCTACCCCCTAGAAGTGACTTCTGAGGTCATCAAGTCAACTCTCTGACTTTATTTTACTTTTTTAAAAATTCATGAAAGAAAGAATTTTCACATGGATAGTGTCTCTCTCCCATCTCTCCTTCCCCATGCCCTATTCATTGGAAAAGCAGAAATACAAACTCTCTGTTACAAATATATGTTGTCAAGCAAAACAAATTTCTGCATTGGCCATAGCCAGTGTGTGTGTGTGTGTGTGTGTGTGTGAATCTCTGCTGATGAGTCCGTCACCTCTCTAAGCAGGAGGTGGTTGAAGGTCATCATGAAGTCTCTGGAATTCTGTCATTGTGTTGATCAGTGTTCTCAGGTCTTTTAAATCCAACCACATCACTTCAACAATGAGTCAACTGAAGCTCCAGAGAAAGGAAGTGAGGTGCCTGTTTGTGAGGAGCAGAGCTGGCATCTGAATCCAAGGCTTCTAGGGCAAAGGCAGTGATGGCAGAACTATATATCAGAGTCTTTTTTCAGAGTAGCAGGAGATTAATGGGAACCCATTTGAAAAAGAGGACTTTTAGCCATGGATTAGGCCATGGAACCAAAGATTTAGAGTCGGAAGGGACCCCAGAGGACATCATCTTCATTTTACAAATGAGGAACTTGAGGCCCACAAAAATTAAGTGACTTGCCCAAGAGATTGTGATATCTGTGTGTGTGTGTGTGTGTGTGTGTGTGTGTGTGTGTGTTGAGGGAGATGGATAAGAATAGTATGAAGAATACAGTCGAGGCTTCCTGGCCACTTCAATCACATTATTCCCCTACTCAAACATCTGTTTGCTTCCTGTTGCCTAGAGAATAAAATCCAGAGTCCTTAGCTTGGCCCTTCATGATCACCCACCAACCTACTTTTCCAGTCTCATCTTATGTGACTCAACTTTCTGCATTCTACATTCCATCCAAAGCCATCTACTCACCATTTATTAGACCACAGTTCAGGGCTAGAAGGCTCGTCTGAACTTTTGGATGATTTTCCCTACATTGGGGTGAGTGTGTGTGTGTGTGTGTGTGTGTGTGTGTGTGTGTGTGTGTTTGCTTAAAATAAAAGTTAAGGCCAGTGTTGCCAGGAAGGAGGTTGTGACTGTGCCCAGGGATGGGGGCAGGGGGCAGCAAACTGTTGGGATGAAGAGAATGGAGTCTTTAAGCTGGCACTAAATGTGCTTGCTAATTGTCTCTCCTGGCTTTGCTCCCTTTGTCTCATCCTCCTTATCTTCTTCCCCCTCCTCCTCCTGCCTTTCTTATTGTGTTTCTCTGCAGCTCTAGTTTCTATGTTCCTCCAGCAGCCTGGCACCCACCTGCCCCTCCTCCAAATGGTGGGCTCAGCATCCTTGCCTGCATTTATCTCCAGAGGTGGCTCTGCTGGCTCCTTTCGCTCCATAGCACAATTTTGCTTGGAGAAAAGGGTTTGTTGCTCTGCTTTGTGGGAGTTCTAAGAGGAGGCAGCCCAGATTGTGTTCTTAGGGAGCTTATAGTCTAGTTGGGAGACAAGTCTAAGATATAGGAATTCAATTCATTTCAATTCAATTGCAGATCCATGTCTGCTATGTGCTAAGAATTAGAGATGTAAAGACCAAATGAATCAGTCTCTGTTCTCAACAACTTACTAGTTGAGGCAGCAAGGAATCCAGAGCAAGAGAGAGGAGGTGGCATGCTCCAGGTGAGTTAAGCCATTGTCCCCATCTCAACCACTGCCTCCCCTCAGACCTTAATGGTGACAAGCCAGGACCTTGAACTCAAGGGTCCTGGGAAAGGCCTGCCTCCAAACCTTCCAGACCAATGACCCTGCCCAATCCCTGGAGCCCTTGCCACTTCTGCACATGCTATGGTCCTTGCCTCCTCAGCAACCACAGCTCCTGAAGACCTAGAGAAGAATGCTCTTCATACCAAAATCCTTCCCATCAGCAAATGGTTAAGTGTCAGAAATGAGGAATTTATCAGTAGAAACAACATTAAAGAAGATGCATTATCATCAACTTTGCTGTTGCACCCTAAGGACCATTGGACCTTGCCATCTGCCTTGCTGTGGAAACCTTTAGATGTGCTGTTTCCCCTCTCCCCAAGGAAGTCCTTCCTTGAGAGCAAGGACTGTCTTTTCTACCGGATTCCCCAGAGCTTAGCTCATGAGCTTTGCACAGAGTCAACACTTAATAAACACTTTTCCCTTCACTACTTCTATTGGTGGGAAACAAAAAAGGTATGCCTGGCAGAAAATATAAAATATGTACAAGGAAATTTCTGAGAGGAGGGCACAGATCTGCTATGAAGGAGTTCTTCAACAGCCGAGCAGTAGTTCCTGAGGACACAATGGAAGGGTTGGACAAATGGGAACCCAGACAGCAGCAAGACGGAGCTGACATGGGCAGATATGAGGGAAGCAGGGAGTGGTGGCCAGGGAAGTGAGCTTTGTCCTAGGGAATCTGGAAACAAGTAAGAGTACATAGAAAGAACTATTGATTTATGGTTGAAGGGGACATCAAGTTGAACTCTTTCAACTTACTGATAAGGAAACTAAGACACAAAGAGCTAAGTGACTTACCCAGGGTCACACAGGTGACATGGCAGGATTGGAACTTAAAATTATGTAGATTAAAAATTAATATCCAAAATCCTCCAAGTATTATATTTAATAAGATTTTTTTAATAATACGTTGACAAAATCTAACATTCAGTTGTGCTTTTCTCTCAATAGTATAAGCTGCATATTGTATAGAATATTGCTGGTGTGAGGGTACCATGGTTCCATACCATGAGGGTAAGGATTTGGTCTTACTTAAATATTGTATATTTTATGAAGTCTTGTCTTGAAGACAAGGCTCTGAATATGGCAGGTTCTTAATAAATGTTTACCTGAATGACATATTCAGAATTTCAGAGCTAGAAAGTACTTTCAAACATCTCTCAGGCTGATGAACTCTCAGGCTGATGAAAATGAGTTAGAATTGAAAAGGACTGCAAATATGATCTCATTTCATTCTCAGAGCCATCCTGGGAGGTTAGTGTTCTTATCATCTCCATTTTACAGTTGAGGAAACTGAGGCAGATAAAGATTAAGTGACTTGCCCATGGTCATATAGTCATGTAAGTGTCTGAGGATGGATTTTAGGTCTTTTTGAATCCAGATCCTTCTTTCTTCTTACTGTACCACCTACCTAATTGCCTCTGTTAGATCTTTTCTAATCTATATTTGACAGATCAAGAAACTAAGGCGAGAGAGGGCAAGAGTCACAAAAAGGGCCAGGACCATCCCCTGTGTAGCTGAGCCCCATTTTTATATATAGAGTCAGTTTTCTCAGAACTTGGAAACAAATGCTTCTCTTACACACTTATCTACTGTCTAATATTTTCTGAAAGCATGACTCAGGACTGGGTTTAAGGCTTCTAAAAGATCATAAAAATGCAAATGTCTCTGGGAGAGAGAGGCCACTTTAAGCTTAAAATCATTCCCACTTTGTCAGTGGGGCAAACAGAGAGATAGAGAAAGAGACAGAGACACAGAGTCACAGAGACAGAGACAGAGAGATAGAGACAGAGAAGGAAAGAAAGAAGGAGAAAGATAAGGAAAGAGAGAGGGAGAGAGGGAAAGAGAGATGGGGAGAGAGAAAGATGGAGAGAAGGAAGGAGGGAGAGAGATAGAGACAGAGAGAGAGGAAGGAAGAGAGGGAGAGAGAGAATGAAGGAGGGAAGGAGAGAGAGAGAGAGAAAGAGAGAGAGAGAGAAAGAGAGAGAGAGAGAAAGAGAGAGAGAGAAAGAAAGAGAGAGAGAGGGAGGGAGGGAGAGAGAGAGAGAAAGAGAGAAAGAGAAAAAGAGAGAGAGAGCAAGAGAGAGAGAGAGAGAGAGAGAGAGAGAGAGAGAGAAAGAGAGAGAGAGCAAGAGAGAGAGAGAGAGAGAGAGAGAGAGAGAGAGGGAGGGAGGGGAGGGGGGGGGGGAGAGAGAATGTCAGGGAAAAAAACCAAACAAAGACTTTCATTTTGCCAGTGAGTAACAATACCATTCAAGGAACAGGTGGGGAGGAGAGAAATTGACTGCAGTCATATTATTTTTGTTTCCAAATTGAAATTAAAGATCATTTTAACTCCAGATGCTAAGAAATCTGAGGCTCATTACTCCCTAGCATTTTGTCCATGCTCTCATTCTCACTTCAATTAAAGCCATTTAGTGTAATTAATTAAATTTGTTATTCGATTAATAAAGATATAAATTCTGTTAAGTCACTGTGCAGGATAAGCTCCAGTCTAGATTTGTTTCTTGGCAATTATTGGAAAATTTCCCCTTCTCTCCCCGCTCAGCTCATAGATCATTGATTTTCTAAGCCATTTTGGTCCAGGGCTTAAAAGATTCCCCCTCAGAAGTAGGAAGTAGGTCCTGCAGCTGGGCCCTCGCTTTACTTTTAGACACATTCAATCAGTCAATTGACAGTCCTTTAGCAAGTACCTATTACAGTTCCAGGCACTATGCTAAGTGATGAGGACCCAAAAGCAAAATTCAAACAGTCCTTGTTCTCAAAGAGATTGCACTCTACCTTGGGAGGCAATGGGTACATATAGCAGCAGAATAAATTTGGAGTATAAACAAGGAGTTCAGAAAAGGATGGCCCTAATGTCTGGTGGTGATGGGGGAAGCAGGAAAAGCTTCACAAGGAGCTTGACGTTACTCCCCAAGGGAGTAAGGAGTTTTATGAAGGGCAAAGTATAATAGACCTTGGATGGTTTTAGATTCAAAGAACCCAAGTTTGGGTCCTAGTTCTGTGACTTTTTACCTATGTGACTTCAGATAAGTCATCTTACCTGTCTGGCCCTTATTTTTGTCATCTACAAAATAGGGATGTGTTTGGAAAAGAACAGTCCTTTATGCAATGCTTATCATGTACCTACCAGGTGCTGTCATAAGTGCTTTGCAGATATTATCTCATTTCATTCTCACAACCATCCTGGGAGGTTAGCATTATTATTATCATCCCCATTTTACAATTGAGGAAACTGAGGCAGAGATTTTAGTGACTTGCCCAGGGTCATACAGTTATGTAAATGTCTGAGGATGGATTTCAGTTTCTTTTGAATCCAGGCTCTCTCCCCACTGCACCACCTGGCAAGTTGCCTCTTTTAGATTCTTTCCAGCTTTCCAAGAGTTGGACAGAACTTTAGCTAAGCAATCAACTTCTTGAAAATCAGAATGAATTGAATAGAAGTTAATGACTCTAGGAGATAACAAGAAATATTTAAAAAAAATCAAAAGGCTGAAAAAAATGAGAATAATAAGTGAGGTACTCTGTACCTAACAAAATTAGCCAATGACAAGGTGTCAATTGTGGATAATATTTTCCTCAATATTATATTACATTTAATGTTTAGAAATAGTGCTTTAATCCAAAGCAGAGATGCTAATTGTAGGAAATTGGAGCAACTGACAGTCTGGGGTAGAAGATCGATCAGACGCCTTTCAAATCAGTACATATGTGGCAGGCTCTGGTACCAATAACCCAAATCTTGCAGAGTTTAAACATTCTGCCCAAGACAGAAAGGTAATAAATAATTATAAAGTGCTTAGTGAAGTACCTGGCAGATGGTAAGTACTCTATAAATAATGGCTATTATTATTACGATACCTTAGTTTTCAAACTGTTTTTATGTAATTTTTACAAAAAGAAGAAAACAAACAACAATTAGATTAAGTAGGCATTCCTCAATGTACAAATAGGTTCTTTCATAACATTTATAAAAGCTATAAGTCAGCTGTTATAAATGGTTCCTCATGCTCTCAGGCCAGCACACAAAAGCTTATTCAACGGGAATTCAGTATGGTAGTATAGTTTTTAACTCTGACTACTATTCACAATGTTTCTATGGCAAAATGCACTCAATGCTTGAACTTGGGACACCTGAAGAATAGCAGCTTTCTACTCAATGCAGTGACTGATTGTGATTCTAGAAAACCAAACATGGAGAATTATAGTCTTCCCTTGACAGTGAGGTGATGGACTAACATGCAGAATGAGACAGGCTTTTGGACATGGCCAGTAGAGGAATCAGTTTGGCTTGACTATATTTATTTGTTATAAGAGTTTTGTTTTTCTTTTATTCTCTCCTAAATGATGTTTATTTTTATATTTTTCTCTAGTGGGGGAGGGAGAGATGGGAAGAAAAATACTTGAAAATTGAAAAACTGAATTTTTAAAAATCCTCTGAATTGTTTACTTAAATCTCTCTGGGATTCATTTTGTTTCATCTAGTTTCATTGGTCTACATCTCTAAGGGCTTTTTCAGCTCTAAATCTTAGGATCCTACTGGAAAACTGGGATTGAAGGGCAAGAAGGAGTTAGAGGTGGAGAAGATTGACTTCTAAAAGGATGGATGGAAGGAGAAAATGATAAAGACAGAAGAAGGAGAGAATACCAAGAAACAAACTTCATGGTTTTATCCAAGGCAAAACCTAATAAGAGGTTGAACATTTGACTTGGTTGGAAGGTCATGGATGCTGTACTTAGGAAGGGTCTTCTCTTTACATCTCTTCTTTGTCCCTCAAAGGGTAAAGAAGTGGAGAGCAGTCCATATTTATAGGGATTCTGAACTTGAAGGAACCTTATTGATGTCCTTTGGGTGCCTCACACTTATTATATATGAAATTGCACTCATCCTTTTTTACTCAATGCTCATCTCAGTTCTAATCTTGCTTATATTTATTTCTGTCAAAGGTTCTACCATCCTTTAAGTCATCCAAGTGGGCAAACTTTGATTCATCCTTGACTTCTAACTGTTCTTCAACTTATGTATTCAAGCAGTTACCAATTCTTGTTATTACTTTCACAATACCTTTCATCTCTGTTGCCTTTTCTCCATTTAGAGGACAACCACTATAGTTCTAGCCCTCACTGTCTCTTGTCAGTATTATTACAACAGCCTTCTAATTGGTCTCTTTGCCTCCTTTAATCCTCAACTTATTTGCCAAAGTGCTATTCCTAAAGTACAGGTCTGTCGATGTCTCTCTCCTGCTCAATAACCTTCAATGACTCATTATCACTTCTAAGATCAAGTGTGAATTCCTTTTCATTTAAACCTCTTTACAATGAAGTTCCAACCTACATTTCCAGCCTTACTTATTCCCTCTCTTCATCTATTTTTTCAGTCTAGTTGAACTGGACTTCTTCTTGTTCCTCACACATGATATTCCATTTTCCATCTTGGTGGAAGATGCGAAGACTGTTTCCATCACCCTTCACACATCACTTCTTAGATGGTCTTGGTTCAGGTGCCTAGCAACATGTATTTTAGATAAAGATAACTCATCAAGACCTTAGGCAAGTCACCCTTATTCTTTTGGCATCAATTTTCTCATCTGTAAAATGAAGGGATTAAATCAAATGATATTTAAATTCCCTTTAACACTCTATGCTCCTTCCAGGTTATCATTATGTACTCTAAACTCATAGTATTCTAAGCTCTAGTATTCTATGTTCCAAAGTCCCTTTCATCTCTAGTGTAAGAGACTAGTATAAGAAACTTTTCCTAATTCACCAACTCCTGGGACCCTCTGTCCCCAAATTATTTGGTATTTACTTTGTATGCACTTTAAATATACTTGGGGAAGTTCATGTTGTCATCTAGTAAGGTCCTTGAAGTCAATTGTCTTTGTTATGCCCAGCGGATAGCACAATGTGGCTGGCATACATGAGGTGCTTAATATATGCTTGGTGACTGACTGATTTATTTTTTATCCCAACTAACTAATTTTACATGAGGAAGCAGGTCACATAGGTGGTAAACAATAAGGCAGGCCTGGAACCCAAGTATTCTAATTCTACACTTCTAACTTCACCAAGCTGAGACTGAGGCCGGGAGGGATGATGGAGGAAGACAGGAAGAGGGAGAAATTGATTGAGTACTTTCTACCTTCTACCTAAGCCAAACACTGGTTTTCCAGAATCAGAGATTTCCAATCCTGAGAAATTGGGATGGGGTCCTGCTCTGTAAAATTGAGATTTGAACTCTGGACTTCAATCCCCACAAGTCCTTGCTCCACTTCCCCAAAATGCTTTGTAATCTCACGGAATTCTGAGGTGGGCGAGATCGAGAAGGTACTTAAGCTGATTGCAAAGGCTTTTGACTCTCTCTCTTTTGGACTTCCATTTTGGGGCAGACGTGGCTCTTTCCATAATGTAGGTGAGGTCTTGTCTTGGCCTCTGGCCTAGGCATGTGTTTTTTCTTACTTGTATATTCTTAAATTCTCAACCTTTAATAAACCTCATAAAATATAATACTCCTTGCAGAGAGAAA
Source organism: Monodelphis domestica (assembly GCF_027887165.1). Taxonomy (NCBI): domain Eukaryota; kingdom Metazoa; phylum Chordata; class Mammalia; order Didelphimorphia; family Didelphidae; genus Monodelphis; species Monodelphis domestica. The sequence goes on from NC_077232.1 coordinate 29,610,124, forward strand.
CTAATTTCTACCTGCCTCAGTCTCCCCATATTCCTAAATTTTAATCTTTACAGCTCTAAGGAAAGAGATGAGACAAAATATCTTGTAGGGTTCTTGCTAACATGGTGATTCCATCTAGGTTTTAGGGGGACCTTCAAGGCTCCTCTAAGCCAGCATGGTTTTCATGTCAGAAATGGGTCATGCTCTGATAGGTATTGACCAATGAATGGCAAGAGTCCTTGCAGGCAAGAAGTTTTAACAGTGAGTCAGAGCCTTTCAGAGAGCTGGGCATACACAGCAAGGGATTGACTGCCAATTCAGAGCCTGAGCTGTGTCAGTCAGGCCACTTGTGGAGAAAGGAAAGAGTTATCTAAGCCCAATTTTTCTATGGAGTCATTTCTATTGGCTGCCCAGAAATCAAAAAAGGAGCCCAGTGTGATGGATGATGAAGTGAGGCTATTTTTTATTTAATAAACAAGTAGGGCAGGTGCCTGAGAATAATTCATCACTCCTTCCTCTCTGCTTGCTAAACAGCTTTTTAATAGCTGAACAAAAGACCCTTTAAAATCTGAGATCTTCATCATAAAGTAGTTGCAGCAGGCCCAGGAGGCAGAGTTTCTGGCCCTCTTCAACAACACTAAAGGATTTATGTAATGGGGAAAAAACCCAAACAATGGATTGGGAGCCTAGAAACATACATTTTAGATCTAAGTAACTCATCAAGCTTTTAGACAACTCATTTTCACTCTTTTGGCCTCAATTTCCTCATCTGTAAAATGAAGAGATTAAACAAGATGGTATTTAAACTTTCTTTTAACATTCTATATTCTAATTTTTTTCCAGATTGTCATTCTGCATTCCAAGCTCCTAGTATTCTAAATTCTAGTATTCTATGTTCCAAGGTCTCTTTCATCTCTCTTGTTTTTTTGTTCCATGAGCATTTGAAGTTCTAACTTTCTAATTCCAAGGTCATTCTATGTCCTTTGATTCTAGATTCTTATTTCTTTTCTAATTAGAACATTTTATATTCTAAGGTATGTCCCCGCTCTAAAATTCTATATGTTAAGGGACTTCCAAGTTTCATTTTCTATGAACCTATGACTCATTTGAAGTCTTATTGAGGAAAGTTATTTGGATATCAGAAAGTTAGGTGGGTCAGTGGATAGAGTGCTGGGCCTTGAGTTGGGAAGACTTGAATTCAAATCTAGCCTTGGATACTTACTAGCTGAGTAACCCTTGGCAGGCCACTTACCCCCATTTACCTCAATTTCTTTATATTTATAGGGCTTCTAGGTGATAAAGTCAGGAAGACCTGACTTCAAATCCAGTCTCAGACACTAACTAGCTGAGTAACCCTAGGAAAGTTGCTTAAATTCTGTTTGTCTCAGTTTCCTCATCTGTAAAATGAGATGAAGAAAGGAATGGCAAACTATTTCAGTCTCTCTGCCAAGAAAACCTCAAATGGGGTCAGGAAGACTGAAATTACTCAACAACAAATTTGGATAGTATTCTGTAGCCTGGCACTGGGAATAATTAATTTGCCATCTTTGAAACTAATAAATATCAGTTCTGGGGAAAGTGTGTTTGTATTTGTTTTTCCACCAAAACTACAAAGGACAGTTTATTCAGCCGGGCAAAGATTTCTCCTGGAGTTTGCATGGCAGAGGAATGCCAGGGTCCAGGCTCTCACAGAATCAGAGCTGAGAAGGAAAGTGGACACTTAGGAGAGGCTGAACCTGGATCACCCTTGCCTAGAAATAGCTCTGATCTCTCTTTGAACTTCCTAATCTGCTCTTTGGCCTCATGCCCTCCTGAGTTCTTTCATCTGGGCCTTGGGCAGAGCAGATGCTAAGCTCCAGCTGTTGGCCAACCTGACTGGTGTTGGGTCACTCAACTGATCTAATACAATCCCACAATCTTTTATTAAGTGCTTACTATAGTCATGGCGCTGTCCTAGGTGCTGAGGATAGGAAGAAACAATTCAACAACCAAAAAATCCAACCCCAGACCACACCTTCTAGGGATTTACATTTTACTTCAAAGGAGACACACACAAATAAGTAAACACAAGTCAGTTTATAGGGGGAGACAGCACTAACATCTGGAGGATGGACCAGGAAAAGCTTCCTATGGGGGGGGGGGAGGCTATTTTTGTGTAGACCCCATCTAAGAAAGGTTTTTACATTTGTAAGCAAAGTTTTATTGTTTTAAAAATACAATTCTTAGGTAGCCCAGTGGATAGAGAGCCAGACCATCTGCCAGATGGTCTCAGATACTTCCTAGCTGTGTGACCCTGGGTAAATCTCTCAACCCTGACTACCTGGTTCTGGCCCTTCTATCTTAGAGCTATTACTAGGACAGAAATTAAGGATTTTTGGAAAAATTCTATTCTTAGGTCTCTGAGCCCTACAAAAGTAGACTGCAGAAGATGTAGCCCTCCACTTTAGTCTGCTCTAAGAGGTGGTTCCTAGGTTGGGCCTTGAAGGAAGCTAGGGATTCTAAGAAGTAGAGGTGATGAGGGAGTGCATTTAGGCATAATAAGAAAAATTAAAATTATCAAAAACAACAATAATGATGTTTTTAAGTATATATAATTACCAATTACATGTAAGAACAAATTTCCACACAAGTTTTCCTGTTATATGATCAAACTTATTTCTCTCTCTCCTTTCTCTTTCCCCTCCTGGTGCTAGCAGGTGATCCGATCTGAGTTATACATGTATTATCATGCAAAAAATATTTCTATATTGTTCATTTTTGTGAGTAATCTTACAAAACCAAAACCCTAAAACATAATCCCAAATAAACAAGTGAAAAAATTGCATACTTTTATTTACTTTTATTTACATTCTGACTCTAACTGTTCTTTCTCATAAGTTCCTCAGAATTATCTTGGAGCAATAATTACATATATATGCGTACATTATCTATCTATCTATCTATCTATCTATCTATCTATCTATCTATCTATCTATCTATCTATCTATCTATCTATATTTACCTTTTGTCTTAGAATACTAAGCATCAGTTCCAAGGCAGAAGAGCTCTAAGGGCTAGGCAACTGCAGTTAAGTGACTTGCCCAAGGTCACACAGCTAGGAAGTATCAGGGGTCAGGTCTGAATCCAGGTTCAATCCAGGTCTGTCTCTCTATCCACTAAGCTATTTAGCTGCCCCTTATAATTATGCTTTGCAAAATACTTTCTGTAGTCTATGGCCCTATGACCTAGGTTCTAGACCACCTCTGATTTTGGGTAGATCACCTCCCCCTTCTTAAATCACTTCCTTCTCTTTAAATGGAATTAATAATACGTACACTACTTGCCTCACAAGGTTGTTGGGAGGGAGAAATGCTTTGGAAACATGAGCTACAATCATCAGGCCAATCACTTGGAGAATGCCTCCTAACCTGGATGCACAGTTATGCAGAGTGGTTTGGTGGAAAGTGATGGATCTGAAGTGGGCAAGACTTGAGTTCCAATCCTGCCTCAAACACCCTATGTGTGACCCTAGGAGAGCTATTTAACTTCTCTGTGGCTCAGATTTTAATCTATGGAATGGGTCAGTTGTGAGATCCAAAGGAGATAATGTAGATTAAACACTTTACAAAACTTCTAAGTGATATATATGTATACATATATATATATATATATATATAATATGTGTATTACATATAAGAAATAAGATTTTAAACACCATAATAACTGATGTATATTATAGTTAGACTTTTATTTCTTAAAATCCATCATCTTATAAAGCTTGGCTTCTTTTTCTCATGCTTTTCATCTTTCTCTTCTCTCCATTTCTTCCTGTTCTTTTTCCTGAGGTTGTTTCTATAGCACAGTTCTGGGCACATAGTAAGTACTTAACAAATGCTTATTGAATTCTTTCCTTCCCCATTCTCTTCCTTTATAGCCTTTTCTCTTCATCTTATTTCTCCTCTCCTTCCTCTTTCCTCTTTCGCATTCCTTTTCTTTCTCTCTTAAACAATGGAGAGTCACTGGGGAGGTTCTGGAAAGAAGCAAGATGTTTACTACCACTTAGTCTAATTTGAGATAGGGAAGCAAGGAGTTCAAGTATGAGAAGTCCTTCCCCCCGTGGAAAGCAGGCAGGCTGAGCACGCAGTTGGTCATGATGATGGATGGTGCTCCTGTCTCTCAGGTTTCAACTTTCCTTTAGCCAGATGGGTTTGTCAAGGGTGACCTGATAATCAAGGAAGGAGCCCTGGAAAGGGAGCCAAGCCCTGCAACTGTTATTTATGGTCCAGAAGAAAGAATAGCATATGCTGGATGGATGTGGACTGCAAGGAAGACTTGACAGGGCTAGAGAAAGAGCAGAAAGCCCCAGAAGACAGAATAATAGACTGTGAGCTCCTCTGGGAGTTATAGCCTAATGATCTCCAATGACAAGAAGATGAGTTTTAGTTTATCTTACTAAATGCGCTCTTAAAAAATAAAGCCAAAGTGTAACTATATGAGGTGATTGTGGCTTTGCTCAAGAAAATCAAAAGGCTGAGGACTACAATAACACTATCGTAGGGGATGTTTCTTCCCCCTAACTAACTTATTGTCTCCTTTTTCCTTAGCACAAGCCAGTTTTTGTCAGCATAGAAACCTCCTGGTAACTTGGGGGTATGTCTCTTCCCTTCAATGACCATACTCCCAGAGGATCCCCTCCCCTTTTGGCTTTAGGAACAAAGATTCCTGGCCAGACCCTGTCCTCAAGATATTCCATTGAGACTTGGAGCTACATGAATTTATGTTACCATGGGGCTGGAAGGGATACTTAGGGTTGATTTAATCCAAAACTTTTCAATCTGAGAGTCTTCCTAGTACAGAGACTGCAGGACTTGAAGTATGGGTTCATGTATTGGTTATTAACATGTGATTTTTAAAAAGTTGGGTCAGAGATTGTATTGTTTAAGTTGCTGCCAGGGAGATGCTTCTTCTACCAAGGGAGATTGGTTGGTACTTGCAACTTCTGGTCTGGGGCACTGAGAAATTACTTTCCTAGGGTCATAGCCAGCATGAATTAGAAGTAGGATTTGAACCCAGGTCTGCTGTGTGTTTCTAAGGATAATAATATAAATTTTCCACCTTTTAGAGTGTAGAGAAAATTTTGATTTATATACCTTATAGTGCTATTAAAATGGTAGTTGTTACAAATATACTTTATCTTTATACTATCAATATTATGTATCGTTATATTATCAATACTACATATGACATAATATTAATGATATCATGTTATGAAATTAGATTATTATATATTATTAATTCTACATTATCATTACATGGATTGAAGGAATGTCCACTTTGAAATTTCTAAATTATCAAAGAATGTTAAGTAAGGTTAACTGATTAGCTCACTATTAACCATAAACCCAAGAGAGGGATAAGAGTATAGAACAAAGAAGGGAGATATTTTGAGGGAGAGAAGGACTTTAGATTACTGTCCAGGGTAGCTTCTCACATCAAGGGGCCCCAGATACCTAGAAGGGTTGCATGATGGCATCAGGTGACTGGGGATGGGGACTAGAAATAAAGTAAGTGTGTAATGAAGGGATTTGTAGAAGAACATAGGAAGGCAAACACAATCTATTTCATGATTTAGTGGAAACTCAGACGAGAAGGCCATCCAATATCAAATCAGATTGGTTTCCTACACTTAGTCTTATCCTTCATCTTAGAGATGGGAAGATATTTTTCAATAAAAAGACCAGAGAATGTTAGAGCTGGAAAGAGGATTTAGGACCTAAAACAGAGCGTGCTAAAGCAAGAAAGACCCTGAAAATATTGAAACAGGATGTCAGAGCCAGAAGAGACCTTGAAGACTGTCAAGTTTAAGCCTCTCAATTGACCAGGGATTGGTTCTTCACTTTGTGTGTGTCAGACTCCTTTGGAGACATGGACTCTTCTTGGAACCATGCCTGTAAATGTGTAAAATAAAATGCATATGACTATAAAGGAGCCAATTATATTGACATGCAGTTTTCAAAATGATTTTTTTTAAGTTCACAGGTCCTACAAGAACTGATTCAGAGTAAAATAAACAGAACCAGGAGAACATTATACACAGTAACTGAAACATTGTGGGATGATCAAATGTAATTGACTTTGCTCCTAATAGCAATGCAATGATCCAGAACAATTCTTTTTTTTTTAAGCCCTTGTCTTCCATCTTGAAATCAATACTGGGTATTGGTTCCAAGGCAGAAGAGTGGTAAGCACTAGGCAATGGGGATCAAGTGATGTGCTCAGGATCACAAGAGTGGGAAGTGTCTGAGGTCAGATTTGAACCCAGGACCTCCCATCTCAGAGCCTAGATCTCAATCCTTGCTGCCACCTTGTTGTCCCCAGATCCAGGACAATTCTGAGGGGCTTATGAGAAAGAATGCTATCCACAGCTAGAGAAAAATGGTTGGAGTAGAAATGCAGAAGAAAACATATGACATCACTTTTTTATATGGGTATATGATTTGGGGTTTTGATTTTAAAAGATTACTCTGTTACAAAATGAATAATAAGGAAATAAGTTTTGAGTGATAATAGATGTATAGCCAAGTGGAAATGCTTGTTAGCTCTGGGAGGAGGAAGGGAAGAGGGGAGGGAAAGAATATAAATCATGTAACCATGGAAAAAAATTAAATAAAAAAAAAGTTCATAGGTCCCAAGTTCAGAATCTATATGAGGAAAATGAAGCCCACAGAAGAGAGAGGCCTTGTCCAAAGTTATAGAGCTAGAAAATAGCAAATTGTGGCCTAGACTCTAGGTCTCTTGAATCCTACCCAACAGTGGTCTTTATAAGCCTGGGGGTGCTCACTTGCATGTGTATGTGAATTGAGGGTGGGAATGCTGAGCCACCACTGAAGAAAGATGCTGAATTTCTAAAGAACACAGATTGCCCTGATTCCAAAGTCCCCTTTGCCCTGTGGTGAATGCCCTTTAGATTGAAAGCAAATCACCTCCTCCAAACCATTACTTTCTTCACAGGGAATTTAAAATGCACACCAGTGTGTGCGCACACTACCTAGCCAAGCTTCACGTGTCCCAACTCTACCGCCTTCCCAGCAGCAGCTAATTAAACACTATTCCAACAGCTGAGTGCAGGTGAACGAGGCTGCCACCAGGCCCACAGTTGGGGCCTGGACCGAAAAGTAAACAAAAGAGAAATGTGGGTTGGCTTGTAGTACCAGGACTGAGCTGGAGAGCAAAAGCTTTGTGGCTGCCCACCAAGCGGAAAAGGGATCAAACGTTTTATTTTCAACTTTGGAAGGTGTCATTAAAAATAATTCAGAGGCTAATGCCCTGTTAAGAGAGGCAGCCTTTCAAAATAGACCTGTTGGAGTGCACTAGAGGAAATGAGCTGGTAATGAAGCCAAGGCCTTCAGGAACGGAATGCTGTTATTATTTTCATTGTTGTCTCAGTAATCATAGCACCATAGAATGTCAGGGCTAGAAGGGACCTTAGAACATGGACTATTTGAGCTAGAAAGGATCTTAAAACATTTTTTAAAAAGGGGGAGTGTTAGTGCTGAAATCATGGATACAAAGATCTGGCCAGATAACCTAACTCTTCTCCTTGTACAGATGAGAAAATGGAGGCTCAGAGAGTTTTGGTAATTTCTCCAAGGTAACAGGAAATGACCAAGGTGGGGTCTGAATCCATGCCCTCTACTTTCAAAACCAGTGCTATTGCCACTTTATCATAGGACCATCACCTCATAAAATGCTAGAGCCAGAAGATACCTTGGAACACAGAATGTGAGAGTGGGAACGGTACTTAGATAACAGAACGTAGAATATTAGATATGGACCTAAACTTTAGAACCTAAAATATAGAATGTTTTACAAGTGTTCCTGAAAAGGAAAAGAGATATTTAAGAGGGTAAAAAAATCCCCAAACAAACCCCAAAACCTTCTTTGGATGAGCTCTAGAAGAGTCAAACTTTGGAAATCAAGGGGTCTACTTTGTTGGAGATGTGATAGGGTGTGATGAAAAGAGCATTAGCTTTGGAGAGAAAAGACCTGGGTTCAAATCCTAGCTTCAGTGATCATCTAAATCATCAAGTCTGGGCCAACAATACTTGGTTGTTATATATTTCATGGGATAGTTGTAATGATCAAAAGAAATAATGTGTGCAAAATGCTTTGTCCAAATTAGTGATATAAATGTTGGTTACTGCCCCCCCCCCCTTTCCCCAGTGGTTTATGAGCACTGGATGAAGTAGGAGAGATGAGTGACATTGTGAGGGTAGTGGAGGCTATTCCCAAATGGTTTCTTCCATCAAAGTCCCTCTCCTCAGTGGAAGTACTTTGATAACATTTGGTAGTGGTCCATGCCACTGGGTGTTGTTCCTCAAAGGACTAGGTTGGAGATGTAGAGGGTTGAAAGGATGTTGTCCATGGTCCTGATTGATTCTATTCTCCCCCAGAAGATTTCACCCAAGCATTATTCGCCTTGGCTTTATGTCATGTGAAGAATGGTTGAACAAACTAGAGATGTCTAGCCTGGAGAACATTTTAGAGTGTGTGTGTACACACATGTACACACATGTGCATGTGTGTAAATATCTTCAATTATGTGACTGGCTGTCACATAGGCGAAGGATTAAGTGTATTTTTCTAGGTCCCAGAGGAAAGATCTAGGGGGATGGGCTAGAAGTTGCAAAGAAACAAATTTAGGTCGAATGTCAGGCAAAATGTCCTAGTAATTAGAGCCTTTAAAAAGTGAAATGAACTGCTTTGGAAGTGAATAGCCTCCTCCCCTTGCCATTTTTAAGGAAAGAAGGACTGACTACTAAATAGATATTTTGTAAAGAGGTACTTTTTTCAGGAATAGGTTGAATTAAATATATTCTGGTGTCTCCTCCAATTCTGAGGTCCTGTGTTACAAGTCTATAAGAACAGAGGACTACAGGTCTCCTATTTGGGAGATTTCCTGTTTGTTTGACTTTCCTTTCTTGGGAGAGGGGAGGTATAGATAGGTAGGGATGGGAGAGTTGTTTTTTCCCCTTCCTTTCTTGCCCTCTACTCCTGGCTAGTCCAACTACTAATAATACCTTCTGGTGGGCCCAGACTGCCAGAGACTTCACCTCCTGTATCCATGGCAACTGGCATCCCTATTGGATTGTGGGAAGGTCAGAGGAACTGTCAGTCCCACAGTCATTGTTTTCACTGAGGGAGGGAGACGCACACACAAGTACAGAAAGAAAGACTGAGAGACAGACAGAGAAAGACAGAGAATCAAAGACATAGAGATAGACAGGGAGAAAGAAAAAAGAGAGATAGAAAGAAACAGAAAAGAAGAGAGAAAGACATAGAGGTGCAAAGAGAGAAAGGGAGATGGAGAGGCAGAGAAACAATGAGAGACACAGAGACAGAGACAGTCAGAGATAGAGGGGAAAAGAGAGAGAGAATAAGAGGAAGAAAGAAAGAAGGAGTGAGAGGTAGACACAGACAGAGACAGAGAGGAAAAGTGAGAAAGAGAGACAGAGAGAAATAGACAAAGACAGAAAGAGAAAGGGGCATTGATAGAGAAAGAGACAGAGACAAAGAAACAGAAAGGACAGGGACACATACAGAGATAGAGAAAGACAGAGACAGGGAGGTAGAGACAGAGATAGGGAACATAAAAGAAATGAACTGGGGCTTCGAACATCAACCTGCCCTGGGCTTCCTCTTCCAATGCCTTATTCATTGTATTGTGGAGCTGACACTGGGTTTTCAAAATCCACAAGGAAAACCCTTGTAGCAGGTCCTACCAATCTGGAAACAAGCTGAATAGAAGCCTGGTGAAAAACAAACACCTGGTCATTCAAGGAGCAGCTCACTTGGTCCATCACCAGTAGGAATCCTAGAATGGGGAGCCAAAATGTCAGAGTTGGAAGGGGCTTTAGGACATAGAATGTCAGGGCTTAGGGCATGGTGTCAGAGATGGTTGGACTATCAGACATGAGTCTAATCAAAGTCACTACCCTCATGCTATCAATGAAGTCCAAAGAAAGGAAAGGGATTTGCTGAGGTCAGAGAGGAGGCTAGGACTGGAGTCCAGACTTCCTGCTTCTCAGCCTGGTGCGTGTTCCACTCTCTGCTCCATCCCACAAACTCATATGCCAGGATGACGTTTGCTTAGGCAACTATCTGCTGAGATGTGTGAGGACATGCTGAGCTATGAAGTAAATACAGCAAGACTGCTCTTCTACTCCTCTGTCCCACAGGTGACCCAAGAAGAGAACTGACCCTTCTTTAATTGCATAGCTGAGAGCAAGGGATCCCTGAGGAAACTAGGAACAACATCTCACATTTGTTCAGCATTTTCTACTGCTAAGAATGAGCTCACATTTATTATCTAGATGGAGCTTCACAGCATCTCTTGACGTAGGGAAGGTAGAAATGGGATGCCAGGTGAGTTTCTTTTCACACTGGTCTGTATCTCTTCCCTTTTTATAGGCATCTTCATTTTTCAGAGTCTCCTTCCCACCCATGGACTTGTGGTCTATAGTTGCTTTGGGAAAGGGTACTAGATGGATTCGCTCATAGGATCATAGAGTGTTAGAACTAAAAGGAACTTAATAATAATTGAAATAATATTGATGACAAATAATCTTAATTATAGAACATTGAGAGTTAGAGCTGAAAGGCCTTTAGAGCATAAAATGTCAGAGTTTGAAGGGAATTTAGGCCACAGGATGTGGATATGGGGAAGGGGACCCAAAAGTTGAGGATGACACCTAGATTGCAAGCCTGAGGATGGTCATGTCCTTGACAGTAATAGGGAACTTGGGAAAAGGGGAGAGCTTAGGGGAAAGAAAATAGTTCTGTTTTAGACTTGTTGGATTTAAGCTGTCCAAGAGACATCTAGTTCAAGAGGTACAAGAGGTATTCATAGATGTGAGCCTGGAGGTTAGGAGAGGTTAATGTTATCTAAGTGGATTTGAGAATCATCAGCATAGAGATAATAATTGAATGTACAAGAGCTGATGAGATCACTGAGCAAAATAATAGAGATAGAGAAGAGAAGATGGTCCAGGAAAGAGCTTCAGATGACACCCAAGGTGAATGGAATGATCAGACAGGTAAGAAGAGAACCAGAAGAGAGTGGGGTCATGAAAACCTAGAAAATAGAGAATATGAAGGAGGAGAAGGTGATCAATGGTGTCAAAGGTTACAGAAAGGTCAAGAAGGATGAAGAAGACAAAGAAAACATCATTAAATTTATTGAGAAAGAGATCACTGGCAACTTTGGAAACACTGGTCTCCTTGCTCTTCCTCTACAAGACACTCCATCTCCTGACTCTGAATGTTCAGTTGTTGTCCTCCATACCTGGAATTTTCTCCTTTTTCATCTCTACCTCCTGGTTTCCTTAGCTTCCTTCAAATTCCAGCTAAAATCTCATGTTCTGCAAGAAGTCTTTCCCAGTTTCCCTAAATGCTAGTGCCTTCCCTCTCTGTTAAATATCCCCAATTTCCCCCTTGATATATCCTATTTTTGCATAAAGTTGTTTTCATGCTGTCTCCCTTATTAGACCAAGAGTTCTATGAGAGCAGGGACTGATGGGTTTTTTTGTTGTTGTTGTTGCCCTTTCTTTGTATCCTCAGTTTAGCACAGTACCTGGCATATTGTAGACATTTAATAATAGCTTGTAGACTGTTTAGCTGGAAGGGATCTGGATGCCAGAGTTTAAAGTAATCTTAGAATACAGCTATGAAGGACCATGGGACACAGAGTGTAAAATATCAGAGCTAGAAGGGACCTTCAAGATCATCTATGCCAGTGGTTTTCAGACTTTTTGGTCCTGGGACCCCTTTACATTCTTTTCTTTTTAACCATATTTTCTGTCTTAGAACCAATATTAAATATTAAGTAATAACATATTAATATTATAAGTATGTAATATTAAGACAGAAAAGCACTAGGCAATTGGGATTAAGTGATTTACCCAGGGTCACACATCTAGGAAGTGTCTGAACTCAGATATGAACCCAGGACCTCGATTCTCTAGGCCTGGCTCTCTCTCCACTGAGCCACTTAATTGTTCCCTCATTCAATGTTTTCCAACCAATCATGGTATCTCTTTTGGGGACTCAACCTGCTAGTGCTGGGACAAGAGAATGAGAATAGCTAGAGGACTATTACATATGCATTATCTCATTCGATCTCACAAAAATCCTGTGAGATAGGTGCTCTCATTGGCCTCATTTTACTAACAAGGAATCTGAGGATAAGAGAAGTTAGATCAACCTATCCAAAGCTACATAGCTAGTACGTGAGAGAACTGGGATTTGAATCCAGGTCTTCTAAAGTCCCTTTCAGCTCTAAGATTCTGTTATATTATATTAGGACCAAGAAAAGAAAGATTGAAAAAATTCAGTCACACTGAGGGCTTCTGGACTTCGAGCGTTAACACTTATGGGGGATCCTGACATAAAAAAGGAGATTTAAAGTGTTTGCCTTCTTCTAGTTCAGAAACTCAGATTTAGAGGTGAAAGGGGTATAATCAGGCATCCAGTCTAGAATGCCAATATTTTTCAGAAAAACAGATTGGGAAACCAAGGTTTAGAAAGGTTAGATGATTTGCCTAAGGTGACATGGGTAGCAAATGGAAGAGCTGGGATTTGAACCTCAGGTCCTCAGATTCCGAATCCATCATTCTTTCTGCTACAGTCTGAAAATATGCTACAACTTGTCATTTCTCCTTTTCAAAATTATGGGGGGGATTATCTGTACTTCTCTTTAGTACCCTCCATTCACAGTCACTTAGCCCTGGTAGGGCTTGGTAGGCTGGAGCCCTTTGTCTTTGGAGAAAAAAATCCATCTCATTTTTTATGCCACAAGCTGCATTAGTCATCCCTTAGCTTCTGCAGACAACCCAGCCCCAGGTATTGTTTTCTGACAGGCAATCACGCTTGGTAACTGTGAGCTGCCATCTCCTCTTATCAGAGGTAACAGCTCTCTCTCTGATCCCCAATTAATGGAGGAAAAAAGAGACAACACCCTACTCAGGGATTTGAAAGCTACTTTAGGAAATAAGGGATATATATATATATATATATTTAAAAGCAACATTTTGGGTGCCATCTTCTCCCCATCGTAGGGCCACTTTCCCTAATTATCATCCCAATGGCTTTTACACATTAGTATATTCTCCTTCTCCATTTAAATAGTCTGATCTGCTAGCATTTTCCTTCTGATAAGACAAAGGTTTTCAGGATCTGATTTCGCCAGTCAGGATTTGGACAGACTGGAGTTCTTTCGGAGTGGGAATTCTCCTGTATCAAAATATGAGCATTAGAAGGGACCTTAGAATTCTGAGTATGGATTGTTACAGCTGGAAGGAACCTAAGAACAGAGAATTCTGGGAGATGGAAGGGACCTTAGGATGTTAGATCTGAAAGCACGATCTCCTTTCCAAAGGAAGGAATCATATTTTGCAGATGAGAAAACTGAGGCTTGGAAAAATTAAATGGTTTCTCTAAGACTGTAACTTAATAAAGTTAATTGGTAGAGTTGTAACCCGGATCCCTTGACTCTTAATTTAGCTTTTGTTCCAACATGTCAGACATCCCATCTGCTTGGATTTGGCCAATAGAGACCTGTTCTTGCTATTGCCTGTTGGGGAGGACTTCCCAATGCTATCAGCTTTTCAGTTGTGGGCATCCCAAGATCATGAGGACATCCAATTCCGTAGGGGGCTGCAGTTCCAGGCACCCCTCTCTGAAAAAGCAATCTCTGGGGCCACTGTCTTTCAGGGGTCTTCCAGCAAATGGATCTTTTAATGGCTCTTGCTGACAATCTCATTCATCACAGGATTTCTGGGCCACCTTGTTACAGCTGCTTAGTGAATCCCCATCCCAGCCTCTTGTGATTAAATGAGATCTCAGGGCAGGTGTGGGAGAAGTGCCTCCTCTCCCTTATAAAGACGGATGTTGCTTTTGCCATGATTATCTATAACAATTAAGATTTGAGTGAAGTTAAGCAGCCATGCCCCAGTGGATGCATAAAGTCCCTAAGACTTTAATGTGGGTGTACTTCTCAGATCTTTCTTCTTTTGGCCAACAAAGACTCTTACAGAATGTCAGAGCTGGAGGAGACCTCAGAGGACTTGGGTTTAAATCCCAAGCACTTGCTTAGGGGAGCTGTTTGACCTTGGGCAAATCACTTTACCATTTGTGGTCTCAGTTTCCTTCTCTGTAAAATGGGGGGTCTGGATAAGATGTGCTTTGGTTCTATCTTTTGTGGTCCCGACCAGCTTTTTGGGAAGAGAATTAGGGCCATATCACTGAGCCCCAAAGGTCAGGCAGTCAGTCAATAGCAGGGAAGAATCTACGGACCAGCAAGTGCCCACTCTGTGCCGGCTATTATAGATAAAAAGATATAATGACCCACAGTCCTTACCATCAGAGGGGCAATACAATGTTTCCGTTTTTGTAAAAAAAAGAATATATATATATATCTATACACATATACATAGATACATACATGCATACAATATATACACATGTGTATGTATTTGTAGACATATATCAATATATGCACGAAACACACAGAATACAATAGTATATAAATACAATATACAATAATATGTAAAACATAAATATAAGTATATACCAGCAATGTAAAACTCAATAGCACATAACCCAAACATATGACACACATGAACACATACATATGAATAAAGAGTCATATGTTTATGGATGTGTTTTGTTTGTGTTTGGAGAATTGCTATGTTGTATGTCATACATGATGTATAGAAACACACACAAGTATGGGGCATCATATGCTGATGGACATGTTTTATGTGTGTGCATTCGGAGAATTGGTATTTTGTATGTCATATAAGGCACATATGAATATAGGCATACACATGTATGTGAGTCACAGGTTCATAAATGTGATTTGGAGAATGGCATGTAATATATGACATACCCACGTGTATGGAGAGTCATGTTTTCATAGATGGGGCTATAGGTATGTGCATTTGGAGAGTGGCATGTTTCATGTAACACATGACATATATGAACACATACACATGTATGGGAAGTTGTGGTGTGTGTGTGTGTGTGTGTGTGTGTTTGGAGGATTGGTATGTGTAGTGGGCAGAGATCTGGTCTTGAACCAGGAAGATTTGAATTCAAGTCCTGCCTCTGTTCTTAGCTGGCTGTGTGATTCTAAGCATGTTACTTCATCTCAGTGTTCCCAGCAACTTTCCAAGCTGTCTGTCGTGGAGAAACCGCCAATGTGGGTTGGTAGGAGGAGTTTCCTCACTCGCCGTTCCCTGTCCCACTGCAGTCCCAGGTCCCCCGGATGCGGAGTCGGGAAGGGCGCGGGGCGGGGGGCGGGGGGCGGGGGGGCGTTCTAGGCACATCGGAGAAGGACCCAGAGCTGGGACCCAGCACGGGTGCTAGCGACAGCGAGCAGGCTGGAGCCAGCTTATTAAGGACTTGAAATGCCAACCAGAGGCATTTGCATTTTCTCCTCCGGCCGCCAGGGAGTCTCTGACCTGATTCCTATGCTGAAGAGCTCTCCATGACAACAGGCTGCTTCCCTTCATCCTGGCCTCCCTGATGCTAAGACCAGGTCCCCCGGCGAACAGGGACCATTCTGGAGCCACGCCCCTTTTTCTCCCTTTGGGAACTTGAGAAGAGGGCGGGCGGGCGGGCGCTGGAGGCTGCCTCTCCCTCATGGTGGCTGTAGAGCCTCGTTTGGAAACTTGGGGGGGGGGGAGGGAGGGGAAAGAGACCAGCATCCCCCAGGATCAAAGTGAAAATACTTTTAATTTCCCTACAAAGCCGGGCTAGACTTCATCATGCATAGATTCCCCACCAAGAGCTGCTGGCTGCCGGCTCCTGGAGACAGGGAAGAAGGGAAATGTCCCGAGGTGGGAGTTTTCCCTTTTCCCCCACTTGATATAATTGCTTCATCCATATTTAGAGCTCATGATTGGGAAGCTCTCCCTGGCAGGGCCCTGCCTAGTCACTAGCAGCTCCCCACAACTCCTTTTGCAAGGATCTTCCCTGTTTTCTATTGTCCACGTTATTGGAAGCAAATTAAAGTGAGGAACTCTAGCCAAGGGCTCTCCCTTGCGTTGGCCTGCCTTCCCAGTGGGGCTCTCCTCGGATCCGTTCCTGGGCTTTTCCCGGACCCCTGGCCCTGACCAGCCCAAGATTGCAGCCAGGAGAGCAGGGGTGCCCAGATGAATGGGGTGCTGGAAGAGAGGAGCTCCTCTGGGGGGGACCTGTGGCTGGAGGAGGATGGGGCCCAGGGAAGGGAAGAAACGATGGCAGATACACAGGCAACCCACAAGCAAGAACAGCTTTGTTTCAGGTTCCATTGAAACTTAGGTCTAATGGATTTCTAACTCTCACTAGTGTGCCTGCTTCCGTCCAGGCTCTTCTCCATCCAATCTGGCTTGCACATGACTTGGATCAACTTTCCTAAAGCCTAGCTCTGATCATGTCACCTCCCTGACTACGAAGCTTCCATCCCTCCCTGGTGTCTGCCTACCTAGGCTCTTTATTTTATTTTTTAAACCCTCACCTTCTGTCTTGGAAGCAATATTGTGGATTGGTCCCAAGGCAGATCAGGAAGGGCTAGGCAATGGGGGTCAAGTGACTGGCCCAGGGTCACACAGCTGGGAAGTATCTGAGGCCAGATTTCGACTCAGGTCTTCCTGACTCTAGGCCTGGTGCTCAATCCACTGCACTGCCCGGCTGCCCTCTCTCTGGTCCAATTCAGACATCAAGTACTTGGGCTTGAATCTGGTTTCACAGTTTCATCATTGTCCTCTATATACATCTTTGGATCCATCCCTTCTTGCATTCCCAGTGCCTACACCAAGATGGTACTCAAAGCGATTTGTCTGGATCTAACATTGGGATTTTATTGAAGTTGGGGACCCAGGGTAGAGTCCTTTACAGTCTTAGAAAGTTAAAGCCTTGAGGAGTGATGTGACTTGCTTAGAGTCACTCAGCTAGTTTGTGTCAAAGGGAAACCATGAGCTTTGTGACACTCCGGCTGGCTCACTCAGCATATGGCATGAAATAATATCAGAATTGGAAGTGGCTTCAGAAAATGGAATGTAGGGAATGTAGAATGTTAGAGCTGAAAAGAACTTTAGAACACAGAAAAGAGAATGCCAGCATAGCAAGAACGCTTAGAACAGAGAATGCTAGAAATAGATGGAACCTGAGAATATAGAACTCAGAAGGTTAGAGCTGGAAGGGATCTCAGAGAACACAATAGCAGAGCACAGTATGAACAGTCAGTTACTCTTCCAGCATTTATTTAGTGCCTACTATGTACCAGGCACTGTGCAAGGTATTGCAAAACAAGGAAAGACAATAGCTGATCTCCTGGAGCTCTGAACTCTAGAGGACTTAAATGATAATTATAAGCAACATTTTATGGCACCTTAAGGTTTGCAAAGGGCATTACAAATATCTTATTTGTTCTTTATAAAAACCCTGTGAGGTTAGTGCTATTATTATCACCACTTTACAGATTTGGAAATCGAGGCAGACAGAGATTAAGTGACTAGGCCAGTAATAACAGAGCTAATAAGTGTCTGAGGCTGAATTTGAACTTGGGTCTTTCTGATTCCAGGCCTAGTGCTCTATTTACTTTTAATACCACAGAATATCAGAGCTAGAAGGGACCTAAGAAATGTCTAGTATCCCTCCCCCATTCTTCATTTACTCACCTCTAACCCCCATTTTACAAGTGAGGAAGGCGAGGCCAGAGGAAATGAAATGATTCAAACTAGATCATAAAGCTGAGCAGAACTAGGTCTAGAACCCAAGTCTTCTGATGTTCAGACTGATTAAACCTTCTAGACTAGAACTTATTATCAGATTCATTAAAACAGCCTTGTCTGTTTCTTTCCTCCCCACTCCCTGTTCCAACTTAAAAAAAAACAAAACCCTAACATTCTGTCTTAGTATCAATTCTAGCAATGGCTAGGCAACTGGGATTAAGTGACTTGCCCAGGGTCACACAGCTAGAAAGAGGACAGATTTGAATCCAGGTCCTCCCAATTCCACTGTGCTTTCTAGCTGCCTCAATCCCAGCCTTCAAGGAAAAGACAGGAAAGCTTACCATAGCCCCCCCCCCAAAAAAAAGGAAAACCTCTAGGCTCTTAGTATAATTGACAAAGAGGAGAGAGGGGGGAAAGAGAGAAGAAATTTCATTTATTACTCCAAAGCCTCCATCTTTAAGAATTAGTGGCTTTACAGACATAACTGTCCCTCAGATAGAACAGAGGTAGGGGCCATAACAATGAGGATTCTGCTCTCCACAATGCTTTTCCAAGGGAAGCAGGGATATTAAGGCCACTTTCACACACAATTGATAAAAGGCTACAAACTGTCCAAGCCCCAGCCAGGGGCTGCAAAGCTCACCAGGCTTATGAAGAATAAGGAGGCAATTCTAGGCCAATCTCCTTCTGTAGCTCGGCCTCATCGTCGTCGGGGACTATCAGTCATTATTACATCTCCTGGAATCCTAATGGGCTCCAGCAGCTTAATAATGATTGCAACACCCTGCCTAATGAGGTTGGTACAGCCACTCTGATGTGAATATTCATACATCGGGGGTCCAGGATGGGGTTGTTCTCTTGATTAGCAGGTTGTGGGCCTGCCCTAAGTTTCCAAGACATCTTCCAAAAGCCAAAGAGGAAAAAAGAGGAGGAGGGGGAGAAGGAAGAAGGGGGAGGGAAATCAAATTATATCCTTGTTTCAAGCAGAGTAAATGAATTTGACTTTATGTGATCAAAAGGTGGGGGAGGACTTCTTAATTAGACATGGAAGCAATCACGCAGGGACACAGAATCAGAACACGCCTCGAGCCCCCCACCCCTCCCATCCCCATCACTTTTGAGATAAGTGTTAGGGATGGGAAATGAAATGTAATTAAAATTCGTCAATCTGATGCACTTTCCATTGATGGGGTTTGATATTTCAGCTCTTATTTGCCTCTCTTCTTTCCCCTCTCTCCCCCTCTTAGCTCCCTGGCTCCTATTGGTCCTCCTTTTCCAGCCAATCCTTTGCTGGTAGGGAGGAAGAGCAAGGTACAACAGGCAATCAGAGATGGATGGAGGAATGCAAGCCTGTTTGGCTTCCTGCATTTTTGTCTTCAAGCACTATTCTGGAGCTAGGAGCACAGGCTTTAGAGTTCAAATTGGCCCTAGAGCTGTGTTGGTGAACCTGTGGCATATGTGCCAGAAGGGGCTGCTCCCTTCCCCCTTTCCACACATGCCTCAGGACATTTCTCACATGACCCACTCCTCTGCCCAGCAGCCTGATAGGAGTGCTTCCATCCTCCCCTGTCTGGGGGTAAGGCTGGGGGAGAGGGAGAGCTCACATGCAGTATGAGGATTACAATTTGGGTACTCAGTCTCTAAAAGGTTCAGCATCACTGCTAGAGGGTCAATTCCATTCAACAAATGTCTAAGTGCCTACTATGTGTAAGGGACTGGGCTAAATTACAGATATACATGGCTATGAGAAGGGTCTGTGACTTTCTAGAGTAGGGAAGTTCCTAATTTGGGGACACCTTCTGAAGTGCAGATCGCAACTCAATTAGAAAGAGTTCATTAATTTGAGGAGGAAGGTGGTTGCACTTATTGAAAAAAATATATATATATATTGATAGATGTATATAATTTGTTTCTTCTGTAACCATTTTTTGTAACCATATATTTTATTTTAGTTATTTACCACCCTACCACCAAAGGGATCTATGACCCCAAACAATGAAAAACTCCTGGTTTAGAAGGCAGTTAGGTGGTCTGGTGAATAGAGTGCTAGATTTGGGAAAACCTGAGTCCAAATCCTGCCTCAGACATTTCCTAGATGTTCGATCCTGGGCAAGTGACTTACCCTCTCTCAGCCTCAGTTTCTTCATCTATAAAATGGGGGATAACAATAGGACCTACCTCACAGGGTAGGACCAAATGAGACAACATTTGTAAAGCACTCTGCAAACCTTAAAGAGCTACAGAAATTCTAGGTATCAACATCATCTAGGGTCTGTGATTCATCAGTGCAGTAGAACTTCTAGGATGGAAATGTCTTCCATGTATATCAATTGCATCTATATCTATAAGTGAATAGACATGCTCTAGGGAGTTGCTTGAAGCACACCAAGGTTGTGATTTGTTTAGGGTCATACAAGCTATTAAGTTTTAGAGGTAGGATTGGAACCCAGGTTTGACTCCGTGTCCAACCTTCTATTCACAACACCAGGTTGCTATTGTCCTGAAGTTCTGGACTTTGAAAGACAGAAATGATATAGCTCTTGCTCTAGAATCTTTGGAGGAGGGTGGGAATAGTGATAATGATGGTACAGATAGGCAGAATACAAAGTAGGGAGGTAGGAGCAAAGGAGAGATGGAAACAAAATGTACTAAGAAAATTTGAGGAAAAACCACTGCTGGAATATAGGCTGCTAAAGATTCATAGTCCAAAGCTTTAATTTTACAGGACTAAGAAACTGAGGTTGATTCAGTTTTGGATAGGATGGTAAAAGTCTATTTTATATCTTGTTTTCTTCCCTGTCCTTCCTTCTTTTTTTCCTTTTTCTTTTCCTTTCTCCTCTCCCACTCCCTCTTTACTGCCTCTTTTCTCTTGTCATTTATTACTCCAGAAAACATCTCCTCTACACTCTGCTATTAGAGAAGAATTAGACACTGTTCCTTGGGCTCTACAAACTAGCTCTGTGACTGGGAACATCTCACTTGATTTTTCTGAACCTGTTTATAGTCCTGTAAAATGGGTATAGTAGTAGTATCTCAGTAACCGAGGATGACAATTGTCTTTGTGCACTTTCATCTATGATAGATGAGTGTGCACAAAGACACTTGTGTATGAAGGAGATTTAAGTGGAAAAGTCGATGCATAGAGACAGTCCCACTCTCTCAGCGTTGGAAGCCTGGGTCCAGTGGCACGAAAATTCTTTACACCTGGAGACTTCCTCAGCTGCATTGGCTGGCCGTGTTGTCTTTTGTGCTCCAACACGCTCTGAGCACTCCACAGTGCTTTGCTGTGTCGCCCTCTCAGCCGTTGAACCTTCTTATTGGTTTCTTCCGTCTGTTTGGCCGAAGCAGTCTTCACATGCTGGGTGAGCAAAGCCCTGGTTCACCAGGGGTCCACGACGACCCGATGGCTACCCTCACAAGGTTTAGCCGGCCTGTCAAAGCCGTTGCCCGGGGTGTGGCCGCTGCCGCATGCTGGTAGCTACTGGGAGCCACAAGTGAGAGCTGGGTGACAGGGTATAATATTGGTGCAACCTCCCTCATGGTGACAATTATCCTGAAGATAAAATGATATCATGGAAATTAAGTGCTTTGGAACCATGAGATGCTACTGAAATGTGAGTTATTACTGGATCCTGGGCTAGGGGGAGGCAGTCACCCGGGGCATATGATGGAGATATTTTAAGAGATGCTTCTAAATATGATATAAATTTACATGATTTAATGACCCCCAAGTTTCTCGTAGAAACCAAAAGCTATCTTTTGTTTTAACATGAACATTCTGGTAATATTACATGGCTGGAAAACATGTAACACTACTATTTTGGAAGAATTAAAACGTTGGCTTTCCCAAAGGGCCATGGAAGGCACGAGCTGAGGGGGCCGTATGTTATTAAGGAAAGAGGACACAAGGAAGACACTCTAAAAAGATATAATCAAAGAAACATATGATTAGAAAGAAGGTGGGTTGTCATGGAGGGATAGAGGGACAGCTACCAGGGCAGTGAGTGAAGAGGAGTAATATGAAATGAAGCAGGAGTGGGAGGTGGCTTTACCAAGTCGAAGATTTTATATTTCATATTTAATGGAATAGGAAGTCACTGAAGATTCCTGAGCTCACTGTGTAGGTTGCCATGGAGGATTTATAGGACATAGATAAGAAATGTTGAGTATCGGAAGGCTTGGATGGGTTGCAAATTGCCCTATTAGAAGAAGAGAGCATCTACATTTGTGAAAAGGCAGATATAAAAGTTTTGATTTAATCTATCTCCTCTACCCCAAAGTCCTGCTATTTTGCTCCCCACTGAACTGATTGCCCAAGTCTTCCACTGCATCTAAGAGTAGATGTGCACTTGACTTTGTTCCCCAAATAACTCAGACATATCCTCTGACAGGGCAGCAGTACCTGACCCAGAAGTGGGCTAGCTGATGGCCCTCGCCCCCAAATGGGATTTTCTCTAGGGACTAGGCTTCCAGATTTGTTATTGATGGCTCTGAATCCTTCAGATGAAGGAAGAAGCCCAGGGCAACAGACAGGAGGTCCTGGTTTGTTTAACACCTTAATTAGGAAGTTGAGCAGAATGAGTCTTCCAGTACCCCTGCCTGGGAACTCTCCTAGGAATGAGCAGTGAAAGTTTGCCAGAGGTTAATTAACAGCCTCAGTGCTTCACCCCTCCGTGTTCATCCACTTCACCATTCCTCTGGCCCTACCTCTCCAGGCACCCAAACTGCTCCACTGGGAGGGAAAGAAAAAAGAAACAGGAGGGAGAAATGGCAACAGGGAAGGGGAAGAGAAAAGGAAAGATGGACAAGGGGAGGAAGAAGAAAGAGAGAGGGAAAGATGGACAAGGGGAAAAAAGGAGAAATAAAGAGTAAGGGGAAAAAGAGAAGGAAAGATGGGGAATGGGAGGAAGAGAAAGAGGAAGAGGAATAGAGAAGGGAAAGAGAGGGGGAAAGATGGACAAGGGGAAAGAAGGAGAAAGAAAGAGTGAGGGAAAAAGAGAAGGAAAGATGGGGAATGAGAGGAAGAGGAATAGAGAGGGGAAAGAGAGGGAAAGATGGAGAAGGGGAGGAAGAGAGAGGGAAAGAGGGAAAGATGGGAAAAGGGAGGAAGAGAGGGGGAAATGGAGAAGGGAGAAACAAAAGGCAAGAGAGGAAAGAGAGAGAGAAAGATGGGAAAGAAGGGGATGAGAGGGGAAAAGAGAGAGAGGGATAGGTGGGGAAGTGGGAAGGAGAAAGAGAGGGGAAAGAGAGAAAGATGGAGAAGGGGAGGAAGAGAGAGGGCAGGGGAGGAGAGAGGGAAAGATGGAGAAGAGGAAGAGAAAGGAGAAAAGAGAGGAAAGAAAGAGGAAAAGAGAGGGGGAAGAAAGGGAAAGAGAGAGGGAAAGATGAAGAAGGGGAGGAAGAGAGAAGGAAAGGAGAAGAGAGAGGGGGAAAGAGAGGAAAAGATGGGCAAAGGGGAAGAGAAGGGGGAAAGAGAAATGGGAAGAAGAAGGGGAAGATGGAGGCAGCCCTGTTTACTCCTAATCAGTGCCATTTTAGAACTCCTGGCACGTAGGTGCTCCATTGCAAGAGGCGTTTGGTATCGTAGCGAGCAGATGCTGTGTCACCAGCAGACTTTGCAGGCTGCAGACCTGGGCTGGCCTCCTGGAGACCACGAGGGGCCCGAGAGCAGATGGCTTATCTCAGAGTCTAATTATCAATGCTGACTGAAGCCTCCAGCCGGGCTTGCTCCTCGGCTCACAACAGAATTGTTTTCTTTCTTTCTTTCTCTTTCTTTTCTCTTTCTTTCCCTTCCAGGTGCACTGAGGGTGGGAGAGAAGGGGAGGAGGGCAGTACAGGCAGAGGGGAGAAGGCTGGCCGGTCAGCCCCTGAATTTCCAGCAGGGGTGCAAGGTGGGAATGGGGGCTCTCCCCCAGAACGTTTACAAGGCTGGGCAGTACCTTTCCTTTGGAGGCAGGGGCGAGGATTCCTCCCTGGGGCTTCTTGGGTCCTCCATTAACGATTAACCTGTGCTCAACTGTCCCTGGGTTACCCTTCTTACCACTTGGGGCCATTCCGATGGCGTGACTCTCCCTGCAAGGATGAGGAATCACCCCCAGGAGAAGGGTCCTCCGCCTCCCTGCCAGACATGCCTTTCACTGGAATTTGCCCCAGCCACAAATATTCCTCGTTTTGTCTCTAGTGGGGGTCTAGCAGGGAAGGGGAGGCGTAGAGGGTTTTAGGGAGGGAGAGACTGAGGAGGACTGACAGCATTATTCACTAGCACACTTAAAAGCCTACTTAGGGAAGGCGTGGGGCCACGGGAGGATCCTGGGAACGTGGGAAGCCTAGAGAAGGGGCCAACAGGACCACTCTCTCTGGGCATCTGAAGGTCTGCCTGGTGGAACAGAAGGGCTTAGATTGGTTTTCCTTGGTCCCAGAGGGCAGAACCAGGGCCAAGAAATGGAAAGGTTAGTTGGGGGCAGAGTAAGTGTAAATTAAATACGAGGGACAAGGTAAAGGAACAAAGGAGAGCCAGGGGAAGTTTCTCACAGTGA
Organism: Monodelphis domestica; assembly: GCF_027887165.1. Classification (NCBI taxonomy): domain Eukaryota; kingdom Metazoa; phylum Chordata; class Mammalia; order Didelphimorphia; family Didelphidae; genus Monodelphis; species Monodelphis domestica. The sequence goes on from NC_077232.1 coordinate 29,634,392, forward strand.
GCTTCCCATACATACAGACTGCTGCTCTGAGTCAGAGAGCATACAGCCATGGAACGTTCAGCTCTCTTCCCCTCCACTGGGGCTGATCCCAAGGTGAATCTGCCAACATCTCCCAGGGATCTAATAGCTCTGAGTCAAAAGATGGGAGGGGGGGTCCTAGAGCTTGGTCCTGCCTTTTCCCAGCCCCCCCTCCGTCTGAAGCTCTGCACATCACCCTCTTACATAGCCTGATTCATAAGACCAAGCCAGACCCTTAATCTCTCTTCTTCTCTCCTCTTCTGGCTGTTTTATTGCCAGGGAAGTTGAGCAAGGAAGTAATAAAAGAAGAAAACATTCAAGTCAATCTGATGAGCTCCGTGGCAGCTGCTTGAGGATGAAAAAAAAAAGCCTGGTGGGGGTCTTGTAAAGAACCAATGATAAAATCAAGTTTTCCAGGCTCTTACCCCGGAAGTGGCATTCTGGGTTCACCATGTGCCTTTGGGCAATCCACCAATAAAGTATTTGTTATGACTTCCTAGGTGCCAGGTGCTGGGGCTCAAAAACCAAAATGACCCAGTCCTTGCCCTCCTGGAGCTTATATTCTAGTGGAGGAGATACCATTAGACCCAAGTAGATGTAAAAGGAAAACAAATATTGTTTTTTGGAGGGGGCTAGTGCTCGCACCTGGAGGAATCAGGAAGGCTTCCCTGTGGAAGGGGACCCACAGCAGAGTTTTGAAAGAAATCAGGGATACTGGTAAAAAGAGAGTCTAGTCCAGACCTGTGGGGGGAGAGGCAGGAAACAGACACACTTTGACCCCTTTATGCCTCAGTTTCCCCATATGTAAAATGGAAAAAAAATGTTTCTACTTCTTCCCCTTCGGGGCCATTGTGAGGGAAAGTGCTATATAAACTGGAAAGCTTGGGCCAATGTGCATTTTCATCAAGATATCAAATATCCAAGAGCTCCCAGCCAGTCCCCCATTAATAAATGAATAATTCAGGGCTGTGACTGCAAGTTCAGAGAAGACTGAGAGAGCAGACTTGGGGAAAGCACTGTGGCTTCATGCATTTAAAGCATCACTGGAGACAATAAAAGATGGAGGGCTTGGGTGCAGGGGATGGAGGGGGTGCTGATCCTATTATCTCACCCTCTTGGACTCCCCTGGGGACTCATTAGGGATGTAGGCACCCGAGGAGACTCCCACTCTGGCATGTTTACACTCCTTTTGTGGATCTTTCCCTGGGTCAGGGTTCATTTTCTGATCCCCCCCTCCCTTTGCCCTCCACCACCACCATTCACCAGTGACCTGAACTTGGGGTTTGGGAGAAATGCTGCAAAGGCAGACAACTGGGCAGCAGGATTGACTCGGTCCCCTCCACCAGTGCTGATTAGATTGGGCAACCAACCAGTCAGGTTACTGGTTCTGACTTCTTATGTGCCAGGTGCCGGGCATTCAGAAACCAAGCTGACACAGCCCTTACCCTCATGGAGCCCACGTTCTACTGAGGAGCCAACAGCACACCTAAGGAGAGGTCAAAGGGAAAGAAATGATGTCTTACGGAGGGAGGGCTAGTGCCAGCTCCTGGAGGAAGCAGGAAAGGCTTCCATGAGCAGAATTTTGGAGGAAATGAGGGATTCTGGTCAAGGTCTAAGAGACTCTAGTCTAGGAATCGAACTAGCTCTGGCTGTGGAAGTGGGAGAACCTAGGGAGGATCCCTGCTCTGTCTGCTGAAGGAAACCCCCTGCCTCACCTCTGCCCTTCCTTCATCCTCAGTTTCCTTAATCTGTGGAATGAAGGAGTTAACCTGATGTCATCAAGATTCCTACCAGATCTCTCTCACAATATTATTCAAGATTGTAGGAGGCTAGAGTTTCGAGCACTCTCAACTCAGCTGGGCTTCCCACGCCTCATCTGGGAAAAGGGACCTGATTTAACTAGCCTGCATTACCAGTCAAGTGTAGAGTAGGGCTCCCATTTTATAGTTGAAAAAATTAAGGCTCTAAGATGGAGCCATTTGTCTAGGGCTATAGCCTGGCCCAGTGGAGGCTGTATTTGGAGTCTCAGCTGACTTTCTGGTTCTGCCATAAATTTCCTCATTTATAAAATGGCAGAATTGGATTAGATAATCCCAGAGCTTCCTATTGGCCCTGTGTGTGTCTAACCCCATGCTAGATCCTTTGAAATGACCTGAGGCTCAGGGCTTGGACTCTAAGACCACCATTATTTCCTTTCACCAAAGGGAGGAAAATCTCTGTCTCTGTCTCTGTCTCTGTCTCTGTCTCTGTCTCTGTCTCTGTCTCTGTCTCTCTCTGTTTCTTCCTCTCTGTCTGTCTGTCTGTCTGTCTGTCTGTCTGTCTGTCTCTGTTTCTGTCTCTATTGCTGTTTCTCTGTCTCTATTTCTCTCTGTCTCTGTTTCTCTCTGTCTCTGTCTCTCTGTTTCTGTTTGTCTGTCTGTCTGTCTCTATTTCTCTCTGTCTCTGTCTCTTTCTGTTTCTTTGTCTGTCTCTGTTTCTCTGTCTCTGTCTCTCCCTGTTTCTTTATCTCTGTCTCTTCCAATCTTCATCATCACCTCTATCATCTCTCTTTCTGTTTCTGTCTCTGTCTCTCTCTATTTTTGTTTGTCTGCCTCTGTTTCTGTTTCTCTGTCTGTCTCTCTCTCTCTGTTTCTGACTGTCTGTTTCTCTGTCTGTCTCTGTTTCCGTCTCTGTTTCTTTGTCTGTTTCTCTGTTTCTCTCTGTCTCTCTCTGTTTCTGTTTCTTTGTCTCTGTCTCTTCCAATCTTCATCTTCATCTCTATCATCTCTCTTTCTGTTTCTGCCTCTGTCTCTCTCTATTGCTGTTTGTCTGTCTGTCTCTGTTTCTGTCTCTCTCTCTGTTTCTCTCTGTATGTCTCTCTGTTTCTCTCTGTCTCTCTCTATTTCTGTCTGTCTGTCTGTCTGTCTGTCTGTGTCTCTCTCTGTTTCTGTTTCTCTGTCTGACTGTCTCTGTTTTTCTGTCTCTGTTTCTGTTTCTTTGTCTGTCTCTCTGTTTCTCTCTGTCTCTGTCTCTCTCTCTGTTTCTTTGTCTCTGTCTCTTCCAATCTTCATCATCATCTCTATCATCTCTCTTTCTGTCTCTATCTCTGTCTCTCTCTATTTCTATTTGTCTGTCTGTCTCTGTTTCAGTTTCTCTCTCTGTCTTTGTTTCTCTCTTTCCCTCTGTTTCTGTTTCTCTGTCTGTCTCTGTCTCTCTTTGTTTCTGTCTTTATTTCTGTTTCTCTGTCTGTCTGTCTCTGACTCTCTCGGTTTCTGTTTCTCTGTCTTTGTTTCTCTTTTTCCCTCTGTTTCTGTTTCTGTCTGTCTCTCTGTTTCTGTCTCTTTCTCTCTTTGTTTTTGTCTCTGTCTCTGTTTCTCTGTCTGTCTGTCTCTGACTCTCTCTGTTTCTGTTTCTCTCTCTCTCTGTTTCTGTTTCTCTGTCTGTCTCTGTCTCTCTTCCAATCTTTGTCATCATCTCTATCATCTCTCTCTCACTCACTCTCTTTCTCTGTTTCTGTTTGTCTGTCTCCCTATCTCTGTCTTTCCTCCAGCCCATGTGAGTAGGAAATGAATCTTCTCCTCCAGGATTTGGAGTTCCTGTAACTACAGAAACCTGCATGCGCCACCGAGCAGGAGCCTGAGGGCAAAAGCCTTAAAAGACCTGAGAAAGCCCACTGGGTCCCCCCCCCCCCACTTCCCCACCCCTTGGCTGCCTCTGTGGCACAGACAAAGGCTCCCCCAGGGCTTCTGGCCTCTAGAACAATGTATTTCTCTAGGTTTCTGAACTTTTGACGGGAATGATTTCTGACTCAGTGCTTCAGTGGGTGGCCAGGGCTCCCCAGCAGGGTGGCAGGTACCTTTCCATCAAAGGAGCAGAGGTGGATGTGTCAGATTGGGGACCAGCATCCTTGAGCTGCAGAGCAGAACCTGCAGGAGTATTGAAGACTCACGATCCCCATGTTTGGGGGGAGTGGCTGGGACCCTCAAAGACTGAGATTCAAACCCCACCTCTGCTCACATGAACTGTATGACCTTGGTCAAGTTACACTGAGCCTCAGTTTCCTTTAGCACCTATCTCACAGTGTTATGTGAATATCTAGGGAAATTTCTTATATATGGGGGGGGGCAGTTGGGTGGCTAAGTGGATAGAGAGCCAGGCCCAGAGATGATAAGTCCTGGGTTCAAATTTGGCCTCAGACACTTCCTAGCTGTGTGACTCTGGGCAAGTCACTTCACCCCCATTGTTTAACCCTTAACCCTCTTCTGCTTTGGAACCAACACACATAGTATTGATTCTAAGATGGAAGATAAAGATTAAAAATAAAAAGAAATCTCACAGGCAAAGTGTTTTACATATAGAAAAATATATTTTTATTTACATATATTTTATTTTATATTATACTAAAGGTTATATATTCATATTTTTATTTATATATTTTCTATATTAAAGCACTTTGCCTGTGAGATTTCTTCATATATGTATATATACATATTTATATATAAATTCTGACTCCTCGAGCTTACCATAACCCTTTTTTGACAAAGATGGATGATTATGCCTGTTTTATAAGTAGGGAAAACAAGTCCCAGAGAGGTGCTTTGTGGGAAAATAATCCATTGGCTTCAAATATCCAAAAGGCAGTCACATGTTCCTCATTTATCCCATATGTTGGCAGGGGGGCAGGACAGAATCCGTGTGTGAAAGTTGGAGGAAGTGGATTTCTACTCAATATTGAGAACAAATTCCTCACAATGAAAGAGCTCTGAGAAGGGAGCTGGAGTCTGTGCCACTCACGGTCACAGATATTGTCTTGGGATTTCTGGTTTCAGGTTTGGGTTGGATTAGAGGAGAGATTTTTAACTTAGGATCTGTGTCTACACTTCAGGGGGTCTGGGATTTTGGTTGAATCCTTTCACTATGTTTCATAAGAATTGGTTCGCTTCGCTATCCCATTTATTTTAGCAGACGTGTTTGAAAACATGATTCAGTCCAAAAGTTTTATCAGCCAACTGCTAAAGCAGTCCAGGACACAAAAAAGGTGATGAATCCCTGGCACTCTATGTTCTAAGGTCCCTTCTTGTTCTGATGGTCTTTGTCCTATCTGTCTTTTCAAAAAAGATCCTTACCTTCCATCTTGGAATCAATACTATGCATTGGTTCAAATGCAGAAGAGCAGTAAGTACTAGGCAATGGGGATTAAGTGATTTATCCAAGGTCGCACAGATAGGAAATTTCTGAAGCCAGATTTGAACCCAGGCCTTCCCAATCTACTGAGCCCCTTAGCTGACCCCCTCCTTGTCCTACTTTTACATAGTTAGAGATGGAAGGGATCTCAGAAGTCATCTAGTCCCAACCCTTGCTTTTTACAAATGAAGAAACTGAGGTCCAAAGTGACTGACATTAGATTAGGAGCTCCTGGAGGACAGGGACTATCTTCTATCTTGCCTCTTTTTTTTTTTCCCATCTCTAGCACTTAGCTCTGTGCCTGGCACTTAAGGTTTTTAATAAATGATTGTTGACTGCCCAACTTGCCCAATGTCATACAGGCAGAACATGGCAGCCAAGATTCAAATCTAGTTTATTGGACTCCAAATTCAGCACTTTCATGACACAAGACTGGCTTTCCAGGTCTAATGTTTGAAGAACCATCCTTCCAGCTCCATCCTTTTATCTTATTTTTTGGTTGTCAGCCATTACATAGAGAAACCTGGAGCAGCTATTTCTATTCCATGGGAGAGGTTATCTCCCATAGGTTTTCTTAGAGATCTTGATGTTTTCCAAATGTTTTGGAAAACTTCTGAACTTTCCTGAGGCCCTTCTGTTAGATATGATCTGCAAACAATGTCAGCAGAATGGCTGGTTTCTTGGTACAAGGGGGACACCCTCCCCCAAACAGATAAACTTTGCTGTTAAGGATTGAAGACAGACAGACAGACAGACAGATAGATACAGAGAGTTGAGAAATATAGAGACACACAAAGAGTAAGACAGAGAAAGAAAGAGAGAGAGTTGTCAGTTCACCTCTTCTCTACAACTTATAGTCTTATAAGAACTGCCCAAAATATAGGCAGCTAGGTCGCTCAGTGGACAGAGGGCCAGGCCTGGAGTCAAGAGGACCTGGGTTCAAATTTGACCTCAGATATTTCTTATCTGTATGACCTGGGGCAAGTCATTAAACCCCATTTGCTTAGTTCTTGTCCTTTTGTCCTAGAGGTGTTACTAAGACAGAAAGTAAAGGTTGAAAAATAAAATTGCCCAAAGCACGGAGAGATTTAAGTGAACTTTTCAGCATCACATAGCCAGGATGTGTCATAGGTGGAATTTGAACTGTCTTCTTAGTTTAAAGATTAACTATTCTCTTCTTTCTGTTAAAAATTTTGTTTCTCTCTTTGCTTTTTTCCCCTTTTTTCTTTCTTTTTGCCTTTCCTCCCTCCCTCCCTCCCTCCCTCCCTCCCTCCCTCCCTCCCTCCCTTCCTCCCTTCCTCCCTCCCTCCCTTCCTTCCTTCCTTCCTTCCTTCCTTCCTTCCTTCCTTCCTTCCTTCGTTCCTCCCTCCCTCCCTCCCTCCCTCCCTCCCTCCCTCCCTCCCTCCCTCCCTTCCTTCCTTCCTTTCTTCCTCCCTTCCTTCCTTCCTTCCTTCCTTCCTTCCTTCCTTCCTTCCTTCCTTCCTTCCTTCCTTCCTTCCTTCCTTCCTTCCTTCCTTCCTCCCTCCCTCCCTTCCTTCCTTCCTTCCTTCCTTCCTTCCTTCCTTCCTTCCTTCCTTCCTTCCTTCCTTCCTTCCTTCCTTCCTTCCTTCCTTCCTTCCTCCCTCCCTCCCTCCCTCCCTCCCTCCCTCCCTCCCTTCCTTCCTTCCTTCCTTCCTTCCTTCCTTCCTTCCTTCCTTCCTTCCTTCCTTCCTTCCTTCCTTCCTTCCTTCCTTCCTTCCTTCTCTTTCTTTTCTCTCTCTCTGTTTCTTTCTCTTTTTCTCTCTCTCTCCCTCTCTCCCTCTCTATCCCCCCTCCCTCTGAATCACCTCTGAATCACCAACTGTGAAACTCAGGTGAAGTCACTGAACCTCTCTGTGCCTCAGTTTCTTTAGCTGTAAAATGAGGACCATGCAAGTACCTCTCTCTCAGGGTTGTCATGAGGATAAAATGAGAGGATATTTGTAAAGCACTTTACCAATTTAAATCATTATATACATGCTATTGATGATGATGATGATGATGAAGCTAGACTGGACCAGAGTAACTTAGAGTTTATAATCTTTCTGACTTTTGATCTATCATTCTCACCACTATGCTAACCCAACTGCCTTGCAACTCTGTGAAGGAGGCATGAAAAGTATCATCCCTATTTTATAAAATAAAGAAACTGAGGCATAGGCAACTTGACCTAGTAGATGGAAAACTAGTGTAAAAGCCAGTAGGATATGAGCTTGACCCCCTGGCTGTTTGACTGACTAAGTCATTCAACTTCTTATTGCTCTAATCTAAGATTATAAGTTACAGAAAGTGTGTTGACCTGCATCACCAGAGGGGATTTCCTGTATCAATGAAATGCAAGTATAGTCCCTATCCACACAGCTAGTAAATGTTGGAGATGGGCCATGAACTCAGCCCTCTCCAGACTCCAAGGCCCATGTTCTTTTTACTGTATGACAGTGCTTCACTTTTAAAGGAAATAATTTATATAAAAATGATTCACAAACCATAGTGTATGTATGTATTTATAAATTATAATAATCTCTATCATGATAATAAATATACATATTTATATAATTTATATATTTATTAATATACCATTATAACTATGCATATTTATATAATTGTGTAATATATAATTATATAAATGTCAACTGTTATAATTTTATTTGCCTCCTCTTTTTCAATGGGGTTCAGGTAGAAATGGTTCTGGAGTTTGTTGGTATCCTGCTAGTAGGCTTTGATATTTAATGGTCTGTGGGCTACTACTCAGGTAGATAAAACACACCCCAACATTGTTTTTGGTAGTTGAAGAAAAGCATGAGGATGTTCGCTTATCCCCTGTAATTGTGCCACAAGCATCCTTGATACCACTGTAGCAGCAGCGGACGGGACAATGAGTGTAATGTCTACAACAACATTCTGTTTCCATATGATTCTGATTTCCTCTGCTAGGGCTCTATACTTTGAAAGAAATCTTATTATGACTGTTATTGCTATTATTCTTTCCAATCATTGACTGAAATATTCAATTCAATGAGGATTTTCTGGGATGGACCCTATGTGTAGCATGCCATGCTTGGTGCTGTCCATCTCCAAACATCTATGCTGTTGGCACTCCAAACTCACATCCCCAATTGTATTCACTTTCTTTCCCCTGAACAGGTCCCTCTTTCCCTACTTCCCTTCTGTTGCTGATGGCATTGCCATTCTCCCAGTCATTCAGGTTCAAACTTAGAGTCCTTGGACTCTTTCTTTTCCCTTCCCCCTAAATAGGGCCACTAAGTTTAGTTTAGTTTATCCTCTTTATCATCTTTCACTTCCATCCCCTCACAGGTCACAACCACAGTTCAGCCCTTATTGCCTGTCATCTGGCCTAGTAATAGCCTTCTAATTGGTCTTCCTTTGACTGCTCTCATCTCTTTCCAGTCCACTCTTTTCAGAACTACCAATCTTCCTCATGCCTAGGTCTTCTCATGTTAATGGTCTTTTCCAATACCTCCCATGGCTCTCCAAGCATCTCAACCATGAAAGAGTTGAAATGCTTCCCTAGCATATAAAATCCCCCACAATCTGGCTTCAATCCATTTTTCTGGCCCAATTGTATGCTGTTTCTGTGAGCTTTGGACATTATGTTCATGTTTTCCTTCCAGATCTATTGCCTTCATGTCTCCCCATTGCTCCCCATCTTTAAAGGTTCTCTAGAGAAGCAGGAGCAGGGATGGGGAGGGAAGGAGCCTCATAGATGAAGATATGGATTCTCAGAGAGGGAAAGTGGCTTTCCTGCTGTGGGTAGTAAGGCTCACATTTCTGCAGGGCTTCAAGTTTCACAAAACACCTTCAGCAAAATGACTCTGAAATGGGTAGGGCAAGTAATGTTCTCCCCATTTCACATATAAGAAAACTGATACTTGAAGAAGTAATGGGACTTCTCCATGGTTCTAGGATCTGTTTTTAAATTTATTTTTTCAATCAACAAGCATTTCTTTCTCTCCCAATTTCTCCCACCCTAGTTTGGGGGAAAAAACCAAAAACCTTGGTAATAACTATTCATAGTGAAGCAAAACAAATTCCCATATTGGTCATGTCATCTCTTTCTCTCTCTCTCTCTCTCTCTCTCTCTCTCTCTCTCTCTCTCTCTCTCTCTCTCTCTCTCTGCATCCATCCATCTATCCATTTATTTATTTATCTATCAATGTATGAATGTATGTATCTATCTGTCCATCATCCATCTATCTGTCTCTCTCTCCATCCATCCAGTTATACATTTATCTATCAATGTATGTATGTATTTATCTATCTGTCCATCCATCTATCCATCTGTCTCTTTCTCCATCTATCCATTTATCTATCTATCAATGTATGTATGTATGTGTGTATCTATCTATCTATCTATCTATCTATCTATCTATCTATCTATCTATCTATCTATCTGTCCAAGTACATATCTCTCTCTTTCTCTCTCTCTCAATCAATCTATTTATCTATGTTCCTATGTATCTCTCTCTTGCTCCATGTATCTATCTGTCTGTCCTTCTATCTGTCTGTCTATCTATCTATCTATCTTTTTTCTCTATTTCTTGATCTATATGTCTATATTGTAGGGGTATATATATGATATTGGATAATATTATATATGCAGGTATATATATAATATTGCATATGTATGTGCATATCATGGGGGAGAGAAAGAGATGGGGAAAGGAAGAAGAAAAGGGAGAGAGAGAGAGAGAGACAGAGAAAGAGAGACAGAGAGACAGAGAGAGACAGAGACAGAGACAGACAAAAAGAATTGGTTTTGGAATCCTGAAGATCTGAATTTGAATCCATGCCTCAGCTGCTTACTAGGGAAGGATCCCAAAGAAGGCAGTTTATCGACTGATCCTCCAGGCATGGGCTGGGGCCAGTGAATTCCCTTTGAGCAGGGTCTTCCTTAGCTAACTTAGTCCTTGATTTGAGAAAGGCAACATAATCTTGGATAGGGCATTGGATATGTGACCCTCTGGGTACATCATTTAGCTTATCTATGCCTCAATTTCCTCATCTGAAAAATGGGGTTGGGGTTGGCCTCGCTGTCCTCCAAGGTCCCTTCCAGATATAAATCCAAGATTCTGTGATTCAGTTTTGACTCTGAGATGCATGCTTGTGCTTGCCCTGGTGAAGCCCCTTCAAGAAAACTCGGCAGAGGGTCTGTCTCTGGCCTGAGGGCTGACAGGTTAAAAGGCTTGCATGTTGCACAACCTTTCGTAATAATTGGAGTGAAAGTTCTGTCCGGTGGTTTCCTCCTCCCCATTATATCTATTTTTAAAGAGCTGCTCCCTCCCAGAGGGTCTTGGGGCTCTTTTGATGTCTGGCAATTTCCTTCTGCTGGATGGACAAAGAGGGGGTAGGTTTTCAGAGTATTAAGTGAGGATCCAGCTGTCTGACCCCTCATTAAAGCCAACCGTCATGTGGTGAGTTGTTGGGAAGAAGCGCTGTGATATGTTCCGATGTATAATTCATATACCAAGCCCTGGCAGCTCAATACTGCATTTATCTCCACAGCTCAGGAGCACAGGGCAGGCTGTGCACGAGAATTCAGCCCCCCCCACTCTCAGAACACACGCGTGACCTCAGCCTATGCCCCCCTCCCCTTTTATTCCCCATGGAATCTTACTTCTAGGCTCAAAGAAAACATTGAAAACCAAGCTGCCCAGAGTGCTGGACTTAGAAAATGTCCTCAAATCTCATGGATAAAGAAGCCGCCACCGCCGGCCCCTAGGACCTGCCCCTAGACAAAGACTTTGCAACAACATGGCGGCCTCAAGAAGTCAGTGTGGAGGTTTCCTTCCCCCCTCTGGTAGCCATTTTGTTTTGTTCTCTATTCCCTGATTCCAATGACTGTTTCTGACCATTCTTCATGGGATTTAGAGCTGGAAGGAAAACTCAGCCCTAATCTTAAAGATGAAGGGAAATCTGGAAGGGAAGAGGGGGAGATGAATAAGAGTTAATAATGACAAAAGCGCTTCAAGGTTTGCAAAGTACTCATTTGATTGTCACAGCTGTCTTGGGAGGTCCGTGCTATCATTATCACAAATGAAGAAACTGAGGTAGTTTGGGATAAAGTGACTTGTCTAGGGCCACTCAGCCAGAGGGAGAGGGTTTGACCTCAGATCTTTCTCACTGGGGTCCAGCCAAAGTCACTCAGACTTTTAGCAAGATCTACTACAAGTCTTCTCCCCCCCCCCCCAAATCTATTCATCTTTCCATTGTATCATGAACACTCCAGGTCTCAGTCATTGAGATATGGGTTTGGATCATGGTTGTTACTTACTACACATATGGCCTTGAGCTCTCCTCATTTGGGGCCTCAGTTTCCTCATCTGTAAAAGGAGGCTCTGAGAACAGATGATCTCTAAGGTCCCTTCCTCCAAATCTTAGGACCCTTGGGTAAAAGGATTCAAAGAGAAGGCAGGGAGAGAAAGCTCAGGGTCCTGAGCTGGGCTTTGAAGGACGGTGGTCTAATATCATTGTCTTTGGACTAGTCTGTAGTAGGAGTTTCATATATTCTTGTTTTTTCTAGAAAATTCTGTCCAGTTTGGGCTAGCATAATCTAGAGAAGACACTGACAAACTAGAGTATGTCCAGAAAAGTCTCTTCCTCTTCTTCCTCTTTGAAAGGGTTTGTTCCTACTCCTCAATAGAGGTCTACAAGGGGAGAGGGGACAGGAATGAGTAATTATAGAGTGCCCACTATGTGCCAGGCACATGCTAAGCACTCTTTACAAGTATTATCCCATTTGATTCTCATTCTGACCTGGTGAGGTAGGTGCTATTCTCTTATCTGTTTTATAGTTGAGGAAACTGAGGCAGACAGAGCTTAAGTAACCAGCTTGCTGTCACACAGCTAGTAGGTTTCTGAGACTAGATTTGAACTCAGGTCTGAATTCAGGTCCATTTAGCACTTTCTGCACTGTAGTGCTAAATAGATGCTTGTTGGCTAGAAGGCTGTAGAGAAAGGGGAGTGAGGTGGGGCAACGGATAGCGTGCTAGACTTAGAGTATAGAAAACCTGAGTTCAAATACTGTCTTCATCACTTACTAGATGGCTCTGGACAAGTCAATGAACTACCCAATTAAATCCTTAGTTTCCATCTGAGTCAGCTGATTGGTGAAATGGATGGGATGCTGAGACCTGGAGATTTTGTGATTATGGGATTAGTGACTTTTCTCAGGGCTGTGGTGGCTGGAGGATGAGGAGGGGAGATGATGACTCACTCAATGATGAGAGAGATGCATTCTAGGAGAATCCTCTGCTTGGGTCTCTCTCTCTCTCTCTCATGGTACTATCCATCAAGGTCCTAATGTCCATCCCAGGCTGTTTCATCTTCTGTCCTCTAATGAGCATGTTTCCAGGGCAAGGACTGATTCTCTGGAGGAGGAGGAGCCCGGGGCTTGGAGTCAGAGGCTGTGGGTCCAAGTTCCATCTCTGCCACTCACTAGACTGGCGACCTTGGCCAATCAATGTCAAGGGGAGATAGTGAGAGCGACCACGCAGGGTTACTACGAGTTTCAAGTGATTGCAAACTGTCAAGTACTAAGTATGCTATTGCATAATAAGTATCTCCCAGAGTTCTTTGAGAAGCAAACTGGATAAACTGTAAAAGGATCATATAGATGGAAGGTAAATGGATGATTCTTATACCAGAATGTTAAGCTTCTTGGTGGTAGATACTGACTTTTGTTTTTATTAACAAAAGCACTTTAACACTTTCTGGAACTTAGTAGTGTTTGATAAGGTATCATTGAGGGACTGTTAGGTAGCAAAAATGAATAGAGCTCCAGACCTGGTGATGGGAGGACCTGGGTTCAAATCTAGCCTCAGATACTTCCTAGCTGTGTGTGACCTTGGGCAAGTCACTTAACTCTTCCTCAGTTTCCTCATATGCTAAATGAGCTGGAGAAGGAAATGGTAAACTGCTGAAGTATATCTACCAGGAAACCCCGAATGGTATCAAGAAGAGACAGACACAACTGGTTTTCTTCAGTTTCTTTGTCTGTCAAATGAACTAGAGAAGGAAATGGTAAACCACTGCAGTATCTCTGCCAAGAAAACGCCAAAATGAAGTCATGAAGAGTGGGACACAACTGACAAACAAATAAACCAAAAAAGTCAAATCCTACCTGGTCTTCAAGAACCAACTCAAATCCTCCTCTTCCAGGAGGCTTCCTCTTTTAATACCTTAGCCCACAGTGGTGTCTGCATTTATTGGACTCACAGGTTTCACTAAGTAAACTGATGCTTTGCTTGCTCTTTCTATGGTTGTGTATGTACTTGTACATGTGTGTGCCTCCCATGTTCTATTCCCTCACCTGATTGTAAGCTAGCTTCTTGAGAGCCCAGATCTTGCCTTCTTCTGGATGTTCAGGCATACCTGATTCTTTGTGTACCCATTTGGAGTTTTCTTGGCAAAGATAATGGAGTGATTTGTTATTTCTTTCTCCAGTACATTTGACAGATGAAGAAGCTGAGTTAATTGACTTGCCCAGGGTCACACAGCTGTTATGTGTCTGAGAACAGATTTGGACTTTCAAAAATGAGTCTTTCAGACTTTCAGCTGACACTCTATTCACTGAGTCACATAGCTACTCCCTTCACCTTCTTCTTGAGAGCTACACAATGCTTTCTGCTAACTTCTGTCTATGCAGAGGGCACATTTGCTGACTGGCCCTCTTGTCTCTCACCACATAGAGTTTACCTTAAGTGTTTTAGGATTGTACATGTTTTCTGGAATGTAGTCAGCCCACAAGCATTTATGAAGTGTTTGCTGCGTGCCAAATACTAAGCCAGTACTGGGAACATAAAGAAAGGCAAAGCTCTCTCCCTCCCAAGTTGAGGGGCACTTTTCCACTATAAGAAATGTCTGAGTAAATGAAAACTAGTTTGACTGTGAGAATAAGTATATTTATAGAGCATTTCAAGGCTTTCAGAATGCTCTCTCTCTCTCTCTCTCTCTCTCTCTCTGCTCTCTCTCTCTCTCTCTCTCTCTCTCTTTCTCTTTCTGTCTGTCCCTCTCTCTGTCTGTCTGTCTGTCTCTTTCCTTCTCTCTCTTTCTGCTCTCTCTCCCACTCTTCTCTCTTTCCCCTTCTCTCTCCTGACTATCTATCTTTCTATATCTATCTATCTATCATCTATCTATCTATCTATCTATCTATCTATCTATCTATCTATCTATCTATCTATCCATCTATCTATTCACCTATCCATCCATCCATCCATCCATCCATCCATCCATCCATCCATCCATATCTCTCTCTATCCATCTATCCATCCATCTATTCACCTATCCATCTATCTATCTATCTATCTATCTATCTATCTATCTATCTATCTATCTATCTATCTATCTATCATCTCATTTAATACAACAATCCTGTGACATGGGTGTAATTATCATCCCATTTTAGAGATAAAGAAATTTTATCTGAGGGAAGTAAGGGATTTGGGTAGGGTCATACTGCTAGGGAATGAGGGAACTTGCTATCTGGGCTTCCTAACTTGAAATCTTGCATTCTCTGTGCCAAACTGCCTGAAGAGTAGAGGACATACAAAAGACACTATCACCATCTTCAAGTGGAAGATGCCATCTTCAAAGGGCCAATACCTATAAGGTGAATTAGCTTTGTTCTTCTTGGCCCCAGAGGGCAGAACAGTATGGGGATAGTATAGGAAGGCAGATTTTAGCTTGTTGCCAAAGAGGAAAAGCCTCAATACATTTCCTGAGAATTCGAGCTGTCTCAGACTGGAATAGACTGCCTTAGAAGCTAGTGAGCCCACTGTCACTGGATGTCTTCAAGACAAAGAGGTTGCGGGTGCGGTTCATATCTAGGCTAGGTGAGATCAGATAGCCTCTGAAGTTCTTTCTAATGCTGAGATTCTGGGGCTTGGAGACGTGGCCATTCCAGATTTGTTGTGATAAATCTGTATTACAGTCTATTTTACTATTTGGTATTAAAGGCTCTTCCAGAAGAAACGTCGTTTTATTCTGTTCAAGCACCCACAGTGATTCTGTGAGAAGCACAGCTGTCATTGCCAGATTCCACTCGTTCTGTGGCCTAATTTCTCTGACCAGGGCCCCCAGGCCTGTGCTACCTTGCAGGGCTGCATTAAGAGAGCCCCAGCCCCTCTGTGAGGATGTTGCTGCCCTCTGTCCTGTTGCCATAGAAACAAATGCATTTGGCAGAGAACAAAGCAGAGGAGAAACAGGAGACCAGGAGATGGACTAAAACTCACGAACATGTTATGTGGTGTTGGAAAAAAGCCTCCTTCAAGGCTGTGGGGGCCAATAAAGGGTTTATTGCTACTTTAAAAAAAAAAGGAATAATTCGTGCTGCACCCATGGTTGGATGGCTGGATGGTTGGATGGTTGGAGAGGGGTGGGTGGGCGGCTCTTTGTTCTCTTGGAAATGGATACTGGCCAACCACATCCTGGGAGCCACTAAGCTCAGTTGTGTTGCCCCAACTTTGCCATCCTCCTATCAAAGCTGGCTTGCAGCTCAATGAGTTGGTTCTGGAGCACTTAGAAAATATACTCAATTTGGAGTCAGTGGACCCAGATTCAAATCCTAACTTCTACTTACTATCACTTCTTGTATCTATCCCTTTCTCTCCATTCACAGTCACTGTCACCATATCAGTGGATGCCCTGAAAAGTCATTGGACAATGGTGGCATTGAACTAGATGGCCTCTGGGCTATCCTTTAACTCCAGAGCTAGGATACTAGTTGGTTCTGCTTCCTTTTATGTAAGATAAGAGGGTTGGTCTGGGTTAGGAGTTCTTGCCTTGGAGTCTGGGAACTTAAAAAAAATACTAATCGCATTTCAAGATAATTGATTTCCTTCGAGATCCTTTGTGTTTAATTTTATGCTCTTATAATCATGATTCTGAGAGTGGATTTATAGGCTCTATCAGACTGGAGAAAGGGACTCACTGAGGTTTTTTTTCTAGATGCAAAGCTATAATCCTATCATACTATGAATTTCCTGGGATCCCTATCAGGCTTATCAGAATACAGAAATTTTACTCGCTCTTCCCATGTTCCATGGTTTCTGGGGCTGGATAGGAAAGTGACAACTGACAGGAGGAATGGGGTCACTCTTCTAAAATAAACAAAGGATTGTTATTGGTGGCTTTATTCTTCTGCATTTTATGAAAGGGTAGAATTGACCCTGGAATGATAGAATGGGAGGAAAGCTGGATTTGAAATGAAGAGTCCTGAGTTGAAATCCCATGTGTGACACTTCCTAGCTGGGCAGGTCACTCCATTTATCTTCACCTGTGTCCATCTCTTTAAGATGGGGTTGTAATGCATGGGTGACCTTGGGTAAGTCATTTGAACTCCATGCCTTTTGTCTCCTCATCCATAAAAGGAGGTGGCTGCCTCTGAGGGCTGTTCTTACTCTGGGTCTGTGAACTTATGAGGAAAGAACCTTGTGAACCAAGAAGTAATTTGGAGATAATAGCAATGGTTCTTCTAATCAGCCTTTGTAACATGGATATGGGGAGACCGTAGAGGCCATTGTGTGTATGAAAACCAAGACTAACTTAAATGACATGCCCATGGGTGAACAAGGAAGGAGCAGGGCTCTTTCTACTCTGGGTTCATCTCTTTCCTATTCTGGGCCCATGGATCTATGCCAATTTAGAGAGTTTTTTTGCTAGCTTCCTCAAAAATCAAAACATAGGCACTATTTTCCTCCCAGTCCTGTTTCTGGCTTTTGGACTTTAAAACTGTGCACCCACCCACCCATCCATTCCTTCTTTCCTTCCTGTCACCAGATTTGAACCCAGCTCCTCCTGACTTCAGGTCTGGCACTATATCCAATGTGCTACCTAGCTTCCTCAGAACCATGCCCTCTTCAAGAGCTATCCCTTTCAGCTGCCTTTTTTATGTTGTCTTTCCTACTGTTAGAACATGAGCACCTTGATGGTGGGGATTGTCTTTCTTTTTGCTTGTATTTGTATTCCTAAAGCCTACTAGCATTATGCTTTCACAGAGTAAACTATAAACAATCAGCCAACCAAATAAATGTGTGTTTCCTTCCTTTCATAGGTTCAATGACCATCTCTCTGCAATTTGCTCCCAGATCTAGAGTTCCAGCCCACATCTCTCATCTGAACTCCAGTCTGGTATTACTGTACATGTACATGTATATGTATAGTACAGTACAGTAATACATGTACAAAACATGTACAAAAGATCATTTTCCCCCAAGCCATCCCTTTTCTGAGCTTTCCTATATCCACAGAGGCTACCTCCATCCTTCCGATCATCCATGGGCACAACTTCGATGTCCTCTTCAGTTCCTTGAATAGAAATTAGCCAAATAAAAATGTTTAGAGAAGCCCCTTAAGCCTGAGCCCAGACTATGAATCCAGAGTTGATATGGGCCATGAGATGGTCCCTCCTGGCTCACACGTCGCCTGTTCTATGTTCTAAAGTCCCAGTGGATCTTTATGCTTTTATATTTTTTCCAGTCTGGGAATTCTCTGTTCTAAGATCCCTTGGAGGTATGGTGGTCTGAAGTCTGTACCCTCAGTCCACACACACACAATCCCTGTCTCCCCTGATGTAGCAACAGATAAGATTAAATCAATCGGTCAGAAACATTGACTACTTGCCAAGGATTGTGCTAGGCATTGGGCTTCCAAGGACAAAAATGAAATAGTCCTTTCAACCACGGAGCTTACATTAATTTGGAAGAGCATCAATGATGCTTTCTGTCTACTCCTCATTCTCTCCAACAACGTGTGCGCTGTAGCTGTCCTTCTGGCGTATATTATATACCATATAGCTATGCCCTGTTGCATGCACCATAGTTTTTTTCCCTACATAATTCCCTTTCATTTCAGTTAAAGCCTCATGAAAGCCAGTATGTGAAAACAATTAAGTTTTCATTTTAATTGGAAGCTTTTATTTATCCTTTTTTTTTCTTGTAAAGAAAGCAACCAAGGAATTGTCTTTCTGCTGGCAATAAACTGTTTGCCTGGCACTCTTTGAAGTGCATGGAAGCCTCCTCCCTCCATTCCTCCCCCTCTCCTCCCCACCCCCCTCCCCAGTTGGGAGCTAGCCATAGACAACTGCCAGAAAATATACTCGTTCCTCAGCTCTGAATACTGGTGACCTCTTTCACCAAGGGCATTTCCAAATGGAAGCCATCCCCTCCCACATCCCCCCCTCTACCCCCAACCCCATGGCCCCAGGAACTTGATCTGGATGACAGCACAGTCTGTAATGATGCCATCTCCTTCATTCGCTGTGGGGAGGGAGAGTCAGGACAGGATGGCAAACACGGATTCATGACTCTCATTAGGAAAAATGGCACCGAGCAAATCAATTTCCCCAGATCCTGCAAGGTTGGGCTTTCTAATTACTCCATCATTAGGCAGCTCACTGCTTCCCTAACTTCAAATACCCCTTCACCCTGATGTACTGGACTCACAAACAAGGCCCAATTTAATGAAGCTTCATCCTAAGTTGCCTGGAGTTTCCCGAAGAAGCAACAAAACAGCCCCTGTCCCCACCATGCCCCCTGGCTTATCCTTCCCTTCTTATCTTCTTTTAAGGCTCACTCTTTTTTTCTGTTCCTAGTAATATCCACCCCTCCCTCTCTCTTTATCTCCACACTTTACTTCATCATTTATTTTTTTCTGAAAACCTTTTTCATACTACCTGCTGATTCTTGGACTTGATTAAGAATGGTGGTAGGGAGAGGAGGAGGAGACCTAGGAGGGTAGAAGTGAGTGAGGAGGGTCTCAGACAAGGAAAAGGAGGAGGCACAGTAGGGCAGAGGTGAATGAGGAGAGTCTTAGAGAGGATAAAGAGACCCAGGAGGGTAGAGGTGAATGAGGAGAGTCTTAGACAGAGAGGAGAAGGAGACCCAGGAGGGAAGTGGTGAGTGAGGAAAGTCTCAGACAGGGAGGAGAAGGAGTCCTAGGAGGGTAGAGGTGAGTGAGGAAAGTCTCAGACAGGGAGGAGAAGAAGACCCAGGAGGGTAGAGGTGAGTGAGGAAAGTCTCAGACAAGGAAAAGGAGGAGGCACAGTAGGGTAGAGGTGAATGAGGAGAGTCTTAGAGAGGATAAAGAGACCCAGGAGGGTAGAGGTGAATGAGGAGAGTCTTAGACAGAGAGGAGAAGGAGACCCAGGAGGGAAGAGGTGAGTGAGGAAAGTCTCAGACAGGGAGGAGAAGGAGTCCTAGGAGGGTAGAGGTGAGTGAGGAAAGTCTCAGACAGGGAGGAGAAGAAGACCCAGGAGGGTAGAGGTGAGTGAGGAAAGTCTCAGACAGGGAGGAGAAGGAGTCCTAGGAGGGTAGAGGTGAGTGAGGAAAGTCTCAGACAGGGAGGAGAAGAAGACCCAGGAGGGTAGAGGTGAGTGAGGAAAGTGTCAGACAAGGAAAAGGAGGAGGCACAGTAGGGTAGAGGTGAATGAGGAGAGTCTTAGAGAGGATAAAGAGACCCAGGAGGGTAGAGGTGAATGAGGAGAGTCTTAGAGAGGAGAAGGAGACCCAGGAGGGAAGAGGTGAGTGAGGAAAGTTTCAGACAGGGAGGAGAAGGAGTCCTAGGAGGGTAGAGGTGAATGAGGAAAGTCTCAGACAGGGAGGAGAAGGAGACCCAGGAGGGTAGAGGTGAGTGAGGAAAGTCTCAGACAGGGAGGAGAAGGAGTCCTAGGAGGGTAGAGGTGAGTGAGGAAAGTCTCAGACAATGTAAAGGAGGAGGCACAGTAGGGTAGAGGTGAATGAGGAGTCTTACACAGAGAGGAGGAGTCCTAGGAGGGTAGAGGTGAGTGAGGAAAGTCTCAGACAGGGAGGAGGAGACCCAGGAGGGTAGAGGTGAGTGAAGAATAAAGCTTGGGGCTGCTGTCTTCATGAAAAAGGAAGTAGCTGACAGGCAGACTGACCAAATGTATCCTCATGGAGGATTTTCTGACAGTGCCTGCACATGCAGTATAAAGTATATCATTTAGTGGTATAATGGAAAGAACATTCTTAGGCTGAAGACTCTAGGTTCTGAGTTCCTTGTGTTATTATGGAATGAACAAGATAATCCTGGAAATAAGAGGAGAAAATGTAGCTCTCTCTTCTTCGCAGAGAGAGGTAGGGCGCTGTGTATGTAGAATATTATACCCAGAATACTGGTTACCTTTGTAGAATTGCTTTTGTGGATCCCCCACCCCCATCCCTTTTCTCTGTTTCAAGAGTGGCTCTCTGGGAAGGGAAAGAGGAGGGATATATTTGGAAATGAAGATGATATAAAAACAAAAGATGTCAATTTGAAAATCCCATGTTCTATATTCAAAAGTCCCTTCCAGCAAGCCTAATCCTCATTTCCATCTGCAAGTCAAGAATAAGTGCTTACTGTGTGCAAGGCCATGCTAGAATCTAGGGATACTAATGATATAATTAAGTGCCAACAATGTCTTATTTCACAGGGACTGTATATCTTATTGAGTGTAGAATCACCCATACAATGTGCTAAAGGACTAAAAGGTATAAACACCTTAGGGCAGTGATAGCAAACCTCTTAGAGACCGAGTGCCCAAACTGCAGCCCTCAAGCTGCATGTGAGCCCCCAGTCTTACCCTAGTCAGGGCAGGGAGAAAGTGCTCCCATTGGGCTGCTGGGTAGAGGGGCAGGTGATGGGAGAAGTGTCCTCAGGCTCAGTGGAGAAGGGGAGGGGAACAGCCACCTTTGTCACACGTGCCATAGATTTGCCAACATGGTCTTAGGGCATGAAGAGAATATTGTCTCTAAAGTTAGAAGTCCAGGCTCATACCCAATTCCTGATACTGGCCAGCTGTGTGACCATAACTTCCCTTTGCTTGACCTCTCTCCCAGCTCTGAAGTTACATGTTCTAAGGTTCTATGTATCTATAGAATGAGGGGGTTGAACAAGATGGCCTCTACAATCTCTTACAGGTCTATCTCTATGATTCAGGGACCTTTGTTTCCCAGTTCCCCAGAGGACCTTGCATAAAGGTGACACTTAATTAGGGTTTGACTAATTAAATTGAATGGAACTGAACTGAATGGATGCATGAGGTGCAGACCTCACACACTTCTACCCTGGTTCCAGGCCAAAGGACACCCTGTCTAGACAGATGGACACTAATGGCGAAAACAAAAATGCTCGAGGGAAAAACTCACCCAGAGTAACTGAGGGGGAAGCTTCTGTAGGAATGAAAACTTTGCCAAGGCAAACATATTTCCCTAAACTCTTTGACAAGATGGTAATTCCCCCTCCCCAGCAACACACCCCCTTTAGACAAACAAATTTGCAATCTGCTAAGTAAACCTAGTTTGAATGACTAGTGTTGTCAGATTAGATTTTCTTCATGGAAAGTAGATCTTTATTTTTAATTTTTTCATCAGCTTCTGGGGACGGACAGCTTCCCACAGTGCCCAAGATCTGCCAAAGCTTGGAGGAAATCGAGGAAAAAAAGACAGGACCTACCGAGGGGAAAATCTGCTGATTCCCTGTTACAATTTCCTCTTCTCCAGTTCTTGGGATGAGATGGATATTTACACAAAGGCCAGCTCTCAGGCCTTCCTCTGTTCTTGCTGACTTTCTCCTACCAGAAGTCCCAATTCTCCATTTGTGATGATACTGAGTTTTCCTGGGAAACCAATTGTGATAAACCCAGTAGAGGGCAATGAGCATGTAGGTTGGTGATCAACAAACAGCAGGAGAGAATGAGCACCGGAGAGGAAGGTTGTAAACAGCACCCTTGTTGGTGATGAGGAGGTGGAAGAGAGGTAGGTGTGGAGACCAGGTCACAGCAGGTGCTGAGGTGGTGGAGAACTGGGATGAACCTGAAGCATCTCTTGTCTCACCTTACTGATGACAAGTCTGATATCTAGATAGAGGAAGAAGGCAGAAATCTGGAGGGCTGTACTAGAGAAGACCTCATGGGAGGAGAGGCCCATTGGAGAGGGAGGTGGGGTTGGCTTGATAGCCTTGGTTCAGGTATAGGCTCTTTGTGTTTTCTGGTTTAGAAAATAAAACCGTTTTTATGGTGTTTTTTTTTTCTGCGTGCTTACCTGGGGACTGAGGACCCTGTTCTTTTTGTTGTGAAGACCTAGGTAAATTGTAATATTCCCAGGGAAATGCTGGGTCAGGGATTGAGACAAAGGGATATCTTAGTGAGAAGTCCCCAAGATTGAGGTCCAGGGGTGTAACTTTAGAGATTTAGCCAGTACCAATTTTCATCTGCTTTGTGTATTAATTTGTGCCCCCAAAATGATTGCTATCTACCCATTTTTCCAGGTCAGGAAACTAAGATGTGGAGGGGCCAAATGATGCACCCAAGATTAAGATTCAGACCCAGGCTACCACTGTACCATCCATCCTGCCTCTTCCAACATAGAATCTCTGAACCAGAAGGGAATCCAAGAGGAGGAGGGTTCTTCTTTAGTTGAGGCCAAGCATTCCTCTAACAGGGGTCTCTTAGGGACTGAAGCTTAGGTCAGGAGAGGAAGCAGGGTCAGTGACACCACAGAGAGAGAGAGTGACAGGCAGCCTGCCATGATGAAGAAATATGGTGCCAAAGTGTGCCGGTGCCAAGGCCATGCTCTAGTCATACGGTCTAGTTGTGGCTCTGCCCAACATGATTCTACTCCAGAAGTCCCTGGTGTCCAACGGCTCCCCGACGACTTCCAGACAATGCTCCATTTCCACAATGTGTTATGAAAATAAGCAAAGTCAAGCAAACAAACATGACAGTTTGGCCACACAGTTCTCCTGGACAGTACTAAGGTCACAGGCAATTGATTTTTCCTTCTGCCCTGGGTTTTGAAGCCTCCTGATGTTTCTGTTCTCAGAATATCCCACTATCGGTGTTCCAGGCTATGCTTTCTACAAGCTCTTTTCTTGGCTGCCCTTACAATTTCCTTCTGGTCTTTCTTGGCCACCAAAAAGCTTCTGGTATTCTACAAGCATCTGTTTCATTGATGGGGCCCTCTTTCTATCCATCACCCAAAGACCTGAAGCGAATTCAGATTGTATATTGGAGGGTGAGGTGGTCACACCAGCACAGACTGTTGGAGACAGAAGAAACTCTAGAATGAAGAATGCCAATATTCAAAGACAGCTAAGAACACAGACCGGTAGACGTAGAATGTCAGAGCTGGAGGAGTCCTCAGAACAAATTGTCAAAGCTGGGAGGGAGGGATCAGAGTGGCAGAAAGACACATTCCCCCAAACCTAGATTGTCAGAGCTGGAGGGGGGTTTGCCTTAGAACCCCAAATGCCAAAGTTAGAAGATGCAATATTACATCTGCAAAGGACCTTAGAACACGTGGAAGGGGCCTTAGAACACACGGTGTAAGTACTGGAAAGACCTTATAATAATAGATGTCAGAGCTGACAAGATCTTAGAGATTTTCTGTTCTCTTCCCCATTTTTGGAAAAATAAAGGCTACAAGGGCTGGAGAGGTGAGGTCATTTGCCCAGATGATTTAGTGGTGGAGAGAGGACTAGAGCTCGGGTCTCTCGTTGGATCGATGCCTTCCTGGTGAAGATTAACTGAAGAAACCCAGCCGAAATGCCCTGGGGTGGGAGGAAGAGAGCGAGCCTACTACATCTTTATGGTGTGATTCCAAATAGGTTTTCTGAGCAAACAGTGGAACCAGATGGGACAAAGACAAGAGACTCTTTCCAAATCAGTCTTTAATAATTTAGTTTAACAAATTGAATCTAATTAAGTTGCAGTGGCTGAATACACATTGCTGTATATCTGAAAGACTGTCAGTATCAAAGAATAGATGGTAGGTAATTCTCTACTTCTCCTAAGCAACTGAGATGTTCTAAGAGCAACTCTGATGAGTGCCAACCCTCGGCGATTAAAGGGCCCGTCATCTGGTTTCTGGGTAGCCAGGCCCCCAATATCTTAACCAGCCACAGTTACAGTTGCTGGCTTCTTGGCCATGGACCCACTCCCGAGCTCCCGAGAACTTTGGCCAGAGGGTGAAAAGGATTCTGTTCTATAATAGCAATTCACTAAATGCACATTTAATGAATACCTATTATTATTATTATTATGTATAATATATATATATATATATAATTATTAAAAAGCTCTGGGCTTTTTTTTTCCTCAGGGGAGACACAAAGGAAATGATGAGGTGCTAGGCTCTGCCTTCAAGAGGCCTCCAGTCTAGTAAGGAAGACAGTATAGAAATGGTGCTGCAGAATGAGGACTGGATAATGGAGTCAAAGGGGCCAGGTTCAAATTCCAACTCTGCTACTTCCCACTTGTGTGATGTCAGGCAAATCCCCCCATTCTCACCCACCCCCCCACTTCCTGATCTCTTTGGCCTTTTGGTTTTCTTTTCTCTAAAAGAAGTTGGGACTAGATTGAATTCCACTCATTTATGAAGCCCCCACTCTGTTGTGCACAGAGCTACACTGTCTTTGAGGGGCCTTCTAGTTCCCATTTGTAAAGCCCAACTATGTCACTTGACAGGAAGAGATGGAAGCCTAGCTAAGGCCACACAGCATCAAGTGGTGGAACCCTAGTCTTCTGACTCCTGACTACTGGCCCATTTTTGAGGCTCTCAGGTTCAGAATGAAAACAGACTTGCAATTTGAGGGGAAGATGAGATTCTGAGTTAGTCTGTAGTTGGAGGACACTTGATTTGGAGAGCTCCATTTGTGGGAGAGAGCAGTCTAAGATATGGGTCTCTGAAACAATGGGGCCCCCAGAATTAGGTCTGAGGACTTCCCACTCCACTGCGGATCCTCCTGAGGTCCCCCTCCACTAATTATCCACATCCTTCAACTGAACTTTTCTTCTTCTTTTTTAAACTCTTACCTTCCCTCTTAGAATCAATACTATATATTGGTTCCAAGGCAGAAGAGAGGTAAGGGCTAGGCAATGGGAGTCAAGTGACTTGTCCAAGGTCACACAGCTAGGAAGTGTCTGTGGTCACATTTGAACCCAGGACCTCCCATCTCTAGGCCTGGCTCTCCATCCACTGAGCTACCCCTTGGGCCCTTCTTAATATACTGTCTTATCTTCAGATACAGCAGGCATCCATTTACTTCTCTTTCTCTCCCCGCACATGCCATCCTGCCCCCCAACATTAATATCCGAGACAAAGCTGTTGTTCGCCCCAACATTTAGACTAGAACATCATCTCCCAACATGGTTTCTAAGTGGCCCCTCCCTCAGCCTGGCTCAGTGAGGCAAATTGCTGCCTGTGATTGATCTCAGCTGATCCCAGCCTCCTTTCTAAAGCCACCCTCCTGACAGCCCATCTCTCCTGTCAGCTCTGACTGGCACGTTTACAAGGTAAATTTAAAAATCTTCTGGACCAGGGAGTTAGTTTACATGCCTTCAGGGGCTGGCGGGGCTTGTAGGTTTATAATGAAAACAGACTTGTGATTCCAGGGGGAAGAGGAGATGCTGAGTTAGTTTGCAGTCTGAGGATGCTCTTCTGGAGAGCTCCATTTGTGGGAGGGAGCGGGCCAGGCTATGGATCTCTGAAAACTGTGTCTGGCCATGCAGGTGGCATCACCGAAATACTTCGTGCCTGCCCTTAACCATGGCTATTGGGCCCTCCCCACCACCACTGATGATACATTCAATTAGCTTGTATATATTTTGTATTTCCCTATTAGTGTATGCCTTATTCTTCCCCATCCCCCAGGGCAGAGACTGATGCCATTTTTGTCTTTGTGCCGCCATCATGTAATAGTGTCTGGCACAGATTAGACGTTTAATAAATACTTTTTGAATGAATGAATGAAGGAAGGAAGGAAGGAAGGAAGGAAGGAAGGAATGAATGAAACTTCTTTTTGTCCTTCTCAGGGAACTGTCTTCAACCAATATATCCAGAAAGCCTTGTGCGATACCAGGATGGAAGGAGAAAGGGTGAGTAATCTAGACTCTGATCAAGGGGTTACACAATAGAGCCTGCTAAAGAAAACAATAAAAACAAGGGGTAGCTGGGTAGCTCAGTGGATTGAGAGTCAGGCCTAGAGATGGGAGGTCCTGGGTTCCAATCTAGCCTCAAATACTTATTTCAATAGGTTTCCTTTATAATGGAATGTATTGAGAGATGGGAAGTCTTGGGTTCAAATTTGACTTCAGACACTTCCTAGCTGTGTGACCTTGTACAAGTCACTTAACCCCCATTGCCTAGCCCTAACCACTCTTCTGCCTTGGAACCAAGACACAACATTGATTCTAAGGTGGAAGGTAAGGGGTTAATATATACAATTGGGTGGGGAGCAGCTGGGTGACTCAGCGGATAGAGAGCCAGACCTAGAGATGGGAGGTCCTGGATTCAAATGTGGCTTCAGATACTTCCTAGCTGGGTGACCCTGGGCAAGTCACTTAAACCCCATTGCCTTGCCCTTACCACTCTTCTGCCTTGGAACCAATACACAGTATTGACTCCAAGATGGAAGGTAAGGGTTAAAAAAAATCATAAATACAGCAAAATGGGGGAAGAGGGAAGTCAAGCACATTGCAAGGCTTCCTTGAGAGAGACTGGCAGGGAATGAGAAGAAGAAGGCTCTAGTTGGAACTCAACCACGTCTTTGTGTTCTGGGACAAGTTGTTTTTCTTCTCTAGGTCTGAGTTTTGTGACTTGTCAATTGAAGTAGGGTCTTCGACTTTCTGTGTTTTCTGTTCCATGCCAGCTCTGACATTTTAAAGTGCTTTCCAAATTTGACATGCTAAGGTCTAGATTAAACACCCCCATCTCACCTGTGACATTCCAGCGTGAGTAATCTAGGTTCTATTACGAAGTGCCCTTCCTAACTCTTAACCTTTTGGATTCTTTGATCGAAAGTCCCTTCTGATTGAAATGTTTTCCGTTCTAAGGTCTCTCCCAGTTCTGACGTTCTAGGTCTCACTGGTAGAGGCAATGGCTCCCACCCCACTGTTCCCTGAGTTGAACTTGCAAGAACAACAAAAACCAGAGAACAATGAAGACAAATGAGGTTGGACGCTTGGCTCTCAGTTCCCAGGATTTCAAGTGAATGGCACAAAGCTAGTTAATGGGAATGGAAGAGAGTGGTTCAACTTGACCGAGAGGCTGACCAACTGGAAAGAAGATCAGAAGTTTGAAAAGAAAGAAATTCTTAATGAGCAAACAACAGGCTTTAAGTGGGAAGGGGGAGAAGTAGATGAAGGATGAACATCTACAACTGGGAAGTCAATGCATGAACAGGCCTTGTTACCAGCTGATGAAATGTGGTTGTCATTGCCTGGATGGCCCATTAAAAGTCCAGGATCAGAGATTAGCTTTGGAATTAAGTACTGGGAGAGTTCAAGGAGAAAATAATCCAAATAAAATTCAACTGAAGGATTCAGTGGTAGTGCTTTTCCATTAAGCCAGCCTTTGACGACTTAAAATTCCTCTGGGTCTGAGCAGGTTTGGATTTGGATCCAGGGGACCTGGGTTTGAATCCCAACTCGGTTCTTCTAGCTTTCAATCAATGATCCTCCAGTTCTGAGAGCCTTTCTGACTCTAAAAGATAAGTATTTGTCGCTCCCTCCCAGAGACACTGTAAGGAAAGCCCTTTATAAACCTTAATACAGTGATGAAAGGCAGCCCATAAAGGAACATATGGTACCTATTCAGTTCTAAGCAGATGGATCCCAACCTCTGATGTAACAGAAGGACCAGCACCTTGGTTTCTGGTTGGCTGTGCTTGTGACGGGGAACTAGACAAAGAGGAGATGAAGGAAGCTTGGGAACATCCCAAGGCGAGGGGCTCAAAAGGCCTCAAGGAGGCTTCTGCTCTTGGCTTCTCTGTTGTCTTGTTTAATTGATTCCCACATACTTTATGAAGCTTCAAATTGCACACCATGTTGGCATATTAAAGAAGCATAAGAAGGGTAGTGTAACGGTAAGCCCTGGAGGACCTGGGATCAGATTCTGGGGCATCCTCTTGCTACCTAAGAGACCCTGGGCAACCATTGCCTTTCTGACCTTCAGGTTCTTCAGCTGTCAAAAGAGGATGTTGTACTCCATTCCCTGTGAGGCCCCACTGAAACTAAGGCGAAGGACTCTTGAAGGTATTGGAAGAGAACTGAGAAGTCATTCAGTCCAAGAGAGGTCAAACAGCTTTTGCCTGACGATTTCCAATGAGGAAGAACTTATCATCCCCAAGGCAGTCCATTCCAGTTTTGGATAGCTCAGATTATTAAGAGGCATGAGGTAGGGAACAAGGGCAAATGGAAGGGAGGGAAAAGAAATGTTTGTTAATTGGAAAGAAAGAATGAATTAAAAAATTTTTTTTAAACTCTTACCTTCTGTCTTGGAATCAATACTGTGTATTGGTTCCAAGGCAGAAGAGTGGTAAGGGCAAGGCAATGGGGTTTAAGTGACTTGCCCAGGGTCACACAGCTGGGAAGTGTCTGAGGTCAAATTTGAACCCAGGACCCTCTGTCTCTAGGCCTGACTCTCCATCCACTGAGCTACCCAGCTGCCCCCTGAAAAAATTTTTTTACGAAGAAAACTGCTTTTAATTTGAAGGAAGCTTTCCCCATATTGAAATTTACTTTTTTTTTTTTTTGCAGTTTCCAGCTTAGCCACTTTGCTGCTTGGTCAAGAACCCAAGCACTGGTTGCTTCTAGTTCTGTCCTTTGGGCCAGGGAAGGCAAACCTGATCTCTATTTCACATGACAGATAGCCCTTCACATACTTCAAACCAGCTGTCGTTCCAAGAGGCAGTGAAAAGAGTTCCGGACTTCACAACAAAGCACCTACTCCTATGAGGCTTAAGTCACTTAACTTTTGGGGGTCTTAGTTTCCTCATATGTGAAATGAGGTGAAACTAGATGGCCTCTCTGATTCTATGACCTTCCCCCCATTCCCCGCACCCACTTCTCTTTTGCAGGTTAATGAAGAGATAGACAGGAGGCAGTGTGGGCCAGGCAAGCCAAGCCACCACCACAGCTTGGACCAGAATCTCCAAGCTATTGTTTCTTTGATGGAAACAGTCCAGGACCCTAAATCCAAGAGCCTTGGGAATAGTGTCTTCTAGACCATCTGACCTGATTCTAGACCAGTTCCTGCAACCACTATTGAAGGGAGAAATCATTGGGCAGGAGGGGCCCACCTTCCTTATCACCACTACCAACTGATGACCAGCGGCCACCAGTTGGCCAATGGGCATAGGAAGCCCTGGGAGTGTCAGCAACCCTGCCTCTGCCCCCAACCACTGGTCCTGCTTCCAATCCATGTAGAGCATCCATCCTTAACAAGTTACCCTCCAAGGCAGTCAAGCCAGCCAAGCCAAAGCATCTGGGCATCCTGAGGGAGAGATAGGAGATAGCATGTGATGCTGGGCAAATCAAAGTGATACCATTTCCCCTTGGATGTTGATAAAGACATCCCAAGAGTCTTGGGTAGAACCAAGCTTCCAACTCCCTGACTGAAGCCATCATCCTGGGAAGCATTTAGCCCTTCTGGAGATGGAGCCAGGTCACTGCTCCTACAGGGACTCTAGCCACACCTTCTGAGGACCCAGGACAGAAAACTCTGTCCACTAAAGTCCTTGGCCTGTTAAATGACTCAACAACGGAAAACTGGTATGTTGTTTCATTCAGTAGATAGTAAGCTCCTTGAGGAAAGTGATTGCCTTTTGCCTCATTTAGTTATCTCCAACACTTAGCACAGTACCTGGCATAAGGCAGGTGCTTAAAAAATGTTTATTGTTTGATTAATTAAGGACTGCAAGATCCTTCCATCTGACCTATATGTGAAACTGTCCATGAATGTTATTTCCCCCATTAGAATGTGAGTTTCCAGAAATCAGGTGCTGTTTTATCTTCCTATTTGTATCCACAGGGTACAGCATAGTGGACATAGTAAAGACCTTATAAATGCTTCATTTGATCATTCATTCATTCATTCATTCATTCATTCATTCATTCATTCATTCATTCATTCATTCATTCTTTTAGTTATTCCTCCCATGTCATGATATCCAGTTTTATCACTATCCTAGTCACCCTTGTCTGGACCTGCTTTGACCTATTTATGTTTTTCTTCAAAATGATGTAGAGAATTAAACACAGAACTCTAGGTGTAGTTTAGAATATAATGGGGTTTATAGAGATCCCCTTAGTTCTGAACACTCAGTCTCTCCCTTAAAGAAGTCTACCAGAGCACTTGCTGTTTTGGGTTCCTTCCCATGGTCATGGCTCATATTTAGCCTGAAGATCATTAAACCACTGATAGCTATCTTATAGGAGGTGTTATCTAGCTCTCTCTCTCCCATTTTGAGCTCAGGAAATTGATTATTTAAGCCCAAGTATGAAATTTTACATTTAGCCATTTTGAATTTCATTCTGTCTGATTTGTTTATATGATCCAACTCATTAGCTACTTCAACCTTTGTGTCATGCAGATTTGACAAGCATGCCATTTATGTCTTCACCCAAGTCAGACCTCCTGATTTTAAAATGACATGAGTGTATGGGACCAGGGTAATTGTGCATGGCAGTCTTCCTTTCTACACGTATCCCAAGAATATCAGATTTGATTTGCACTCTTCAATGTACAATGCCTTTTCCAGGAACATAACCCTTCTTAGTGTGAGGGTCACTTGCTCTATAAAAATATACTATATCTGTATCTACACACACATCTTATCAATGGAGTGGATCGAAGCATTTTCTTTGAACACAAAAACAATAAGTTTTCCCTGTAAACACAGATGTACACTTTGCAAGAAATGTGTAAGATCATGGATGGATAGTAAGGAACTCTGGGCAATGTGCCCAAAGGCATTCAAGCTGGGCAATTGATTAAGGAGCTTGGGACAGTGTGGTGAAAAAACAAAACAAAACAAAACATAGATCTGGAGTCAAATGAATTGGGTTTGAAGACCAGCTCTCCTTCCTACAACCTAGTGGGCCTTGGGTAAGTCACTCTGGGACCAATTTTTTTAAAATCAGAGATTTGATTAGATGACCTCTAAGCCTTTTAAATCCAAGTTATATAGCTTTAAATTTATGGTTCCATCTAAATTAAAGGCCTACGGTCTAAAGGACATTAAGGCCAGTTCTAAATGAGAAAAAAAAAAGGTAACTTGGGAAGCTGTACCAAATTGATAAAAGTGGAAAGTATGACTCACAGGATTAGGGCTGTATTTCTTTAGCCTGAAGTTGCCATCAGAGCCAATGAGATAATGCATGCAAAGCGCTTTATATCTACAAAATACTCTAAATGTATGAGATATTACTACAACCAGGCCATTATTAACTATGGAGAGTCATAATGAAAATACTTTAGTCTTATATAAAAATTAGGTTGCATTTGAGGATTAGGGAGGGAGGGAGGGAACATGGTGTGCTGAACATCCTGGGCTTGGAATAGAGATCAGGGTTTGACCCTCACCTCTGATAATTATTAGACATGTTCTCACGGACAAGTCACCTTGACGTGTATCACCCTCTCCCCAACCCACATTTAAGTTCTTTGGCCTGGGGTTCTGTGACTTGTTATCCTACACCCATGTTATCCTATATCCCATCTTGGGCATTCCTGCCTACCTACACACTTAACATTGGATATTTTAGAACTCTGAGCTGAGTGGGGACCTTGAGAGTTCATATGATCTAGTCTCCTATCTTCTCACAGACAAATGGCTCCAAAGCAGAAGTCCTCCTCCTCCCCTTGTGCCCTTCGATCCATTCCCCTTCCGGCAAAAGTAATGATTATATTGGTGGGGAAGGAGAGAAATCTGGATCTAGTCACCTCTGAAAAAAGCACTGGCTCGGATTGGCTTCAGGTTGTGGTTTGAACACAGTCATCAGAAGGAATGACTCACATAATATCTCTGAGACCCAATGTCATCATTGGTCAAATGGGAATTATAATCTGGATCCTACAGCAGTCACAGGACCACGGCAAGGAAATCGAAAAGACTATAGCAATGCAAGCTACGAACAAGAGACTTAAACACAATCCCAAGGCTTGTTTAGCTCTTTGAGTAGTCAAGTAGAACTGATGGGAGAACGTTAGGAAGCCTGGGCTCTTTCTTTGAGGACCCAACGGGCAGTAGACAATCTCTGGACTCCAGGTGTTAGTCATATAGTTCAAGAGGTTCTGACAAGAAGAAGGAGATTGAATGAATAAATGATTTGCAGAATGAATGACAAAAATTTATTAAACCCTTTACTGTGCTTTTATTAAACCAGACTTATAGTAAAACATAAAAAAAAGAGAGACACACACATACACCCACACATATACCCAGCTCCTCAAGGAGCTTATTTTCTAATAAGAGATACAACACATAAAGGAGTATGGGGACTAGGACTAGAGTCCTGCCCAAGGACTAGGGTCCTGAGGTGAGGAGGGGTGGCAGTTGCTGGTAGGTCTCAGAATGGGTAGCCTGAAAATGATAAAGAAGAATGTAAGCTCTTTGAGAGCAAGTATTGTTTCTTTAAAAAAAAATGTGTATGTGTGTTTGTAACTCAATTCAAAGCACAGTGTCTGGCACACAGTAGATATATGTTTGGTAAAAGCTTAGTGATTGGTCAAGGTTGATGCCAGAGAACCCTCGGTAGATCTG
The DNA here is from genome assembly GCF_027887165.1 of Monodelphis domestica. Taxonomy (NCBI): domain Eukaryota; kingdom Metazoa; phylum Chordata; class Mammalia; order Didelphimorphia; family Didelphidae; genus Monodelphis; species Monodelphis domestica. Next base: position 29,667,146 of record NC_077232.1, read on the forward strand.
TGGTCCATCTGGCTGGTCAAGTGGTGGCTATGAAATTATGAGTTATCTAGCCACACTTTTTCTAACAGACTGATAATATTGGCTGCATGTGAAGGAATTGATCCTCTCAAAGGAGGCAGTGTGGAGAAGAGAAAACACAAGGAGCTAGACCACGCTAGACAGAGTAACAGAAAAAAGCAAAGAACTCAGAGGGAGATCAGGCTTGACTTGGTCATGAATTAGCTAGAGGATGTTATACCAATGGCTTCCCCAATTTTTGGACAATGGCAGTGTCAGAATTGGAAGGAATCTCAGAGATATCGATTACAACATTCTAGAACCTTTTTTTAAAGATCTTTTCTAGCTCAGACATTGTTTTGAATGCTTAACTCAGTGATTGGCACATAGTAGGAGCTTAATAAATGCATGTGAAATGACTGATTGATTCAGAGACTCATTCCAGCTCTAACCTTCTTTGTTATAGTCGGTGGCCCCTTTCAGCTCTAGCATTCTGTGTTCTAAAGGTCCTTCAGCATTGGTATTCCTTGAGTCTGTGAGTCAGGGAAGGAGAGAGAGTTTCTGCACTGAGAATTTGCCCAATGAGCTAAATTATTGGACTGGACATGTTCACGTTCACTCCTAACTTCAGACCACCAATTATTTGCTTTTCTTTCTTTCTTTTTTTTTAAAGGGGTCTTGGATCATAAACACATCGATTTTACATCAAGAGGACAAGCTGGACAATCACTATGAACAGAACACTCTGCAGAGAGGGGAGACACGGCAGAGACCTTTGGTTTTGCTGAATCATCTCAGAAAATGTTAATGCTGCACTGTGAAAGGCCAAAGGGACTTGTCTGCTTAATTCAGGTCTGAGCAATAACAGGGGCTAAGCTTTTTTACAGTCTTCATTCTTATAAGGCCCTGATGAATAAAAAAAATTAACAGGCTTCCTAAGAACTCTGACAAATTTTACATTTTAGCAAAGATAACACTGAAAGGGAAGGGGAGTAATTTCTTAAGTAACTCTGTCACCCAGTACATTCTCTCTTTGCGATGCTTATCAGAAAGGGGCCCAACTCTTATTATTGCACAACATAAGCCTAATCAAATTACAGGGAAATGTATAAATTACACGGGTTCAGTGATAAGGAAATAGCCTTAAGGGCCAGTTAGGTATCAAGGCCATTAGGCTAGATGCTAGAGGACAGAACCACCTTCTCATCCTTCTTCCTCATCATCCAGTTCTGCTGGAGAAGGAATGAGAAGGAGGTAGGGACAATATGGCAGGCACCCAAGAGATGTGATAAATGATGAGTGCCTTGGTACCATGTAGTGATGAAGAAGTGTCCCCAGTAGTTTTGTCTCCCCTCTTCACCTCCCCAGGAAGTTTCTAGTATAGCACCCTGTATGGGGGAATCAGGATTGATGGGTTTTTTTTCCCTTCCACTTCTTAAAGTGGAAGACAAACTAGACTGGGTATCCCTCACTGTGTGTTCTTGAGCATGACATGTGATGAATGATAGCATCCTGTCAAGCCTGTATCTGCATGGGAATCTCCTCTACGACATCTCCAACAAATTGTCATCCAGCCTCATCCTAAAGACTTCCATTGATGGGGAACTTACTCTTCTAGTCTTTGTTTTACTTATTTACAAAATGGGCATGATAATCACATGAAATCACCAACTTCACAGGCAATTAAGGAGGACAAATGAAATGATCCCATGATGCCCAAATAGGTCCTTTGCATCCTAGATGGTCCTTGTATTTTTTTTTTTACCCTTACCTTCTGTCTTGGAGTCAATACTGTGTTTTGGTTCCAAGGCAGAAGAGTGGTAAGGGCTAGGCAATGGGGGTTAAGTGACATAGCTGGGAAGTGTCTGAAGCCAGATTTGAACCTAGGACCTCCCATCTCTAGGCCTGGCTCTCAATTCACTGAGCTACCCAGCTGCCCCTGGTCCTTGTATTTTTGATGCAAGGCATGAAATCATGATTGCCCATGCAAAAACACAGGGAGGAAGAAGGCCCTCAACTCCTCTCCTTGGACTAGTTGGGCCACTGCTTCAAGTGGGGACAATCTCATGGATGGGGAAGTAAGGGCATCTATCATAGGTGTGGACCCACAGAAGGTTGCAGTGGGAGGGAACCTTAGGGATCATCTACTACAATGTCCTCATTTTTTTTTAAACCCTTACCTTCTGTCTTGGAGTCAATACTGTGTATTGGCTCCAAGGCAGAAGAGTGGTAAGGGCGGTCAAGTGACTTGCCCAGGGTCACACAGCTAGGAAGTGGCTAAGGCCAGATTTGAACCTAGGACCTCCTGTCTCTAGGCCTGGCTCTTAATCTCTCACATTTTTAAGGGGGTAACTGAAGTTCTGAGAAATGACTGAGCAAGGGAAAGGACTACCCCATCATTGTCTCCCTGCACTTCCCTCCCCCCATTCCCCGTTATTCTTTACAATATAGGCTCTGAAGCATAGTAGAAAGAAGTCTGGCCTTGGAACAAGAAGACTTGGGTCCAAGTTTTGCCTCTGGGCTATATGATGATCAAGTGACAAGTGCCATACCCTGCTCCAGGCAAGTTCTTATCTTGGGGCCCACAGAGACAGATTCCAAGATGGGGTCTGTAACCTTGGATGGGGAAAAAAAGATATGCAACCTGATTTTCACTAATCTCTAACTGAAACTGAGCCTTTCCTTCAATTATCTATATAATAATTGCATTATTCTGAGATGGGGTTCCTAGGTTTTTGTTGTTCAGTTGTTTAGATAGCTACCCATGGGGTTTTCTTGGTGAGGATACTGGAGTGGTTTGCCATTTCCTTCTTCAGTGGATCTCTTTCCTTGGCTTTGGTAGGTGTCAAACCACCAAAATGCCATTAAAAAGGGGAGGATTTCTGTTCTAAGATTAGTTATTGGTGAAATTGGCTACTTGCATTGATAGATGGAATTTGAATGCTGGGAGTTCCCCACATTCATGAAATCAGAGTTTGGGATCCAAACCCTCTCCCTTCCCCCAAACTATTCAAAAACAAGGCTAACTGGTGCACTATTTGATGGATGAAGGGACTGAGATAGAGTGATACTAAGATATTAACTTCAGCCTGGAGTGGGAAGGAGGCAAGTCATGGCAGGAACATGAACATATATTCTTGTGTAATGATCAGAAGAAAGAAGCTGAGAAGGAAGTCTGGTTTCTCTAATGTTCCTTTGCTCAGGTTTTCCAGTGGAGATATGGCCTTGCCACATGGCACCACAGGAACTGTGGAAACCACAGAGCCCCCATTATCTGAAGTGCAGGACTGATGGGAAAATATAAACTCCTGATTAGTGTTTTAATTTTAAGGATCTTTAGAGGAAGCTAAACAGCATGGGAGGCCAACTGAGAAACATGGCATTATTAAAGCCATAAATCCACTCTGGGAGGGTAGAAGGAAAGTGGAGAGGAGAGGAGAGGAGAGGAGAGGAGAGGAGAAAAGACCAGTCAGGCTTTCTTTGGGATACCCTGGGGGTGGAGAGAAGGAGGAATGAGAGTATTTGAAAGGCTAAAAGGAAATAAAACATGGCCACTGGATAAGACCTTAGCCTGGGGGTTAATAAGTACTCTGATCTTGGGAAAATCACCTCTGTTCCTTGGGGCTCAGCTCACCCTATCTAACGTGCAGCTCTGGGGCAGCTGGGTAACTCAGTGGATTGAGAGCCAGGCCTAGAGACAGAAGGTCCTGGGTTCAAATTTGACCTCAGACACTTCCTAGCTGTGTGACCCTGGGAAGTCACAACCCCCATTGCCTAGCTCTTACCATTCTTCTGCCTTGGAATCAATACACAATATTGATTCTAAGATGGAAGGTAAGGACTTTTTTTAAAAAAGAGAAAAAATGAGGGAGGGGAAACTAGATAGCACAGTGGATAAAGTGCTGGGTCTAGAGTCAAAAGACCTGGGTTCAAATCTGACCTTAGACACTTCTAGTTGTGTGATCCAGGGCACACTAAATCCTAATTGCCCAGCCTTTGCCTCTCTTCTGTCTTAGAATCTTAGAATTGATACTAAGACTGAAGGTAAGGGTTTTTTTTTTAAATTTTTTTTAAAAACCCTTACCTTCCATCTTGGAGTCAATACTCTGTATTGGCTCCAAGGCAGAAGAGTGGTAAGGGCTAGGCAATGGGGGTCAAGTGACTTGCCCAGGGTCACACAACTGGGAAGTGTCTGAGGTCAGATGAAGGTAAGGGTTTTTTAAAAAAGAGTAAATGAGAGAGTGTTGCCATAAAGATCTTCGATGACAAAAAAAAGTTAAAGGGATAGGGGCACTGAAGCCTCATTTTAAATTCTTGAGGAATGGCTTTGTCATGGGCCCTCAGTGAATTAGTATGCAGAAAATGCAGAAAATGGGATCCCATCCAAGACTGAGATTGCCTCCTGATAAAACTGTAGCCCAGCACATCCTCTCTGGAACCTCTAGAAGTCTTCAGATTAGCTAATTAGATTAGGGTAGTTGAACTCTAGAGCCTGGCTTCCCCCTTGCCTTCTCATTGTCTGAGCTGAAAAGCAGAATATTGGCTAACCCTAAATTCCCCCTTCTTGGGATCAAGGGGAGGAGTGAATTGGTCACTTCTGTTCCTTCTCCATGAGTCCCAGGCTCTACTCAATGTCAGGGATACAATTGGCTCTAAGTCATAGAATGCCAGACCTGGAAGGGACTTAGAACAGGGAATGTGAGAGCTGGGGGTGGGGACGGGGGGATGTACAGACCTTAGAACCTAGAATGTCAGAGCTGAGAGGATCCTAAGAACCTAGACTGTCAGAACTTGGGGAACCTTAGAACATGGAACATCAGAGCTGGGAGGGTTCTTAGAACATGGAATGCCTTAGAACCTAGAATGTTAGAGCTTGGAAGGCCCTAGAATGTGAAATGTCAGAGCTTGGGGGGATCTTAGAACATGGAACATTGACCTTGCATGGAGTCTTAGCACACAGGCTCACATACCTTCTCCACATAGTAACTACACAGGTTAAGTAACTCACCAGGGCAGTGAGGATCAGAAGTTGGATTTGAACCCACACCTTCTCATTTCAGAGTATAAGCTCTTCCTGAGTCTGTCTCCAGCAAGGCCTTGCACATAACAGACACTATTGACATGTCCTGAGACTGAGATTCTAGCCCCAGCTCTGCCAGAAGTAACTAGGTTACCTTAGGCCATTCACTTCCCTTCTCCCACAATGTGTTTGCTCACCTGTACAATAGGGTGTTGGGTTAGTTGCCCTCTAAGCCCCTTTCCATTCAGTCTATGACTTCAGTCTATGATGAATGATTTGCTATCAGGATTAGGTTGGGTTGTTCATTTCACATCTTTCTCTCTTTCTTTTTCCTTCCCTTCCTCCCTCCTTTCTCTCTTTTTTCCTTTCCTTCCTTCCTCCCTCCCTCCTTTCCTTCCTTCCTTCCTCCCTCCTTTCCTTCCTTCCTTCCTTCCTTCCTTCCTTCCTTCCTTCCTTCCTTCCTTCCTTCCTTCCTTCCTTCCTTCCTTCCTTCCTTCCTTCCTTCCTTCCTTCCTTCCTTCCTTCCTTCCTTCCTTCCTTCCTTTTCCTTGCCTTCTGTGTATTGGTTCCAATCAATACTGTGTATTGGTTCCAAGGCGGACGAGTGGTAAGGGCTGGGCAATTGGGGTTAAATGATTTGCCCAGGGTCACAGAGTTAGGAAGTATCTGAAGTCAAATTTGAACCCAGGACCTCCTGTCTCTAGTCCTGGCTCTCAATCCACTGAGCTACCCAGATGCTCTGAAGAAGTAATTTCAAGGTGGAGGGAGTCCTAACACCCAATGGGGATCAGAGAGGCCTTGTGTAGGAGGTAGCATCTCAGCTGCGCTTTAAAAGGATTAGGGGTTCTAAGGAGGAGGGGTTCCTCTTAGACATGAGGAGAAGTCTGTGCAAAGATGCAGGGGAACCTTTTGGTTTTTCTTACAGAGGTGAGAAGAGTAGGATCAATCTTAGGCATTTCAGGGTCCCAGGGACCCTTTGGTTTTAGATGTGGAAGGGGCTGTGGAGTCCCAACCTGTTCAGTTCGAGGAACGAGAAAGCTGAGTCTCCAAAGGATGAGGTGATTTACCCCCAGTTCATAGGAGACAGAGCTGAGATTAGAACCCAGGTGTCCTAGCTCCTTGTCTAGGGCTCTTTCCTCTCCCAGGGAAACTGTCACTTGATTTCACTTGAAGATCTTTGCTCCTGCCTGCATCCCCCCATCCTCATTCTCCCACCAATCTGTAGCCTCATTTCCTCATGCCTTCTCCTCCCTCTCAAACACAGTAGAGCTGCCTCTGCTGGTGGCTGTCACAGGCTTCTAAGCTCTCTTCTGTGCCTGGATGATAAACAAGGGGAAACTCTGCCTTTCTGTCAGGCCTCAGGAGAGAGGAGCTATTTGCATCTCCCCAAGTTGGCAACTTAAGAGACATCCAGAAATCTTCCTTTCAGGGGAAGGGGGGGGGTGGAGGAGTCATTTGGCTAGGAAGGGCCCCCCAGAGTCATCTGCATGAGGAGAGAGGGGTTAGCTTAGTGGTGAGCAAGAGGCAGAGGGGAGGCAGGTCCCTTCTGCCCCTGCTTGCCTTAGAGAGGGCCAGAGAAGGGCGCTGGTCTTGCCAACTTGCTTGGCAAGCCTCTGGTTTTGCTAGTAAAACCTCAGAGAAGATGAGGCTGGATTAGCAGCCTTTGCTTCTGTCTTTCTTGCCAGGACTGGTAGGAGCTGAGCTATTGTGTTTAGACTAAATACAGAAGAGTAAGGAGGGGGCGCAGGCAGGGCCCTTTCAGCGGGGCTGTGGAATCTATAAAATGCCCACTTATGCCCCCCACCCCTAACACCGCCAGCTTACAAAAAAGGGGGCTGAATCCAGGCACCATTCCAGGGTTATGTGAACACAAGCTGCTGTACTAATTGATGGGAATTTTGTTCTATGGCCCCCCCTCCCCACCCCTATCCCTCATTCCCTTTGGAGCCGATCATAGCCGAATGGTGAAAGAGACCAGTGGAATAGCCTTGATCCTGTTTAATAAGGGGGAGCTCAGCATGACCCATGGGGGTGGGAATACAGCACTGGCTGCTTCCTTCAAATTCAAAAGACTCCAGCTCTCCTGCAGCCATTGGTGAGATTCTGAAATATTTTGAAATCTTTCAGAATGCCTGGTTAGGCCTGGAGGCAGAGGAATGAAAAGTGGCAACTAAGATGGAAGGTGGTCCAGCTCCAAAGAGGCAGAGGGGAGCCTGGGGAGCCTGGAGGAACCCCAGACAACTAAGAGAGATCTACTCCAGAGAGAAAGAGGGGAAACTGGGGAGCCTGGAGGAACCCCAGACAACTAAGAGAGAGATCTACTCCAGAGAGAAAGAGGGGAAACTGGGGAGCCTGGAGGAATCCCAGACAACTAAGAGAGCTCTACTCCAGAAAGAAAGAGGGGAAACTGGGGAGCCTGGAGGAACCCCAGACAACTAAGAGAGATCTACTCCAGAGAGGTAGAGGGGAGCCTGGAGGAACTCCAGACAACTAAGAGAGAGCTCTACTCCAGAGAGAAAGAGGGGAAACTGGGGAGCCTGGAGGAACCCCAGACAACTAAGAGAGATCTACTCCAGAGAGAAAGAGGGGAAGCTGGGGAGCCTGGAGGAACCCCAGACAACTAAGAGAGAGATCTACTCCAGAGAGAAAGAGGGGAAACTGGGGAGCCTGGAGGAATCCCAGACAACTAAGAGAGCTCTACTCCAGAAAGAAAGAGGGGAAACTGGGGAGCCTGGAGGAACCCCAGACAACTAAGAGAGATCTACTCCAGAGAGGTAGAGGGGAGCCTGGAGGAACTCCAGACAACTAAGAGAGAGCTCTACTCCAGAGAGAAAGAGGGGAAACTGGGGAGCCTGGAGGAACCCCAGACAACTAAGAGAGAGCTCTACTCCAGAGAGAAAGAGGGGAAACTGGGGAGCCTGGAGGAACCCCAGACAACTAAGAGAGAGATCTACTCCAGAGAGAAAGAGGGGAAACTGGGGAGCCTGGAGGAACCCCAGACAACTAAGAGAGAGATCTACTCCAGAGAGAAAGAGGGGAAACTGGGGAGCCTGGAGGAATCCCAGACAACTAAGAGAGCTCTACTCCAGAAAGAAAGAGGGGAAACTGGGGAGCCTGGAGGAACCCCAGACAACTAAGAGAGATCTACTCCAGAGAGGTAGAGGGGAGCCTGGAGGAACTCCAGACAACTAAGAGAGAGATCTACTCCAGAGAGAAAGAGGGGAAACTGGGGAGCCTGGAGGAACCCCAGACAACTAAGAGAGAGATCTACTCCAGAGAGAAAGAGGGGAAACTGGGGAGCCTGGAGGAACCCCAGACAACTAAGAGAGAGATCTACTCCAGAGAGAAAGAGGGGAAACTGGGGAGCCTGGAGGAATCCCAGACAACTAAGAGAGCTCTACTCCAGAAAGAAAGAGGGGAAACTGGGGAGCCTGGAGGAACCCCAGACAACTAAGAGAGATCTACTCCAGAGAGGTAGAGGGGAGCCTGGAGGAACTCCAGACAACTAAGAGAGAGATCTACTCCAGAGAGAAAGAGGGGAAACTGGGGAGCCTGGAGGAACCCCAGACAACTAAGAGAGAGATCTACTCCAGAGAGAAAGAGGGGAAACTGGGGAGCCTGGAGGAACCCCAGACAACTAAGAGAGAGCTCTACTCCAGAGAGAAAGAGGGGAAACTGGGGAGCCTGGAGGAACCCCAGACAACTAAGAGAGAGAGATCTACTCCAGAGAGAAAGAGAGGAAACTGGGGAGCCTGGAGGAATCCCAGACAACTAAGAGAGAGCTCTACTCCAGAGAGAAAGAGGGGAAACTGGGGAGCCTGGAGGAACCCCAGACAACTAAGAGAGAGAGATCTACTCCAGAGAGAAAGAGGGGAAACTGGGGAGCCTGGAGGAACTCCAGACAACTAAGAGAACTCTACTCCAGAAAGAAAGAGGGGAAACTGGGGAGCCTGGAGGAACTCCAGACAACTAAGAGAGAGATCTACTCCAGAGAGGTAGAGGGGAGCCTGGGGAGCCTGGAGGAATCCCAGATGAGGCCCTTGGCCCAAAAAGGGCCAAATTCATAAGGAGGCAGAATGGGCACCACCTGCTTGGTGTGGAATAGAAAGGAACTCCCTCTTCATTAAAAAACATCTCACAGAAGTATTTGTTGTTCTCAGTCCATCTGGCTCTCTGTGACCCCATTTGAGGTTTTTTTTGTTGTTGTTGTTGTTATTTTTGGCAAGGATACTGGAGTGGTTTGCCATTTCCTTCTCCAGTTCATTTTACAGATAAAGAAACTGAGGCAAATGGGGTTAAGTGACTTTCTGGGGGTCACACAGCTAGTAAGTGTATGAGACTAGATTTGAACTCATCACTGACTCCAGGTCCTGCCTACTATCCACTGTGCCATTTAACTCCCCATCACTAAGGTATTACAGAGTCTGAAATTCCACCATTAGTTGTTCATTCCTGTGTATCAATCACTTGCTAGTGTAGCCTTGAATAAATCCCTTCTTTCTAGGCTCCAGTGTCTTTATCTGTAAAATGAGAGATTTGGCTTAGACAGTCTTAGGTGTCTTCCAGCTCTCAGATTCCATGTTCTAACATTCCTTTCTGGCTCTCGTATCCTAAGGCCCCTTCCAACTCTTAGCACTCAGCTCTAAAGCTCTCGTTTCCAGGTCTACCATTCTCTGCTCTCAAAACTCTTTTCTTCCATGTCAGCAGGCTGGAGAAGGACCCAGGGAGGGTACATGGCGCCTGGGAATGAGCGGCCTAATGGAGCCTTTCCCACAGGAACTGGGATGATGGTGGATGGTTCAGCTGTAAAGTCAAGGGCTTGGACTGGAGATCTCCAAGCTTCCTTTCAATTCCCAAGAACAGACTTCTCATGAAAGAAGAGATCTCTTCCTCTTCTGAATGCCCAGGCCATTGGTTAGTGCAAGTCTTACCTGCTCTACTAGATATTCAAGGAGGCAGATGCTCCACACAACAGAGCACCTCACAGGTATTCAGGTATTCAACAAAGTTAGTTGAATTAATTTTGCTGTGACTCCTGGGGGTGGAAAGGCCTTAAGAAAGATGGCTGAACCCTTGGGCCTGTTACTTTGGCCCAATTGGCAACACTTTTCCCTAATGCTGACCTAAAGCCTTAGGTGATGCTCTGGAACTCTAAATATATTATCTTGACAGTCAGGGGGCTTCCAAAAGCATCAGTCAACATATACTGGGGATGTTCTATTAAATGGCCTTTGGGGTCCCTTAAGAGGTGAAGAACTGAAGTCTCCATCCTATCCCGCTTGCAGTTTCTCAGGCACAAGTCAGAATGCATCAGTCCATACTCTGGAGCCTGGCTGTGGAAACAGAGGCCCATCTTTTCATTTTAATTTCATTTAATGGATATCTTTTGTTTGATCTCACCTTCAATTCTGAATGCTTCCCTTCCTTCCCCTATCCACTGAGCTATCCTTTGTCATGAGGAGTTAAATTCAAAGAGATAAAAAAAAAAGGCAGCTCAGCAAAGCTATCGGAGAGATCAATGAAGCCTGACAGTACAGGCAGTGTTCCGTATCCATAGCCCCCCACCTCTGCAAAGAAGGGGGGGAGGTGAATTTCTTCACCTCTTGTCTGGAAGACCTTTCTTTTTTAATACAATAATTCTGCTGGTGTTGGTGTGGGCTATGAGTCATGGAGTATGATAGTGGCTGGAAAATTTAACAAAAACATCTCCTGGAGGCAATGGAGAGGTTTATGGTCAATGTGAGCAGGTTGTACCATGTGAGAAATTAGGAATTAAGAAGAAAAAAAATGGAGGAAAGAATATTATTGGGTAAACACAAGACTGAAAAAGAATCTGAACTGTTAGCTGAGACTTATGCCAGCCAATGACATGGGAATTCAGAGGAGGGAAAGATCTCTTCTTTCATAAGAAGGAACCTCAGAGATCACCTAATCCAAGCGCATCACTTTACAGTTGAACCATCCATGATCATTCCAGTTCCTGTGGGAAAGACTCTATTGGGTCACTTACTCCATGCACCAGACTTAACTCCCTGATGCCTTCTCCAGTCTGCTCTTCTGCTGAACATGTTAGAAAAGAGTTTGAGATCATAAGAGATAATGGATGGGCAGCTTGTGTTCTCCAAAGGTATTTTTGGGATGTCTAGAGAACTATCTGAATGTCTGTAGCATATTGGGGAGATCAAGTCACAAAGGAAGGGAAGGGAGGGAGGCATTGTGATGTACATTATTGGAGGGAGAGCACAGATCCATCCACTGGAGTCCTTCAGTGATGGTCACCACGTGGTGACTAGGATGCCGAGATTCGAACAAAGCACAGGAAGTCCTTCTAAGGACAAGCTAGGGCAGAAGGCCAGGTGCAGGGTGCCCAGCTGGCAGACAGACGATGACACAGAGAAGGATGGGGTGGGGACAGTTCCTTTAGCAAGATGATTTAATGGGATTTGAGGAGGGAAAGGAGGATTGTAGAGAAGGGAGCTGGCTCATAAATGAACCTTTAAGAGAGGGCACTTAAAATGACTAAATAGAAAAAGAGCATCTTAGAGCAATGTTTTATGGACTTCTGAAATACTATGCCAGGCCCAGGAGTAAAAGAAAACCTTCAGATGGACACCCAGGCACATCATGCTTCAATCCATTTAACCCTGGACACAAATGCTGGGAATAGAGGCTTTTAGTATGCTGGGGACACAGCTTATTTATTCTCCAGCCCTCTACGCATGTGGCTTTGGGGAAAGAACAGAGGCCTTTTTTAGGGGTTAGGGAAACATGGGATCCTAAAGAGTTCCTTATATCTGAAGGTAATAAGGTATAAGCTCCTTGAGGGCAGAGACTGATTCTGTATTCATAGATTATATCGCAGTATCTCAAAGTTAGAAGGAACCTGGGAGACTATCTAATCCAATTTCTGTCATTGCAAGTGCTTTTTCTGCAAAATTCCCCAAGAAAAGGCTACCCACCCAGCCTCTCTTTGAAGGTCTCTAATGAGGGAGAAGCCATAACTTCTTTTAAAAAATAAAATCCTTATCTTCTATCTTGGAATCAATACTGTACATTGGTTCCAAGGCAGAAGAATGGTGAGGGCTAGGCAATGGGGGTCAAGTGACTTGCCCAGGGTCACACAGCTAGGAAGTGTCTCAGGCCAGATTTGGACCCAGGACCTCCTGTCTCTAGGCCTGGGTCTCAATCCACCTAGCTTCCCCTAAGCTATAGCTTCTTGAGGCAGTTCTCCTAAATTGGCCTCTCTGCCACTTCTGCCCTGGCTCCTTGATTGTGCCCTCTGGGGCCAAGCAGAACAAGGCTAATCCCTCCTCCACCTGACAGCCTTTCAAACACTGGAGGAGAGTGATCCTGGCACCTCTCCGGTTCTCCACCATCTTTCAAGAATCACTGACAGCAACTCAGCAATTGCAGCTGTCAGTTCTTTCAGGGAATAGGATGTAGGCTTGGTGACTAGAGCTCATCAGGGGCAGTGAACTGCTTTCTTACCATCTCTTCACCTCTCTCAGATTTGAGCTCCCTGTTAACTTCCTTATTTGTTTGTTCTGTCTCTTCCGGGCCAAAGATCATTCATTCCCCTTAGCTGAGAAGAAAGCAGCAAAGGAAGAGTAGTGCTGCCTTCACTTCATTGTCCTATCCAACTTAGCAGCATGATCTCTTCCTCCTTCCATACTTTTCTTTTCCCAGCTGGGTCAAAAAGACTCTTTCAGCTATCCTTGGTCTAAACCACCACCTCTCTGTTCATCCTGAGTTTTACCCCAGCTAAGTCACTACCTCAAGACAACAGTTCAGCTTTCTGGCTTTCATCCTTTGATGCCATCTTCTAAACATGTCTTTAAACTCTCAGTTGGTTGATGAGCTCCCTGGGCATCCTCACTGGTCTTATAGATAGCTGAGAGCACCTGAACTCTCCCTCTTAGGTGGGGTTTTCTATTTGCTGATTCTAAATTCATCAAATGTGCTTTTTCTTAGGGATGTCTGTCATTACTATGTTGGGACACCATGCCAGGCTTGTGATCTTTCCCTAATTCCTCATTTATTTCCTCCATTTGTCCAAGTGGTCTATAAGATATGCCTGTATAATATGGCTACTCATTCTCTATTCCTCTTCATCCAAATGTTCTCTCCATGAGGATATCTTCTTAATATGCAACGGTATTGCACTACCTTTCCTCCCTTCTCCCAGCTCCCCTTATCATTTCTATTCTTTTAATGGGGTATATACTTTACAAGCCACCTTCTAGTCAGGAGTCCCATCTCCCTGATTTGCCTCTGCTTTATGATCTCTGGTTCAAGAGAGAAGGGTATTATAATAAATAGAAAATTGGATCTGGAATTACAGAGACCTAGTTTCAAATTCCACGTTTTAGTCTTACTAGTTTGGTTATCACAGATAAATTCTTGGAGACTCAGTTTCCTACCTCTAAAATAATGATGGTAGTATCTAACTACTTTATAGGGCTTTTGTGAGACTTTAGTGAGATCATGTATATAAAAGCATTTTATCAGTTATCACCATCATGCTCTTTATATAGAGATATGGGTTAATGAGTTTTTATTAGTCCTTCCTTCCTTCCTTCCTTCCTTCCTTCCTTCCTTCCTTCCTTCCTTCCTTGGAGGAGACAAGATTCAGAAACAGGAAATGCTGGCAATAGTCATTCCTTCCTTCCTTCCTTCCTTCCTTCCTTCCTTCCTTCCTTCCTTCCTTCCTTCCTTCCTTCCTTCCTTCCTTCCTTCCTTCCTTCCTTCCTTCCTTCCTCCCTCCCTTCCTCCCTTCCTCCCTTTCTTCCTTCTTTCCTCTTCCTCCTTTTCACCATCCTAGGTATGAAGGCATTCAGCTCAACCTTATGAAAAAATCTCAAGTTTTAACTTTACCTTTTTATGCTTCTCCTCAGTGTCAAGTTTTCTAATCAAATTTTCTTTTCAGCTCTAGTTTTTTTGTCAGATAAGTCTGAAATTCTTCTATTTCACTAAATGTCAATTTTTTTTTCCTTGGAGGATTATGCTCAGTTTTGCTGGGTGTGTAAATCTAGGTTATAGTCTTAGATCCTTTGCCTTTTGAAATACCATATTCCATGCCTTCTGATTCTTTAAAGTCAAAGTTGCTAGGTCCTGAGTAATTATGACTGAGACTCTTCAATATTTGAATTATTTCCTTCTGGCAACTTCTAGTACTTTTTCTTTGGCCTAAGAATTCTGAAATTTGGCTACAATAGTCCTGGGGTATTTTATTTTGGGGTCTTTCAGGAGGTGGTCAGTGGATTCTCTCTATTTCTATTTTTCCCCTCTTGTACAAGGATATCAGGGCAGTTTTCCCTGATGATTTTTTATATATGGTTTTGATCATGGCTTTCAGGTATTCTGATGATTCTTGGATTATCTCTTCTAGATCTATTTTCTAGGTAGGTCATTTTTCCAGTGAGGTATTTTCTATATTCTTCCATTTTGTCACTTTTTGATTATGCTTTATTGTGTCCTGAAGTCTTATGGTTTCTTTAGCTTCTATTTGTTCAATTCTAATTTTTTTTGGAGAGTTATTTTCTTCTTTGAGTTTTTTGTGGTTCCTTTTCCCTTTGGCTAATCCTACTCTTAAAAGAATTGTTTTCTTTATTTTTTTTGGCCTCCATTTTCTTTTGGTTGATTCTATTCCTTATGGATTTGGTTTCTTCAGTGATCCCCCTCCCCCCAGCTGTTGAGTTTTCCCTGTCAATTTTTTTATTATTTATTTATTTAACTTCTTTTCAATTTCTTCCAAGGGTTCTTTTGAGGCCTAATATTCTTTTACATTTTCTGTTAAAGCTTCACATGTTTCCTTTTTGGCATTGTGTCCTCTTTTGAGTTCATATTTCCCTGTCACTAAAGTAACTTCTAAGGTTGAGTTTTTTCCTTTTGTCTTTTGTTTATTTTTCTAGTTGTTCCCCCTCCCTCATTGCCTTATCTATCTTTGAGGTTTTTCTCTGTTTCTGAGGTAGAAGACACACTGATCCAAACTTTTAGAGAATTCTTCTCTTGTACTTGGGGTAGGATTGGCTGCCATTATTCCTCATGGTATATATATATATATATATATATATATATTATATATATGAGGTGACCCTGCTGACTGGCTCTGGGGAGGTTTGCAGTGGTTTTGTTCAGCTATATTCAGCACTCCATGCTTAACATTTCCCCCATTGTTTTATGGGCTGGGCTGCTCCCCACTGCATTGCTTCCCTGCCTCTACCAAGTGGCCTGGGGCAGGCAGACTCCCCACCTTGGGCTCTGTCACCCTAGGCATTCTGCTGCCACATGGGAGTGAGCAGGTTACTTCACTGTAGTTCCAGTTCCTCCTTTCTTTTCCCCTGTAACTCAGGGCTCTGATGCCATATGGAAGTGAATAGGTTCCTATAATTCTAATTCCCCCTCTCTGCTCCCTTGTAGCTCCAGAACTTTGATGCCATGTGATAGTTTATAGGTCTTTTGTTTTCTCTACCCATGTGGAGTGGCTCTGGCTGGGTTTGTTCCTGTTTTGCAGCTTCATTGCCTCTGTCAGAGTTGTGGGCTGTTCCAAGATTTGTAGGTTCTCACAGATGGTATGCTGCCTGGGCTGCTCTCTCCTCTTACCCTGGTGAAACATGTCCCTCCATCTTACCTTTATTTTGAGGTGATTTATTTTCTTTTTGTATGTGTGCATGTAGAGATTGGGAGAATGGAGCGTCCTTTACCCTGACATCTTAGCTCCCAATATGCAACTTGTTACCAGCATTCTGATCTTCTCATGGAGGAGACAAGATTCAGAAACAGGAAATGCTGGCAATAGTCATTCCTTAAAAGATTTTGTTCCCTATGAATTGAATTGTTGGGGTTTTCTTCTCCTAGTCTTCTTTCTTCATTGTAGCTATTACTCTCTATTCTTGACCCCTTTCTCTTAAAGTTTATAGTTCTCTTGAACAATCTTAGTTCTCTCTGCTTTCTAATCCATTCTCTACACTACTGCCAGAATCATATTTCTCTGGCCGGGTCACTCCTCTGCTAATAAACTCTAGTGGTTACCTATTGCCTATGAAATGAAACACAGACTTCTCTGTTTGACATTTAAAGCCTTTAAGAATCTAGTTAAGACCTTTGTTTACAGGCACATTCATGTACGCTACTGGTATTCTTGTCATTGCTCACACATGACATTCCATTTCCTATTTCCATGTACATATTCCTCCTGCCTGGAATGCACTCCTCATTTACCTCAGTCTCTTTGAATCCCTGGCTTCCTCCAAAACATCTGTTTCTTCCTATATGATGCCTTTCCTCATTCCTTTAGCTTTCACTGCCTGCCTCAAATGACTCTGCTTTTATTGTGTAAATATTTATATTGCACATGCTTCTCCTGATAGAATCTAAGCTTCTTGAGGGCAAGGGCTATTTCATGTTTGTCTTTGTGTTCTTAGAGCCCAGAATAGTGTCTGGTACATAGAGAGTGCTTAATAGATGACTTTCACTTGGCCTAGTTTATAAGATTCCAGGCAAATATCTTTTTACCAGCCCACATTATTATGTTCACTCCCCCTTTGTCCAAGAGCTCACCATTTGATGGTCCAGAAATCCAAAATCCTATTTTTAGACACCATAATTTACCAGCTGCCCATTTACTTAATCTCCATTTCTCTTCCACAGCCTTTCTTTCCAACACCTTTGCCCCTAAGGCCTTTACTTTATTTCCCAACTCATAATCCTCAGAAACACTTAAAATACCCTTACCTTTCATCTGAGAATCAATACTGTGTATTAGTTCCAAAGTAGAAGAGTGTAAGGGTTAGGATATGGGGGGGGGGGTTTAAATGTCTTGCCCAGGGTCACATAGCTAGGAAGTGTCTGAGATCACATTTGAATCCAGAACCACCTGTCTTTAGACCTGGCTCTCAATCCAGTGAGCCATCTAGTTGCCCCTCCCAGAAATACTTTCTAGATTTTCCTGATAATATCATTTGTCTTTAAGAGAACTGCCAGAAGAGGAAGGGGTTCTGAGGTTTTAAAAGTTCTCTTTATTATTGTCAGATCCCTGAATAGAATGTCATCAATGGCTTTTTTTCTGATTATTTCAAGGGGATCTTTCTTTATATAAATTGTAAAGCATCATTACCATCACCATTATAACCATCATCATCGTCATCATAATCATTACCATCACCATTATTATCATCATCATCATTACCATCCTCATCCTCATCATCATGATCATCATCATCCTCATCTTCATCATCATCATCATCACCACCACTGACTTTCTTATAGTCCCTTTTCTCTTAAGGCTCACAAAATGCTCTACATAAACATAGTTTCAAGTGATTTAGAGAAGAGGTTCTCAACCTGGTGTCCATACGTTTGTGAGATAGATTTTATGGGGTCTATTAACTTGGATTGGAAAAAAGCACATCATGATTTGATTATAATGGGCTTCTTTCATAACCTATACATCATCTTTGGTGCATTTATAAACAGGATTCTGAGAAGAGGTCCTTGAGGTTCATCAGACTGCCAATGGGGATCTTGATCCAAAAAAAAGGTTAAGAAACTCTGGCTAAAGGGAAATTCCCCAGCAGGCTGTATGTCCTCTGTGGAGAATTTTTGGGTATCAATTAAAAATTATTTAGTCCTTCTTATGTATCAGACACTGTGCTAAGCCCTGGGAATACAAAGATAGGTAAAGACGGTCTTTGCCCTTCAGAAGCTCATCCTCTACTGGGAAGACATGGATTAGATGCAGATATTAAGAGACACATAGATTAGTGGTGATTTGTACTCTCAGAGAGAGTATACACATTTGAGACCATACATTAGGATCAGAAGGGATTGGGGTGATCTAGCCCAACTCTTTCAATTAAAAATATAAATGACTTGCTATGATAGTGAATGGCCCAGTGGTAAAATTTGAAATCAGGTCTTCTGACTCCAAATCCAGAATGCTTTCTTCAACTGCCTAGTACAGTCTCATTTATCCCCTGAAATATTGCAATTTTATATCCATTATGTCATTTAACTTTTATTAGTAGAACTATAAAAAACAATACTATGGATATTATTGTAATATTTCCACTTTACTGAAGGGAAAACTGAGGCTTAGGGAGCTTAACTTGCTCTTGATTACCCAGCTAATAAAAGTCAAGATCTATCCTGACTCCAGACGCTACCTAGAGCACTGACTGCTGCTCCTCCTCAGAGACTGGCTCTATGAACTAAGGAAGGAAAGAATCTCAGACCTGTGATATAGTTCCAAGTATTCATAGGGCCTTCTTTCTCTTCTCTTCTGGGTCATCTTTCCCTCCTTCTGCCCTCCTGATCCAGATTTCGTCCTCTTTGTTTATTACTCTGACGCACTCGCATCATTCATTCAGGGAGACCTTGCATCCCTCCTAATAGCCTGGAGTGGGGTGAGTCATTTTTTCAGCTCCTACAGCTTCTCCTTCTGGGAAAATGACCAAGCCGGGTTCTGGGCATATTACCTGGTTGCCTGACCATGTGTACCATGTGTACCATGGAAGTTGTGGTAAGATTCCCTGGACCTGTATACTTGCTAACTCTATCCAGAATACCCATTTTGCAGATAAAGAAATCAAGGCTCAAGTCAGGTTTAATGACTTGTCCATGATCACACAGCTGAGTATCAGAGCTCTGGGTTTCTCCTGACAACTGTAATAAAAGGTTAGTCTGGTGGTAAAGAGAGAGAGGGAGAAAGAGTGGAGACCTCCCTTCTCAAAGCAGGGTTCAGGGGAGACAGATGCTATTTAACTTGGCCAAGGGAGAGGAGAGAGGGAGTGAGTAGTTCCCCCCTTCAGCCTCCCCTCAGCCATGGTTGCCCAACCCCAAAGTGCCTCTTGATTTCCCTCTACTACTAATGTCTTTCCTGAGAGAGAGAGAGAGTTATCCTCCCCCCTCAAGCTGGAACTGGTTTCTACTCACACTAGAATCAGTTGGGGAAAATGACAAACTTTATTCTAACTGACTAATTTGGGGAAAATGCAGGGAAATGGCTGTAGGAAGGGTTTTTGTGAAGAAAGAGGGAAAGGTGTCCTTATTCTAGCTACCCTTACCTCCCTCCTCAACTTGGGGAATCCAGGCCTTGGCAGCCTTGGGCCCTGAGAGATTCAGGCTTGGATGGCCCTGGTCTTGGCCCCCCTGGGCACTGTCCAGATCCTGGGCACCAGGAGCCAACAGGTGATCTTGTCAGCTGCTTGGTGTTTTCTTCAGTTGGGAATTGGTGGGGGTAAGGGTGTCCAATCACCAGGAGAAAGATGTAAGTCTTTCCTCAGGAGCAAAGTCTTGACCAGACCTTTCCTTAGGCTGTCTCAGGATTGAGAGAGCCAACTTCCTCTCTCTAACAGACTATCTTGCTCTCCCAAGATTCCAGAACATCTCCTGGGGCCCTTCCCCCACTGTGGCTGAGGCTCCAGCAATTTCCCAGACTGTAACTCCAGTTCTAGGGTTTGAAACCTCTATCACACACCAAACCTATCACTACCTCACTGAGTTGCCTTCCTTGAATGGAAGTTAATACAAATATTATTACTTTAAGTAAGGCTTACAGAGATTTGGTTTCAATTGATTTTAATAAACGTATTGAGGGGCAGCTAGGTGGCACAGCGGATAGAGCATTAGGCCTGGAATTGGGAGAACCAGGGTTCAAATCTGGTATTAGAAGCTTCCTAGTTGGATGACCCTGGGCAAGTCATTTAACCTTGTTTGCCTAGCCCTAGCTACTCTTTTCTAGAATTGTTACTAAGAAAGCAAAAGTTGAAAATGAAATAAAAATTAATAAACAAACATATGCTACTATAGACTCACAAAAAACACATTACACACCTATTATGTTCCACTCAATGGGCTACAGGAGGTGCTGCTGCATATTGGTAAGGGTGCTGGATTTGGAAGCAGGCTTTGACTTGAATTCTGGTTCTGCTACTTAATACCTTTGATCTTTCTTGACCCTATTTTCCTCTTGTATAAATGGTGTTAATAAAATCATTAATTAATTAATTAAATATTAATAGTAGCTCATTTTTAGATAGTGAATTGAGAATTGTACGGCACATTCTTCTTGCTTATAGCTATACTGTGAGGAAGACCTGAGCTTGAACCAGTGTAGAAGATCCTCTCTGGAGTGAGGTTGCCAATCTTTAAGCCCAGGGCTCTTCCCATTATGCCAATATGGCACACCTCATCTCCCAATAGAACACAAGCTCCTTGAGAGTAGGGGTGGTATCATTTCGGTCTTTGTAACCCCAGAGCCAAACATGTAACTGGTACATATTAGTGCTTAATAAAAGTTTGCAGATTGGTTGACTGATTCTGTTGTCAGCAGAAAAATAATTTAGCAAGAATTTATCAAGTACCTTCTATGTTCCAGGCACAAATTAATTATAAGGATCACCAGTAAAAAGCTGGAAAATCTTTCTCTTCCAGGACTCACATACTCCTTCAGGTCCTATCTCTTAGCTCCATCAATCAGCCTCAAGAGCATCTTTGGACCCTGGAGATCCCTTTATAAATAAGCAAACAGAAAAGCCAGAGGCCTTTGGGGACACATAATGATTGAGAGCCCATGATTCTTTCATATACTTAAATAGTGAGTGGGGAGATAGAGTGATGTGGATGAAACTCTAGCCTCTGTGCCTGGAGATATAGGTTCTACTTTTGACTCCATCACCCACTGGTTACACTAACTTCCATGTCACTCCATCTCTCTAGACCTTGGTTTCCTCATCTGGAAGAGAAGAAGGGTGGAAAACACAATGATATTACCATCTTTAAGGTCTCTGCCAATCTACATTTTCCATTCTAAACTCTAGGATTCTGTATGCCATGTTCTAAGGTCTCTTCCAACTCTAACATTTTATGTTCTGTGTTCTAGGGCCATTTCTATTTGACATTCTTGGTACCATGTTCTGAGGTCTCTGACATTTTGTGTTTTATGTTCTAGGGCTCCTTCCACTTCTGACATTCTATGTGTCATGTTCTAAGTCCTCTTACATTCTATGTTCTGTGTTCAAGGGCCCTTTCCATTTCTGACATTTCATGTTTCATATTCTAAGATCTTTTCCAGTTCTAACATTCAAAAGTTCTCTGTTCTAGGGCCTTTTCCATTTCTGACATTTTATGGGTCATGTTCTAAGGTCTCTGACATTTTATGTCTTATGTTCTAGGGTTCCTTCCAGAACTGACATTCTCTGTGCCATGTTCTAAGGTCTCTGACATTTTATGTTCCATACTTTAAGGTCTCTTTCAGTTCTAAAATTCTGAGTTCTGTGTTCTAGGACCTTTTCAAGCTCCAATATTCTATGTTCCATGCTCTAAGGTCTCTTCTAGCTTTAACATTCTGAGTTCTGTGTTCTAGGACTCCTTCCAGATCTGACATTTATGTACCATGTTCTAAGGTCTTTGACATTTTATGTTCCATGCTTTAAGGTCTCTTCCAGTTTTAACATTCAAGGTCTTTCCAACTCCAACATCCTATGTTTCACACTCTAGTTTTAATGCTCTACATTCTGTGTTCTAGGCCCTTTCCATTTCTGACATTTTAGGTGCCATGTTCTCTGATATTCTATGTTCTGTGTTCAAGGTCCCCTTCCAGCTCTGACATTCCAACATTCCAAGTCCAGGCCATCTCTCTCTCTCTCTCTCTCTCTGTCTCTGTCTCTGTCTCTCTGACTCTCTGACTCTCTCTGTCTCTGTCTCTGTCTCTCTGTCTCTCTCTGTCTCTGTCTCTCTCTCCCTCTCTCTCTCTCTCCCCAAAGGGGTTGGAGACTGTGAAAGCACAGCAGATAGGGTGCTGTGCTCAGCTGGCTGACATTTCAGTTTACAAAGATCTCTCCCCCAGGAGCCGATCTAATTTCCATCCTGTGAAAAGCTGCTCTCTCTCTCTCTCTCTCTCTCTCTCTCTCTCTCTCTCTCTCTCTCTCTCTCTCTCCCTCTCTCTCCCCCCTCTCTCTCCTCCCTCTCTCTCTCTCTCTCTCTTTCTCTGTCTCTCTCTCACACACACACACACAAGCAATACTCTCTGTGGCCACAGATAGCTGCTTCAATAGCATTTAATTTACCTAGGAACTGAAGGCAAGGATGAAAAATATGTATCAGAGATGGTGCCAGGATTGAGAGTCATGATAAATGTAAAATAACTCAACCTTATATACTGGGAGTTCTTGGGGTGAGGCAGACTATTGGGAATCAAACTATGTGTATTCATGTGGACATGAGAGAGGAAGGAGATGGGGCGCCTCAGAGGGAGAGTGGTCCAGGATGAGGCTTTGAAAGTATCCGCAGTTCACAGGAACTCACGATAAAGTCTTTTTCCTTTTCTAGGTCTCATCTGTAAAAGCAGGAAGCCATACTACACAGTCTCTAACGTTCCTCCCAGCTCTGATAGCCCATGTTCTAGGTTCTAAGGACCCTTGTAGCGCTACCAGTCTAGCTTCTCTGATCCCAATCAGGTCTGGAATTCTATCATTTATGTGCTAAAGTCCCTTCCAGCTCGGACACACGAGGATTTCATGATTCCATGTCTTAGTGGCGTGGGTACAGGAAGATTGCCTTTAACAGTGGGTGAGAGAGAATGAATTCATCTCCCCCTCTCTTATCCCAGCTGATCCTCTGGGGAGGCAAGGAGTGGTAATGGCCTCCCACCATTTCAGGCCCCAAAAGCAACTGAAGATATGCCCAGATAGCTAGGTGAAGGACCACTTATTCAAGCACCTCCAACTGGCCCAGGCCTAAAGGCTGACCTGGATCCTTTGGGGCCCTCCCAAATCCTGAGGCACTTTAGGACCACTGTACAGAATGCCCCAGGCTGGACCTAACTCTGGTCTTTGTTCAGTGCACAATCCAGGCCTTTGGGGGCTCAGATATGGCTCTTACCTGGAACATGAGCCTTCCAAAAACCTTTACTACAAACACTACCACAAGGATATGCTAAATTCTTATTTTATCGAATGTGGAGCCAGAAGAGATCTAAGAGGTAATCTTCTCCCTTAAATTTTCAGATGAGAAAACTGAGGCCCACAAAGTAGGGCCACTACTCAAAGTAGTGACTTGCTTGCTTAGGTATTAATATAGTTAATCAGTAAGCAGCAGATTTGGGATTTGAACTGAGGCCCTTTGACTTCAACTCCAATGTTCTTTCTGCTATCTCAACCTGCTTTTCCCTCTATAAGTCTTACTGTGTTCTCTCGTGTTAAATACTCTATGACAGTGTAGATACTACTGTCTGACCTCCATAGGCAGATAGAGTTCTCCCAAGTTCTAGGTATATATATATATGGTGGGGCTGCAAGTCTAAAATTATGATTAAAATTCTAAAATCTTAAAAATGAGCCTCCACGGATATATTTATCTTTAATATTTGGTGTCAAAATAATTTGCTCAAAGCAAAGGTATTTACTGAGATGGCCTTAGAGCAGCCATTATTATTATTATTTTTTAATAAATACATTTACTTTCTGTCTTAGAATCAATACTAAGTATCAGTTCCAAGACAGAAGAGTGATAAGGGCTAGGCAATTGAGGCTAAGTGACTTGCCCAGGGTCACACAGCTAGGAAGTGTCTGAGACCAGATTTGAACTATTTTATATATTTTTAAAGGGGGCTATGGGCTAAAACCAGTCAGCCCAAGGGGTCCATGACATACAAAAGCTTAAGAATTTGCCTCAGAAGGGCTTTAGAGATCTCTCTAACAACAGTAGTAACCAAACATTCTCCCATAAGCCAGGGGCACGCTTTCCCACAAAGACACACTGCACCAGTGGGAAGAGAGACAAATAGAACACACCAGTGGAACAGCTCATCCTTGGGGAACACCTGTGACCACCATGACTCATGCCTTGGATGTAGCAGGATCCTTTCTCTTTTTGGTGCCAAATTCAAATCCTGACTCTGACATATCTTGGCTAGATGACCCTGGGCAAATGACTAAAGAAAGCTCTCTGGGGCCATAGGATAAGATTCAGGAGTGATCTGCATCAGGGAAGGTAGTTTCCCCACTGAGAACCCCCCTCTTCTAATGGTATCACAGAGCTCGCCTTCAATACTTTCAAAATGGTGGCCTCTTCAGCACTGATTTTTCCCTCTCTGCTCCACTGGTCCAGCTTCTTGTCCTTTCTCCATCTTCTTGGCCCTCACGGTTCTTTCTCAGATTCTGCATGGTGCTTGGGGATGTCCGAGCCCTAGTGTGCTGGCTCCTTGCCACAGGCACGGTAAGGATCAGATCGCTGGAGAGATGCCATGGGCGTACGTGTACATTGAACAGTACTTGCGCTCCCTCTCCCTCCATTGGATGCATTTTCTAGCTCCAGCTCCTAGGGGTGCATGCCAGCTTTCTGGGAGTTATGACACAACCCAGTCTCCCAGCCCAGGCCGGAAATGAGAGGACGTGGTGGTGGGAGCACCATCTTTGGGCAGAGAAGTGAGAACTCCCCAAGGAGTCCCGGTCCCTTGGCTGAGGAGGCTTCCTGCTTCCCAGGCTGGAGGAAGTGCCTGCTCACCACAGAGGCAACCTGATCTGTACAAACACACTCTGAAAGCACAAAGCGGCCAGAATCTTAATGAACCCTTACTAGAGACCTGGAGGCAGTGAAAAGCGGGGAAGGCCAACTAGGAACTGCTTGGGAAGAGTTCTCTGGGAGATAAACAAAGTGCTTTCTCCCAAGACTTCATCTCCATCTATTTTGCTCCAGGAGGAGAGAAGAATGGGAGGTGCAATTCCAACCTGGAGCCTGAGGAGAAGACCCCAATGTGAAAAAGTGATTAGAAAGAGTTCTGGTCCTGGAGTAAAAAAGACACCTTGGTTCTGGGTCAGCCCAATGTCTATTAATCATAGGAAGAGCTCACAGGGGAGTCAGGAAGACCTGGGTTCAAATATTGTAGCTGGGTAACAATGGGCTAAGTAGATTAACCTCTCAATAGATGCTACAGAATGAATAATGGTTCTGGGAGTCAGAGGACCCCAGTTCAAATCCCATTTTGAATGCATATTAATTGGGTTACCTTGGTTAAGTCACTTATACTTTCTGATCTTCAATTTCCTCATCTATAAAATGACAGGGTTGTACTGGAGGCTTCTAAGGTCTCTTCTAGCTCTAGCCTAGACAATATATCCAAGTTGTACCCACTTCCCAATCCCCCACCACTCACTACCATCAGGGCTACTACCATCAGCTATAAATTCTCTACATGAACAAAAACCATGCCTTAGGACTATAAGGAAGGGGCTCTTAACCTGGGATCCATGAACTTGTTTTTTCATATTTTGATAACTATATTTCAATACTGGTTCCCTTTGAAAACCAAAATATTTTCATTTGATGCGTTTAAAAATACGATCTTGAATAAGAGTTCTAGGCTTCACTAGGCCTTAAAAGGATGACAGGACAAATGTTAAGAACTCCTATGAGAAAGAAATATGACACCATCTATGCACATATTGACTTTAATATTTATTTAGGCATTTTTCACATGTGCAAATGAACATGTTTGATGTTCTATGGCCTGTAACAGCTCCTTCCATTTCGGAAATTCTTTGTTCCAATGATCTCTAGGCTGCTAATTTTTATCATTTGTATAGAAAAATAATATATTTGCTTGAGGCACTGAGTAATTAAGTGACTTGCCCAGGGAGACAGTACCACTGCTCCTCTAGGGTTATCAATTACCAAGTAGCTGCCTATCCACGTGGATAGAGGACATTCCTCATAGCGACATGTTTAAACTGATGAAACCGCAGGGCCTGGAAAATAGATCTTAACCTCTATAATAGATGTAAATATAATATTGCAGATTATGGTCAGCCAAGCCAACCTTATTCATCCTCCCATATGCCATTCTGTCTCCAGAATCCATGCCTTTGTCCAGGTTCCTCCTGTCTGATATGCATTCTCTCTGTTCCTCCTCTACAGTAAAGTCTTGGAATCCACATCTTCCTTCCAAACTCAATTCAAGGGGGTGGGGGACAGCAGCCAGACCTAGAGACCTGAGGTCCTGGGTTCCAATCTGGCCTCTGTTATAATTAAAATAGTTGAGGTCTTAAACTGTAGTGATTTAAATAGTGGAAGATATAAATTGTGATAAATATAAGAGTAGGTGAGTAAATTGTGACTGCAGGAAATATGTTTTCACTGCAGTGTTTTGTTTAAAATCAAATATAAGGTGGTCGCGAGGGAAATATTCCCAATTATGAATATACCCAAGTCAACTGGGTTTTATAGAGAATTTAATTAATAATACAATGAGGAATTAAGGAAAAGAGAGAAAGAGAGAAAAAGGAAATAAGTATGAAGGGCCTTAAGCCAACATGGCCTAGACCTGAGTCTTAAAGAGAGAGAGATCAGTCAGTCAGTCTTTTATCACTCACCACAAGGTCTGTCTAAGCAAGGATTCTTAGTGACAGTCTCCTCAGAGAGAGTTCCAGCCAGAGTCCTCCTCAAAGAGCCGTCCAGCCAGAGACTGTTTCAAAGGGCCTCTCTCAAGAGCCTCCAGAGGGACAGAGTCCCCTCAGAGGAGCTCCAGCGAGACCTCCTTAGAGATTGTCCTCCAAGAGCTTCCCTTCTTCAGAGCCTCCTTAGAGATCTTCCTCAAAAGGATTCTCATAAGAGATTTCTCCAAAAGGATTGTCCTCCAAGAGATTCTGCTTTTTCTTATATAGGGGTTTTTCTCCTATGTCACCTCCCCTAAGTCCTTACATCTACCAATCACAATAGACGTTTTCCAAAGGACAATCCATTCTAAAAACATTGCTGGGTCGACTAATCCCTTTAGTAGAAAACCTCTGAGTAAGTCTGAACCAGAGAAAACACAGCTGAATTGACTAATCCCCTCAGTAAATCTGAACCAGAGAAAACACAGCTGAGTCGACTAATCCCCTCAAGAGAAAACCTCTGAATAAGTTTTCACCTCTTTGCTCCTGGCAAGTTTACAAGTTGCCCGACCCTTTTAGGTACCTAGCATCCCATTGTATCAATGCTAAAAACAGGCATGGCTCAAAGAACTCCCTGCCTCATCATAAGCATGGGTCCAAGTACTTTCATTCTTTAGCAAGGAGTTTTCCCCCCTAAAGCAGTCTTAAGTACGGGTGGAGTAGAGGTCCTCCCATTTCTGATCCTGGCGAGTTCTCACAGTCAAAATGGGGAATGTTCCCAGTAGGGAATTGTTCCAATTGAGAATTCCCCATTGGGGAAAATTTTTAACATTCACAAGTCTGAGAAATTTCAAGATTTACACCTCAGACACTACCCAGCTCTGTGACCCTGGACGAGTCATTTAACCCCCATTGCCTAGCCCTTACCACTCTTCTGCCTTGGAACCAATACATAGTGCTGCTTCTAAGACAGAAGGCAAAGGTTTAAAAAACAAAACCAAACCAAAAACTCAATTCAAGGGGCAGCTAGTTTGGATAGAGTGCCAGAGGATAGAGGCCTGAAGTTGGGAAGACCTGGGTTCAAACCTGGCCTCAGACACTTCCTAGCTATGTAACCCTGGGCATTGCCTAGCTCTCACCACTTTTCTGTCTTAGAAATGACACTAAAATAATACATATATAACTCAGTGGAATTACTTGTCAGCTCCGGGGGGGGGGGGGAGGGAGGGAGGAACATGAAACATGTAACCATGGAAAAATATTATAAAAGAAACAATTTTTAAAAATTAAAAACAATGACACTAAGAGAGAAGGTAATGGTTTTAAAAATCAAAACTTAGTTCAAGTGTCATTTCCTATAAGAGACCTTTTCTAATTCTTTCAGTTGCTAGTATACTCTCCCCTCCCCAAAGTAAATACTACTTATATTTTCTTAGCATATATTGTTCTTATATACATAGGCACGTATGAGTGTCCCATGTAGAATAATGTATTTAATTTATAATTTTTGTTTCTGGCATCCAATATACAGTAGGTACTTAATAAATGTTTGATTGATTATTTCCATTAAAGATGGGGAAACCAAAGACCTAGAAAAGCTATGTGACTTGGCCAGGATCTCATAGCTAATAATATCAGAGCAAAGATTTGAACCTGGCCAGATTTGCATTTTTTGTTTTGTTTCTTTTTAATCCATGTTAAATCCTGGGTCTCATTTTTCCAATCTTGTGAAATGAAAAGTTGAACTAAATTAGGGGCTCTTAACCTTGTGTTTGTATTCTTGTGTGTGTGTGTGTGTGTGTGTGTGTGTGAGAGAGAGAGAGAGAGAGAGAGAGAGAGAGAGAGAGAGAGAGAGAGAGAGAGAGAGAGAGAGAGAGAGAGAGAGGGAGAAAGAGAGAGAGAAAGAGAGAGAGAAAGAGAGACAGAGAAAGAGAGTCAGAGAGAAAAAGAGAGAGAGAAAGAAAAAGAGAGAGAGAAAGAGAGACAGAGAAAGAGAGACAGAGACAGAGAAAGAGAGAGAGAGAGAGACAGAGAGAGAAAGAGAGAGAGAGAGAGAGAAAGAGAGAGACAGAGAGAGAGAGAGAGAGAGAGAGAGAGACAGAGAGAGACAGAGCATGGGCAGTCTTGGGCAGTCTGGTGAAGCCTGTGGAGCCCTTCTCAGAATAATATTATTTTTAAATGCACAGAATAAAATACATGACCAAGGAAGCCAATTCTACGGAAATAAAATGTAATTTTTTCTCCTCTCCGATTTCATAGCCTCTTTGAAATCTATTCAAGAACCCCTTAGGGATCTGTTGACCCCAGTTTTAAGAAGCCTTGGACGAGAAGATCCCATCTGGTGTTTTATGTTCTGAAGTGCCTTCCAACTTTAATCATGTTCTAACATCTTTCCAGCTCATCCTATGTTCTACGGTCCCTTCCAACTCTGACATTCTCTGTTCTAAAATGCCTGCCAGTTCTGACATTCTTTGCTTCTAATGATAAAAAGGTGGCAAGAACTGGCTCTCCCTCCTCTCCCCACCACTCACCCCCCAGCGTGGCCTCCTTCCAGCTTAGTCTGTTCCCAGGCCTGACGGATGAAAAGGTAATTCAAGCAACCGATGTGCACAAACAAGTTGGCAAAGTCCTTTGCAACGCAACGGAAATTAAAATGTAGAGGCCTGATTGATATGGTGAATGGAAAGCAGCAGCCAGCTTGGCTGACAGAGTGCCGAGACAGTGGGCTTAAACAACATTTCAAGTCAGTTTAATGAACATTTCCAGACATCTCCTCTACCTCGGAGCAGCAGGAGCCCTGCAAGCAATAGGGGACCCGTTAAAACTATTTATATCCTACCTGCCGACTGACAGCGTAATCGCATTTCCTCTCTGCCTTGACTTTTATTCTTCCAACTGCATTTTGGGGAAAAACCTAAGAAACTCAATCGTTGAGGAGTCATTCCACAAAATTGCAATTCCCAAGCAAGTTCTCTTTGGAGAGAGTTTGGGAAATTTAAAAACAACCCTGGGGAAAAAATAAAGGAATGTTAGATTTGGAGTTGGGGGAAACTGGATTCCAGTCTTAGTGGACCATCAACCTCTGGAGAATCTTGGGCGAGTCTTCACCTTCCTTGGGCCTCGGCCTCTATTGGTAGAGATGATCTCAAAGCTATCTGGGGGCTCAGAGTCAGTGTTTTAGTCTCTGAGTCTTTGATTCTGGAATCTAAGAGCTATTCACACCTGATGTTCTAGTGTAAGAGTCTCTGTCTGTGGCCCCCTCTCCCCAGCTCAGACTTTCCATGTCCTAGGGTCCAAGTCCTGTTTCAGCTCCCTTTTCCCTTGTATGTGGTACCCCCTTCACCATCATTCATTCAATGCTTGCTTCTCCTTATTACTATCTCATCTGTCCCACCATAGGGATGCTGCTGACCAGTGTTGACCAGGTCTAACCATCCAGGAGCCTGGACGTGACCCCCTGCTCCTCACTGAGGACCATTCTCTGGGTAATACAGGCAAGCTACCCTCAGCAGCCAGGAGCTTTGTTCTCTGGGAGGTGGCAGCCTCCTCTTTAATTCTCATCAGGGCAGAATTTGGCAAGCCAGCGGCCAGCGTGAATGGGAATCTGAAGAGTCGTTGAATAACCCAGGCCCAGAGAGGCGCCCACTGCTCAGGGAGCCGTACAATGCGTGCTCACAGGGACTTAGAGATGGGATTGGAGCCACCCCTTGAAATTTTCCTTGGTGATAATAGGAGCTTAATGTTATTTTAACGCATGTAATCCTTGCCCAGACATTGCTCACATCTCAAATTGTGCCCGCACAAAAGCCTTTAAAAGCTGGCCTGAAGAGCTGGGTTTTCATCCGTGGTGGATGACACTTTTTCAGAAAGTGGTGGATTCTGCTTATCAGATGCTGATCTTTTTCTCTCCCCTCTTATCCCCTTCTCCTCTATGCCAGGGGATGGCTGGAGGGACCTTTAGACAAGGCACGATGAAGCTAGTCATCCAATTCCCCCACAGTCCCCGACTGCTGACTCATATCAACAGCTGCTACTTGTGCCTGAGGAGTGCCAGGCTGAATCATTCTCATTTCCCTAGTCCAGAACCTTCTCCACCCCCACAGCCATGTCCCTTATTGTGGGCTAGGAGAAGATGGCAACAGGTGAGGCCATCATAGCACCTAGATCTAGGATCTCCAAGTACTTTAGGTGTGTGGCCTGGGATCTGGCACCAGAGGGAAAAGAAGGCAGCAGAACCCTTAGAATCAACCTTGGCTCTGCTGTTGAAAAGCTGGGAGATCTTGGGCAAGGGCTGTTGTCTGGATGGGCTTCAGATTCCTTATCTTCAAAACAAAGGACTATGATGATGGAATGACTTTCCAATAGTGATGTGAACATCAGCAAAGTCACAGGCGTATCAAGCAAGGCCAAGCTTTATAAAGCTCTCGTCGAAATATTAGCACCCATGGAATGAGAGCTCTATGAGGGGAGCAGCTGTTTGATTGTCTCTATATCCCCAACATCTCACTTTGCATATGGGAGGACACCAATGTTTATTGAGTTAAATGGAATTTAAAGACAGCTAAGGAAACTGAGGCACAGGGAGGATCTCACACAGCTCATCAATAAACTGACAGAACATCTAACACAGGTATTCTGACTCCAGGAACAGGAGGACTTCTTTCTATTATATCATAATAGCTCCTAGCATTCTATGTTCTGTGTTCTAAGATTCTTCCCAGCTCTGACCTGCTCTTCTCTAAGGTCCCTCTCAGCTCCAATATTCTCTATTCTAAGGTCCTTCTCAGCCCTGACATTCCCTCTTAGCTCTAAACTTTTGTGTTCCAAGGTCTCTCCCAGCTCTGACCTTCTCTTCTCTAAGGTCCCTCTTGTGAACCTTAAAATTCTCAGACCCTACTTCATAAGGTTTGGTTAAGACCATTCCCCATTTTAAAACAATGAAGGAATTTAGATCAGGAATGTGAGATCTCTACTTAGATCAGGAATGTGAGATCTCTACTCCACCCCTACTTAAGTATGCTTTAGGGAAGAAACTCCTTGCTGAACAATGAAAAATACTTAAACCCATATTTATAGTAAGGCGAAAGTTCTTAAGTTGTGCCTATTTTTAGATCTAATAGAAAAGGGTGCTAAGTACCTATAAAGGTTAGGCAACTTGTGAATTTACAAGGAGCAAAGAGGTGAGAACTTACTCAGAGGTTTTCTGGTGTGAACTTAATCAAAAAATTTAAGCCTTCTTAGGTGTGAATTAAGAATGGTCTGTCCTTTGAAAAACGTCTACTGTGATTGGTATATGTAAGAATTTAGGGGAGGTGACATAGGAGAAAATTCCCTTTAAAAGGAGGCCTCAGGAGAGGGAGGGAGATTCATTGAGCTGGTGGAGTCAGCTGAGATGGAGCTGGCCTGGTGTCTCTGAACACTAGAATCCTTGCTTGGACAAATCTTGTGGTGAGTAGATAAAGGACTGACTGATCTTTCTCTTAGGGCTTGGACCTGGGTTGGCCAGGGCTGGCCTGGACCGGCCTATCCTTTTCTCATTATTTCCTTTTCTCTCTCTCTCTCCTTTTCTTTAATTCCTCATTTGTATTAATTAAAATCTCTATAAAACCCAGCTGACTTGGGTATATTTAATAATTGGGAATTTTTCCCTGGTGACCACCTTATATTTGATTTAAACAAGACACTGTCTTGAAACCATATTTTCTGCGGTCAATTTAAGACAACCACTCTTTTATCTGCCACAGTTTATGGTCTTCCACTATTTTAATCATCACACTCTCAATTCTGATATTCTCTGTTCCAAGGTCTATCCCACCTCTGATATTCCTTGTTCTAAGGTCCCTCTCAACTCTGACATTCTCTATTCCAAGGTCTCTCCCAGCTCTGATATCCTCTGTTCCATGGTCTCTTCCACCTCTGATATTCCTTGTTCTAAGGTCCCTCTCAACTCTGATATCCTCTGTTCCAAGGTCTCTCCCACTTCTGATATTCCTTGTTCTAAGGTCCCTCTTAACTCTGATATTCCTTGTTCTAAGGTCCCTCTCACCTCTGACATTCTCTGTTCCAAGGTCTATCCCAGCTCTGACATCCTCTGTTCCATGGCCTCTTCCACCTCTGATATTCCTTGTTCTAAGGTCCCTCTCAACTCTGATATTCCTTGTTCTAAGGTCCCTCTCACCTCTGACATTCTGTCTTCCAAGGTCTCTCCCACCTCTGACATTATCTATTCCAAGGTCTCTCCCAGCTCTGATATCCTCTGTTCCATGGCCTCTTCCACCTCTGATATTCCTTGTTCTAAGGTCCCTCTCAACTCTGATATTCCTTGTTCTAAGGTCCCTCTCACCTCTGACATTCTCTGTTCCAAGGTCTATCCCAGCTCTGACATCCTCTGTTCCATGGCCTCTTCCACCTCTGATATTCCTTGTTCTAAGGTCCCTCTCAACTCTGATATTCCTTGTTCTAAGGTCCCTCTCACCTCTGACATTCTGTCTTCCAAGGTCTCTCCCACCTCTGACATTATCTATTCCAAGGTCTCTCCCAGCTCTGATATCCTCTGTTCCATGGTCTCTTCCACCTCTGATATTCCTTGTTCTAAGGTCCCTCTCACCTCTGACATTCTCTGTTCCAAGGTCTATCCCAGCTCTGACATCCTCTGTTCCATGGCCTCTTCCACCTCTGATATTCCTTGTTCTAAGGTCCCTCTCAACTCTGATATTCCTTGTTCTAAGGTCCCTCTCACCTCTGACATTCTGTCTTCCAAGGTCTCTCCCACCTCTGACATTCTCTGTTCCAAGGTCTATCCCAGCTCTGACATCCTCTGTTCCATGGCCTCTTCCACCTCTGATATTCCTTGTTCTAAGGTCCCTCTTAACTCTGATATTCCTTGTTCTAAGGTCCCTCTCACCTCTGACATTCTCTGTTCCAAGGTCTATCCCAGCTCTGACATCCTCTGTTCCATGGCCTCTTCCACCTCTGATATTCCTTGTTCTAAGGTCCCTCTCAACTCTGATATTCCTTGTTCTAAGGTCCCTCTCACCTCTGACATTCT
This sequence comes from Monodelphis domestica, assembly GCF_027887165.1. Classification (NCBI taxonomy): domain Eukaryota; kingdom Metazoa; phylum Chordata; class Mammalia; order Didelphimorphia; family Didelphidae; genus Monodelphis; species Monodelphis domestica. The sequence goes on from NC_077232.1 coordinate 29,700,582, forward strand.
GTCTTCCAAGGTCTCTCCCACCTCTGACATTATCTATTCCAAGGTCTCTCCCAGCTCTGATATCCTCTGTTCCATGGTCTCTTCCACCTCTGATATTCCTTGTTCTAAGGTCCCTCTCAACTCTGATATTCCTTGTTCTAAGGTCCCTCTCAACTCTGATATCCTCTCTTCCAAGGTCTCTCCCACTTCTGATATTCCTTGTTCTAAGGTCCCTCTCACCTCTGACATTCTCTGTTCCAAGGTCTATCCCAGTTCTGACATCCTCTGTTCCATGGCCTCTCCCACCTCTGATATTCCTTGTTCTAAGGTCCCTCCCAGCTCTAACACTCTGGTTTCTAAGGCATTTTCCAGCTCTGAGAGTCTATATTCTATGGTTGATTGAAAAAGGCTTTTAGTAAGCATTTACCATATGCATAGTATTGGGCTCCATCCTCTGTGCCCAGACTCCTCCCTGCTCTATAGATTTGTGATCTGTATATACCCCAGGTGAGGGCACTACAGAACAATGGCACACAAGTGGTCACCTAGCAAGCAGTCCCCCCTGTTGCCCTGCTCTTTAAAAACAAATCATCAGATAAATAAGGTGGAAAAAAAGAAACCCAGAATAACAACCATTAGCAACTGGCAAGGCAGAGAAACCCTGCTAACAGCTGGGGCTGGAGGTGGGGGTATCTCATAAAGGCTGGTAAATTCTACTCTGTGGATTTAAAATGCTGATCACTGGCCCAATCTTATCGACAGGGATGTCTCGTTTCCTGCCAGAGTCCCTGGAGGGGGCCAGCAGTCACACGGCATTACTCTGGCATGGAGCATAAACAGGCCCAGATTCACTCTCATGCACAATTGTTCTGGCAGAGCCTTTGCTGCCCACATGGACAGCAGACCCTCGATTCCCACCCAGTGGGGCCTTGGCCTGGTAAATCCTGCTGCCCCTGTTGGCTCCAAGGTGGGCAGGCAGAGCCAATGGAGACCTGGCTACAGGTTCAGGAGAGAATGAACTCTGTGGACCCCCTGAATCCTGACAATCATAATATTTTTGCTGGACTTGACCTGGGATTTCATGGCCTAGGGCTAACTACAAGAAAGCATCCTCTTTTAAGGCAGATCATTGCCTCCTAGGCAATTCTTTGGGGGTCCCTGAAGAGTTAAGTGACTTGCTTAGAGTCACAGAGCCACTATGAGGCAGAGGTAGAACTTGACCTCAGGCCTTCTGGATTGTAAGGCCTCTCTCTATCCCGCAACTACACTCCCTCTTGGTAATAACATCTATTATTTCTGTAACCTATTAAGGTCTGCAAAAGCCTTTACATATATTTTATCATTTCTGTTTCTCTCTGTCTCTATCCTTCTGTCTCCACCATCTTTCCTCTCTCTCCCAAACTCTCTCTTTCATTTTCTCTCCATCTCCTCTACCTCTCTCTTTCCCTCTCTCTCCTTCCTTCTACAATTCTCCCCTCCATCTCTCTCTGTCTCTCTTTCTCTCTACCTCTGTCTGCCTCTCTCTCCCTCCTCTGATTCTCCCCTCCATCTCTCTCTTTCTCTCCATCTCTATCTCTCCCTGTGTGTCTTTCTCTCTCTCTCTCTGTTTCTCCCCTCCATCTCTCGGGTCTCTGTCTCTGTTTCTCTCTGCCTCTACTTCTCTGTCTGTCTCTCTCTGTCTGTCTCTCTGTCTCTGTCTCTCTCTCACACACACACCCTATCAAGAAGGGATGATACCCATTTTAACGGTAAGGATGTCAAGTTTCAGAATGGTCCCTGAAGGCAGGGATTGTTTCAGTCTTATCTGCATCATGTATCCCCCATGTTTATCACCATGCCTGGAATATTGTAGGTGATTCATAAGGGCCGGTTGAATCAGAAGGAAATGTCAGCTGTGAGATTAGAACTTGGGTTAGTTAATCATCAGGAAGAATTTACTGAACACCTACTAGGAGCCAGGCTCTGGGGAAACAACTAAAAACAATGAAACAATTCCTACTTCTGCTTTACTGGTGGTGGAGGAAGAATAATAAATATATCTAGAAGCACAGACAGCCCCAACATGATGATAATAAGTGCCAATCAATATCCGGCACTTCCATCTCCTTGTCCTCCCTCCTCCATCCAGGCCACTTTTCTTCAGCTGTATGAAGGCAAGGGTGGGAGGGCTGACCTCAACAATCCTTTGAGCTCTTACATCCCACAAATCTCTTACCTTCACTACAAAATTGGGGATGGGATCTTGGAGACATGGCTTGTGAGAGAGCAGTTGAGGTGGCCGGAGCCCCACTGGGAGTGGACAGTTGTTTGCCCAGGCAGTAGAAGATGATTGTATGATGTATGGTGAGGAGCAGCAAGTTACCCCGTGAATTCCTTCTGCACTAGGGGGAGGCAGGAGTCCAGGGCATTATTCCTGACATTTATTATATGATTTTAGACCAGTTATCTAACTCTTCTGAGTCTGTGGCCAATGTTAAAAATGGGGTCAAAAATCAATCAAGGAACAGACAAACATTTATCAGACAGTATGTGAGGCCTTGGAGAGCCAATTACAAAGATCGCAACAGTCACTATTCACCAGGAGCTTATAGCTGGGGCAGGGGGCTCTAGGAAGGCAGTGTCAGACAGAGATTCCAGAGGGTTGGCACCACCAGGCAGTCTACTTCTACCTAACTCTAGCTCTTTCATCAAATGGTTGAGTGGTTGCTTCTCTCTAGCTAGCTTCTCGATAGCCATTCTCCTGACTGAGCAGCGGTTTCTGGCTGATGCTCTGGATTTGTGGCAAAGTCCTCTCCAGCCAATGACTTTGGACTCAGAAGGGGCCTTCAAGATCCACTGGTCTAATCTCCTTTTCTACACAGGGACCACTGACATGCAGAGACTTATCTGAGATCATGCATGGATTTGAATCCAGAATCCTTGACAACAAATCTAGTGCTTTTCTAACTTTAACACAGCGGATAGTTATTAGGAATTAGGAGGAGAGAGTTCCCCAAATAGCTCAGGACTCCAGGTACCCAATCAAATTACATCCAGGACAACCTTAGGAGATCTGGGGTTATCTGAGGTCTAGAAACACGTCCCTATCATTCATTCCTAAGCTCACAACCTTGTGGTTATCATTGATACTTCCGTCTCTTTGGCTATTTACATCCAGTCGGATACCAGGTTTTATGATGCTGTGATTCTTTCCATTCCATTCCACCTCCTAGACATTTGTCACAGATGCTCCTTTCTCTGCATTACCATCAGCAAATGTCTCCTTGGAAGGGTTTCCAAACTCTCCTGTCTTCCATACAGTCCATCCTTCACAGTCTCCAGGCCAAATTTACCTATGCATGGATACGGGATGTGCTCACAACCTGTTAGTAGTTACCTCTTGCCTCCTAGGAAAGTCCAGACTTCTCTTCCTTGGCATTCAGCTCCCAATTGCCAGTGTAGAGACCCGTGCACACAGGGCATGCACTTAGCACTTCAATTTGAATTGAACCCCATATACAAACTTGTCCCGTGAGATGATGGAAGGAGAGTAAGGCTCAAGGGAGATATTTTTCATCCTACCAGTAGAAATACACACACACACACACACACACACACACACACACACACACACACGTCCCCAAAGTCTTAATAGCTTAAAACTACACGAAGGCTTTTGGAACTCTCAGTATATAGCCAGGCAAAATGAGCTGTACTCAGCTCAAGAACATAAAAGAGGGATTTTAGGTTGAGCTCTAATAATAATAGCAGCTAGTATTTCTGTGTAGCTTTAGGTATGTAAAGCAATGCACATATATTATCTCAGCTGATTCTCAAACAACTCAGTGAAACATCTGTGAAACATATCTCACTGGATTCTCCGAACCACTCCGCACTATTCTTATTTCATTGAACAGAGGAGGAAGCTGGCTTTGAGGGAGGTTAAATCACTGGGTCAGGGTCATACATTTAGACAGGGGTTTGAACTCTGGGCTTCCTGCTTCAAATCCAGAACTCTATCTACTTACTACACCATGTAGCTGCCTCTCAAGGAGAACTGTCACTTCTGATTATTCTGGTGTGTCTTTCCTTTGAAAACACAGCACTTAGAAAAGACTAGGTAAAAAAAAAGAGAAAGAGAAGGGAAGAGAGCACTTTCTGTCACTTCCATTAATAGATGGGGGATGAAAAGAGAGAAGAAGAGAAGAGAAGAAGAAGAAATGAAAGGAAGGTGAAAATGGAGAAAGAAAAAGAAGGGAAATAAGGAAAAATAAAGAATGAAGGAAGGAAGGAAGAAGAGGAAAGATAAAAGGGAATAGATGAGATCCATGAGTTAAGTTCTAATTCTGGCAGTGCCATTCATGTTGTGTGGACCTGGATAAATTGCTTAATGTTTATGGGCCTTAGTGCCTTATGTTATTTAGGTCCCCCATTGTTAAAAGTTTCCTGGCCCAGTGACATGGTAGAGAAGTCAGAATGGTGTCTATATAATGGTTATAGCAGTTAGACCCATTTCTAAGCTTTGGTGCTAAAATCATAGTTTTATGTTGAGGGTCATAGGAAAAGAAAACAGGACTCAAGGGACATGTCAGTCTCTTCCATAGACTGTCTAAAAAGGTTAGAAACTCCTCCCTGGGAAATAACAGAATGGAGAATGTAAGAATTAGAAGGGCCCATTGAACCTAATTATGGGGCAGGAAGGACCCTTATTAATAGAACATGGAACATCAGAACTGGAAGGATTCTTTGAATATAAATATAGGATGGTAGGGGTGGAAGGGACCCTGGTCACAGGGCAATCAAGCAGAGAATAATACAGCTGAAAGGGACCTTAGAGACCAATTAGTCCAACTCCTTCATTTTAAAGATGAAGAAAATGAGGGGAGAAGTGACTCATCCAAGGATATATAGAAGGTGAGCTGGAAGTAGGCCCCAGGTATTCTGATTCTCACTGGGGTCCAGAGCTCCCTGAGCTGCCTGTGGCTTAGAGAAAGAACAAAGTAGCCTTCCTCCCCCATCATGATTTGAGAACCAATTTTCAGAAGAAGGAGAGGATAAAGCAACCTTCTCCCCCATTCCCCACCCGAGAAGTAAACAGGAACATAATTATAGAACATGATGACATGGCTTTAATGATAAGGTCTCCTGGCAGTTACAGGAGCGGGGTGGCACAATCACTCAGCAGGCCTGAGTGGAGGGAGCATCTTCATATTTGCAGAGAAATTCTACATCTGAGGACAAAGGATGAATAGGGGAAAGTTTCCTGATTGGCAAAGGTCTCAGTATCTCAGTTCCCTCCTGGAAAAGTCCAAATATAACCAGAGGTTGCTATGATTTGGGCTGTAGGTGTTGTGCTGAGAAGGGGACAGACTCAGCATCAGGGTGCAGAGAGCCTGGAGGGCCAGCACCCTTTGTGCTGCAGCTTAGCTTTGGCAAAGGAGCCAGACCCTTACCTTGGCCTGGGTGCTACACTGCCCACAGTCATGATTCAAACAACAACAGCTATTTGTCCACCTCTCCATGGACCACTGGTCCTATCAAGGTGAGGATTCCTCCTGCTGGCACGATCCCACTCCTCTCATTCGATTTTATCCCATGCCACTACTGTGGCCAAATCTTACCTAGAGGACCCACTGAAAAACATCCTGGAAGACCACCTCTGGATTTTAAAGTAAGATTTGTGTTAATGCCAGAGTGGCACTGCCCACCCATGGTACCAGTGACTCAGAGTCGAAACCTCATGTATATATTGTTTTCCCCATTAGAATATCAGCTTCTTGAGAGCAGGGACCGCCTAATTTTCTGTTTGTATCTCTAGCACTTAGCACAGGCTTTTGTATATAGCAAATAATAAATGCCTTTTTATTTCATTCTTGTATATAGTATAATAATATGTAAATGATATACTATATAATAAATGTACATAGTATAATAAATAATATAATATAGAAGAAATATATAATAAATGTTTGTATATAGTATAATAATAAATGCCTTTTTAATTCATTCTTGTGTATAGTATAATAATATATAATAAATGTACATAGTATAATAAATATATAAATAATATATTATAGAAGAAATATATAATAAATGTTTGTATATAGTATAATAATAAATGCCTTTTTAATTCATTCTTGTGTATAGTATAATAATATGTAAATGATATAATATATAATAAATGTACACAGTATAATAAATATATAAATAATATAATATAGAAGAAATATATAATAAATGTTTGTATATAGTATAACAATAAATGCCTTTTTTCATTCATTCTTTCATTCAGACTGTACATCTGGCATGTCCTACTCTTCCACACTCTGTGGCTAGCCCATCTTCTCTTCTGGGCCGACCTGCTTATGATGATGTCTCTTGTACCTCTTCTGGAATACAAGCCATATGCTTTGCTTGGACTCAACTATGTGCCTCTCCATTATCCTTTGGGCCATATTGATTTTTCTGAGATTGTGGTTCTATAATTCATGACTATATAATGTCACCAGGAGAATTCCAGTGTTAAAGAGATGGGATTCTGTAGCATCAGGCATTTTTGGACATTGGAAATGTGATTTCATCTGGTATCTTTCTCCTACTCAATTCTGGGCCATTTCATTTTCTATCTATAGTATCTAAAAGACTACATAATAGACAAGTTAGGCATCTCAGAGCTTCAAGGTCACACACCTAGCAGGGCTGGGATTTGAATCTAGGCCTTTAGGCTTGGAATTCAGATCTTTTCCCACTAATTGGGGGAAATACCATGACTTTCTTCAAATTTCTAAAGGGCTATCACATGGAAGAAGAGTCATATTTGTTCTTTTTTGGTCTAGGAAAGAATTAAGAATCGTTTCCTAAAGTGATAGGGAGGTAGGTTTTGACATAACATATGAAATTGGGGGCAGCTAGGTGGCAGCAAACAGAGTGGCAGGAAGACTCATCTTTGTAAGTTCAAATCTAGCCTCAGACATTTGTTCTATGATCCTGGGCAAGTCACTTAACCCTTTTAACCTCAGTTTCCTCATCTGTAAAATGAACCAGAAAAGGAAATGGCAAACCACACCAGTATCTTTGTCAAGAAAATACCAAGTGAATTCATGAAGATCTGGACATGACTGAAATAACTGAACAACAATGAAAATATTTCTTAACAATTAGAGCTGGACAACAATGGGCCAGGCTGCCTTACAAAGCACTGGGCTTCCCACCAATGAAGGAACTCAAAAGTGGGCTGGACCCTAAGGTATCTTCCACTTCTATACCTGTGATCTAGAGCCTAGATTTGATTTTGAGATAAAGATCTAGAGGGGATCTACACTTTGGGTTAGAGTTGCACTAGAAAATATTCTCATGTTGCTTCTAGATTATGAATTGGAGAATTTTACTTGAATCAATCTGTAATAAAGAGAAAAATCCTAGGGTTAATGAAAGGAAGTGTAGTGTGTACATCCTAAAAAAGTAAAGTCAGCAGAACAGTTCCTAGCCAGTGAGGGAGCATGCCTTGTCCAACGTGGCTCCTTGAGAAAGAACCTTCAACATTGCCCACCAAAGAGCAAGAAGTTAGAATGTCACAGAGTGAGATTCAGCAGATTGTGGCCAAAGTGAACTGTGGACCAGTGACCAGAAGCTGGGGGCTCCATTACAGTTTGTTCTTTTGAGCCAGTCAGTTGACCCCTTTGAAAAACATGGAAAATAACCCTTCTGTTGCTTACCTCACAAGGCTGTTGTAAGGAAAGGACTTTGGGAGCCTACCCATGCTACACAAACATGAGCAATTAGTAGAGAATCTTAGCAATATTTTTTATCAGATAGAAGAAAGGTCCCAGCATCCATTTAACCCAACCCAGATCCAAAAGGAATTCTCACTAACATATTTGTCAAAGAGTTATACAGTCTCTTCTAGAAGATCTTCAAGAATGGAAAACCCACCACCTCTCAAGAAAGCCACTACATTAAAAATTATTTTCCATCTTAGAATCAATCCTGTTTATTGGTTCTAAAGCAGAGAGTTAAGGGCAAGGGTAATTAAATGACTTGCTCAAGATCACATAGCTAAGAAATGTCTGAGGTCAAATTTGAACCAAGCATGTCCCATCTCTAGGCCTGGCTCTCAATCTACTGAGTCACCTAGCTACCCCTGTACCATTTATAATTTGGGGAGACACTTTTAATGGTTCAGAAGCTTTCCTGATATTAAATCTCAACCGGCCTCTTTGTAGTTTCCATCTAATGCTCATAGTTCCACCACAAAGAAGCCAAACAGAATTTAATCCCTCTCTCACATGATGGCCCTTCAGATATTTGAACACAGATATTGCCTTCTCTTGTCCAGGCAGCACATTCCTCGTTCTTTGAAATAATGTTTCTGGCATAACCTTGGGGACTTTCCCTGTCATGGCTGCCCATCTCTGGACATTCTCCATCCTCTCTCTGTCCTTCTTGTACCATGGCACCTGGAACTGAACACAGCAATCCACATGAGGTCTGAGGAGGGCAAAATACCATGGGCTATCACCCCTTCTGCAGGATATGCCTTGCTCAATGCAGTCAAGACCGCAATTTCTTTTTTATATGCTATTTCATAATGATGATATATTTTGAGCCTGTAGTCCATTAAAACCACCAGATCCTTTTCTGAACAAGTATTATCCATACATGTTCCTTCCATCTCATGTTTGTGGAATTGTTTTTTTGTTTTTTTTTGTACCCAACTGCAAGACTATGCTTTGTTCCCTAGTGAACTTTATCTTATTCACCCAATGAATTTAGCAGGTTGAGATCTTTTTGGATACCTAGTTTGTCATGTATCATGTTAGCTCTGTGCCATCCACAAATCTGAGAATCATACTATTCATGCCTTTTTCCATGTCACTACTAAAAATATTAACCAATTCAAAACCAAGCACAGATCCCTGGGGCACTCCACTAGACACCTCCTGCCATGTTGCCATTGAACCATTAATGACCAATCTTTGAAGTCCAGCCATCTAAGACTTCTGGACCTACCTAATTGTTTAATCATCTAGTCCACATACTGTCATCTTCTTCACAAGACATTGTGGACATTGGGCCAACACTCACAACAGAATGCTTATGTGAGGTGAGGAACATTGTGTTGTCAAAGATAATGTTGGAGTTAGTAACTTGAGAACTGGAAGGAGGATGGTACCCTCAACAGAAATAGTGAAGTTCAGGAGAGGGATGGGTTTAAGGGGAATATAATGATATAAAATATAATGTATTTATCATCCTGTGTTATCTACATTTATTAATATATTACATATTTAAACTTATAGGGGGCAGCTGGGTAGTTCAGTGGATTGAGAGCCAGGCCTAGAGATGGGAGGTCCTAGGTTCAAATCTGGTCTCAGACACTTCCCAGCTGTGTGACCCTGGGCAAGTCACTTGACCCTCATTGCCTAGCCCTTACCACTCTTCTGCCTTGGAACCAAATCACAGTATTGACTCCAAGATGGAAGGTAAGGGTTTTAAAAAAAATGGGGGTGTATGGGGTGCTCAGGGAGGAGTAGTATCTCTGGTATGGAGGGCTTGTCGTGCCCTCCTAGGGCAGCTCTCCAGCCTCTGACCCCCCACCTGACACCCAGCTCTCACTTGTGGCTCCTAGTAGCTGCTAGCATGCGGCAGCGGCCACACCCCGGGCAACGACTTCGACAGGCCGGCTAAACCTTGTGAGGGTAGCCATCAGGTCCTTGACCCCTGGTGAACCAGGGCTTTGCTCACCCAGCATGTGAAGACTGCTTCGGCCAAACAGACGGAAGAAACCAATAAGAAGGTTCAACGGCTGAGAGGGCGACGCAGCAAAGCACTGTGGAGTGCTCAAAAGACAACGCGGCCATCCAATGCAGCTGAGGAAGTCTCTAGGTGTAACGATTTTTCGTGCCACTGGACCCAGGCTTCCAATGCCGAGAGAGTGGGACTGTCTCTGTGCATCGACTTTTCCAATTAAATCTCCTTCACGCACAAATGTTTTTTGTGCACACTCATCTACATCACAGATGAAAATGCACAAAGAAAATCGTCATCCTTGGTTACCAAGAGACTACTACTAGTAGTAGTAGTACTACAACAATATATTTTATACATGATGAATTTGAGATGCCTTTAGGATAATGTCTAATATGCAGTTGGTGTTGTAGGTCTGGAGTTCAGGGGAGAGACTAGGGCTGGATATATAGCTCTGGCAGTCATTTATCTAGAGATAAGTAAACCTATGAGCTGATGAAGTTACAGAGAATATATAAGAGAAAGGGATGCAGTATAGATTCTTGGGATATAGGCACAGTTAGGGTTTGATATGGATGATGAAACTGAAAAGGAAACTGAGAAATGATAAAACTTAAAGGCCCAAGGAGATGCTCTGACCTCTAGAATCAGCTTTGAATCTATGTAGGATAAGGTTAAAGGGAGGCAAGGTTTAGAAATACAAGAAGCTGAGGATTAGCAGCATAAGGGAAAGAGAATAGAGCAAGTTGAAGTCCCTGGAGGTCTAGAGACCTCAGAACAATCATAGCAAAGAGGGCTGAATGTTGCTTTAGGCAAGAGCCTAGAGTGGACTAAAGGATTTTATGGGTCTGTTTTGAGGTCTACTTTGACCACCCTTGTTCTTGAGGTTTCCCAGCATTTAAAGTCTTCCATTTTCCCCAATAGATGGGTACACAGAATATGGACTACTGGGTCTGGAAGTGGCTTTAACGTATAAAACTTAGAATATCAGAGTGGGAAGAGCCTGACTTCAACTAAGTAAGGACAAGGATACAAGAGTTTCCAGGATCTTAGAATTACAGAACTTAAAAGATGTCTTTAGACCCTAGGGATCACTAAGTGTATCCTTCCCTTTTATAGGTAAGAAAATTAAATTCCAGAGAAGGGGAAATTTTCCCCAATTCATTGTCTCTTGATTCCTAAGTTCAATATTTTGTCCATGACTCTACACTATCACCTCATGTGGTGATTGAAGGCCAAAATTCTCAGGATTGATGTGGAAATGATATATTCTAGGAACATATGATTTGGAACTAGAATTTAATTCCACTTAAAATGCTTATTAAACATCCCTTCCTGTGTCTCAGGCACTGTGCCTGAGACTACTAGGACTACAAAGATAAAAATAAGAGCGTTTGCCCTCAAGAAGCATCCATTTTACTGGAGGGATGCTACATATATACACAGAACTGTAAACCAAACATAATTGGAGGAGGAAGATAGTACCAACAACTGGGAAGAAGATTTCACAGAACATGAAGAACCTAAGCTAGATCTTAAAGCGAAAAAACAAGGATTCTAAGAATGAGAGGCGATGACAAAGTTTATTTCAGGGAAGAAAAATGAATTTTGTGATTGTACAAAGGCAAAATTGTCTGGTAAACAGCAAGAAGACTATTTTGGCTGGAATGGCAAACCCTTGAAAGAAAGGTAGTCAAATGAAATAAGTTGGAGGAGTAGGTGGAAGGCATATTGTAGAAGATCTTGTACTCCAGCCTAAGAAGTTTTTGTTTTATCTTGGAGATGACAGATTACCACTGAAAATTTTTGAGAAGAGTAGTATCTTGGTGAGGGGGATAAATAAATATATGTGTGTGTGTGTGTGTGTGTGTGTACATGTATATACGTGTATATCTTTATATAGAGAAACTAATTAGGAGGCTATTTCAATAGTTATGAGGGTGGTGATTATGTGACTGGAGAGAAAGGGATGTATGAGAGACCTATGGTAAAAAAAAGTAGCAAGACTTGTTAAGTGATTATGTGTGGGAGAGGAAGGAAAGGAAAGAATCTAGACTGATTCCAAGGTTATAAACTTCTAGGCCTGGGAGGATAATGATGTTCTCAAAAGGAATGGGGAAGTTTGGAAAAGTGAGTAGACAAAAGGAAGAGAAGAAGGCCTGAACAGTTTGACAAAGGAGACTAAAAAAGAATACTCAGGAAGGAGATTAATCAGAAGAGAATAGAACTATAGAATCAAGGAGGAGACAGTATTCAGGAAAAGGAAGATAATCAACAGTGTTAAAAGTAGCAGAATGTTCAAGACAAAAAAAGAATGAGAAAAATAGACTTTGGATTTATCAGTTAAAATACTATTGTCAATTTTTGTGTTAGCAAAAAACTGAAAATAAAATAAATGTCCATTGATTAGGGATTGGCTAAACAAATTACTGTATAAAAATATAAAGGAATATTACTGCATAATTGAAAACAATAAATATGAAAATTCAGAGAAGTACAGAAAGATAGATATGAACTGATTCAGAGGGCAATAAGCAGAATCAGGAAAATAGAATACAATATGACCATAACAATATAACAATGTAAATGGAAAGAATGAAAAAAAACCTAAATGTTGTATAATTATAGTGACTAACCTTGGCCCTGAAAATAAGAGATGAGAAAATATATCTGCCTCTTTTATTTGAAACGTGTAGTAGCCTGGGAGAGGAATATTGATTTAATTTTGCCAGACTACTTCTTTTTTCTGTTGTATTCTTTGTTACAAAGGCTGGCTTGTTGGGTAGAAAAGGGAGGTGGGCATATTTGGAAATAAAGATGATGAAAAATCAAGTAATTGAGATAAAATTTAAGGGCAGGAGTTGATTTTCCTGTGCCTAACACAGTGTCTGACAGTTTAAAAAATAGCCTCAACCCCCCCAAACTTGGTTGATTGATCATAGACTCTCAGCCTGCCACTTTCAAGGAGTGACGTGTAACATGACATTCCTTTGCCAGTGTGAATTCTTGTCCAGGTTGGAGAGGTGGGAAATAATGGGGGGAGCCAAGGAGACAGGCCTGAGAAGAGAGTGTCTCTGTTAATGTCACCCTTTCCAGCAGAGAAGCTCTCAGAGGTAGATGGCAGTCATCAAGCTGAGAGGATTTCTCCCATGGTGAGCAGGCCAATTAGGAAGGGGAAGGAAGGAACAATCAACCAGACTCAAACAGATGGGATGCCTGTAGTCTGAAATGTAAGCCCCAGCACGGTTTCACCCAGACAAGATCCACAGAGATTCATGCACACAAAAGTCTCCCCAAAGCCTACACAGACACTGATGTGGTGGGGACCCACACACACTTGCCCTTGGGCAGGGGTATAAACTTTGTACCCATGCATACACACTCAAATCCATGTGAACATACACACTTTGGATCTGATGCTCACAAATGTCCATGCACCCTTGTATACTCTCCCATATTTGGGGGCCCAAACACCGAGACTCATACATATATCCACATTTGCACGTGCACACACACACACACACACACACACACACACACACACACACACACACACACACACACAGACTTCTTTACAAACCTAGACAGAACCTCCCTTCTGATGGTAAGTAACCACTCATTAGCTAATGAAAACCAAGGAGAAGAGGCATTCAGCTCCTCTTTACAAATTCTGGGGCTTTCACAAGGCTTCATTTCTCTCAATCTGCCAAACACCCCCTCAATGTCCCATGAGGCAAATGAGAAACTTAAAGGGCACTGTGCAGGGCTGAGGGGCAGTTGGTTCTTCTAGTGTCTCGCTCATTGGCCAGGGACTCATACCCAGCATCCAGCAGGATATTGAGAAAGCTCTCCTCTTTTGACTTCTTTTCCCAGCTCACAAAATGGATTCAGGAGAGCATGTCAGCTCATTTTGCCAACAGAAATCAACTTAGTTCCCCTCTTCCACCCCTTCCTGCATTTCTTCCCTGGAGCACCCCTCCTCTCCTGTCTAAGAGCATCAAGAATCTATTTGATATTTTCAACGTGGGCTGCAACTGCATTTGCTTGAAAAATGGGCCTGTTTGGCTCATGAGGGGCAGCCTAGCTTTAAATGAGTCAGAGGCAGGTCGAGGCTATGGCATATGACAGAGCTCCAGAGTTACAAAGCCCCTAGAGCTCTTAGCCTAGCTGTCATCAATCATGAAAAGAGTATTGGGGCAGCTGACTCATCACCTGTCTATCAGTCAGCCTTGGGCTTGGCTCCTTCTCAGTGATAGGCAGGGAAGATCAAGGGGAACCTGGAGCCAGCAGCTGCAGACCAAGAAGCCAAGACAATTATCAGAGTGGTGAGGACTTTACTTAGATGAGCAATTAGTCAGATTACTTCCATTGACAGAGAATGTTGAACAAGTGACAAACCTTCAAAAAAAACAGAATATTGGAACTGGAAGGAACCTTAAAATGCAGAACATCAATTATCAGAACTGGAAGGGACCTTAGAACATAGAGAATGTTGGAGCCAGAAAGGACCTCAGAATATGGAATGGCAGACTTGGAAGGGGCCTTAGAACATAGATCACAGAATATCAGAGTTGGATGGAACCTCAGAACAGAGAACAGAGAATGTAAGAACCAAAAAGGACCCTAGAACATGGAATGGTGGACCTGGAAGGGATCTTAGAACATAAGACATAGAATATCAGAGCTGGATGGAAACTTTGAATATAGGATTCAGAATTTTAAAGTTGGAAGGAGCTTAAGAATATAAAAGATAGCTCAGCCCTGGATTCTTTCCACCATCTTCCTTCTCTACTCCTTGGCCCAGTGGACACTAGAACAAATACCACAACACTGATGAATCGATTTACTACAAATATATGTGTTCTTATCACAATGAGGTCCTCACTGCTGTATGGTAATGAATCCTTCTTCCCTGATTTTTTTCTATCACATATAGAATTCATTTTCAACCCCCTTTATACTCTCTACCCACTCCGTTTCAGCAGAAGACTTCTTAATGTACTGAAAAAAAAAATGGAGCTGTCATGAGCTTCTTCTTCTCCATGCCCAAGCCAATTGTTCTAGTTTTGTCCCTGGTCCTATCCTACCCTGTTTCCTCTAGGAGCTTTCCTCTGTCTGGTCTGCAGTCATTCCTGATCCATAGGTTTGTCCATATCCTATAAAAATGACCAGGACTTCCCCAGGACTTTCCTCTTTTCTTCCTTCCTTCCTTCCTTCCTTCCTTCCTTCCTTCCTTCCTTCCTTCCTTCCTTCCTTCCTTCCTTCCTTCCTTCCTTCCTTCCTTCCTTCCTTCCTTCCTTCCTTCCTTCCTTCCTTTCTTTCTTTCTTTCTTCCTTTCTTTCTTTCTTTCTTTCTTTCTTTCTTTCTTTCTTTCTTTCTTTCTTTCTTTCTTTCTTTCTTTCTTTCTTTCTTTCTTTCTTTCTTTCTTTCTTTCTTTCTTTCTTTCTTTCTTTCTTTCTTTCTTTCTTTCTTTCTTTCTTTCTTTCTTTCTTTCTTTCTTTCTTTCTTTCTTTCTTTTTCTTTTTTTTAAAAACCCTTACCTTCCATCTTGCAGTCAATACTGTGTATTGGTTCCAAGGCAGAAGAGTGTTAAGGTCTAGGCAATTGGGATCAAGTGACTTGATCCAGGGTCACACAGCTAGGAAGTGGCTGATGCCTGATTAGAACCTAGGACCTCCCGTCTCTAGGTCTAGTTCTCAATCCACTGAGCTACCCAGCTGCCCCCTTTCCCTCTTTTCTTAAAAGACCCTTCATTAGAACTTGCTATCTCCTCAAGCTTTTGGGACATATGTTTTCCCCTTCCAGCTCACAGCTAAATCCATAGTAGATCCAAAAGTCTTTTCTCTTTTTCTAATCTTTCTAACCTCTTTCTGGCATTTGGAACCATGACCACTTCCTGCTCCTGATTACTCTCTCCTTCCTTAGTTTCTAAGACCCTGTTTTCTGCTGGGTCTCCCCCTATTGATGGGACCATTCTTTCTTAGTCTCCTTTACTGGATCATTTATCTAAGCTTCACCCAGTTAGCATGAGTTATGTCTGAACTCACTTCTCTTTTATTTCTAGCTTTTTCCCTTGGGGTATTCCGCTGCTCTTTTTGGTTCTGTAATTACAGCATCTATGAAGATGTTCCTCAAATCTATCCTTACAAATTTCTCTCCTGAGTTCCAATTCCTCATTGAAAACGATCTCTCGGCCTTTCTACCTAGAATTACTCCCAGTTTCTTAAGCTTGACATATCTAAAATAGAACTCATTATCTCCACACCCCTACCCCATGGACCCCCAAATCCTCCAAAAATCCCTTGTCCCTTTTCTAGGTTTTAAATATATACATATATTTAATAATGAGCATTAAAAAAAACTATTCCTCTGACTTTCCAACTCTCCTTTAAACAAACACACACACACACACACACACACACACACACACACACACACACACACACACACATACCAAATCCCCTAATACAAATCTATATAGTCTGGCAAAAAAATTCCCATATTAATTAGCCATGTCCAGAAATGTCTGTCTCTGCATATTAAGTTTATTACCTCTCTATCAGGAGGTGAGCAGATGCTTCTTCTCTTGGCCCGAAGAGCTTCCATTTCTCTATATTGTTGTTAATTTCCATTGCATTTATTCCTTCCAGTTCTGCTCACTTTTTTTGCCTTGCATCAGTTCATAAAGGTCTTCCCAGTTTGCCATGAAATTGTTCATTTGATCATTTCTTATAATATTTCATTACTTACATATCACAGACACAATGTTCAGCCATTCCCTTAGTTTCCCATTTGGGGCTACCATGAAAACAGTCGCCATCAACATTTTTGTACATACACAACCTTTTCTGCTCTTCATGATTTTAGAGACTATAATCCTAATAGTGATAAAGCACAGCATGGTAACTTTTTTGGCATATTTACAAATTGCTTTTCAAAATGGCTGGACTAATGCATAGTCCTACCAGAAATGCACTAGAAAAGAAGAAAGGAACAAAGGGGGGAAATGAGCATTTATTAAGTGTCTACTGTGTACCAGGTACTGTGCTAAACACTTTACCATTATTATTGCATTTGATCCTCACAATAGCCCTGGAAGGTAGGTTTTATTATTATTCTTATTTTACAGATGAGGAAACTGAAGCAAACATAGGTTTAGTGGTTTGCTTAGGGCATACAGCTAGAACGTGTCTGAGATTTGAACTCAGGTCTTCCTGGACCAGTGCTCAATTCATTGTGCCACATGGCTTTCTCCAGTGTACTACTAGTGTGGCTATTTTCCCACAGCCCCTCCAACATTAGTTACTTTCTTTTTGGTTGTTGTTGTCACATTGTCAATCTGATAGGTGCGAAGTGGCACCTCAAAGTTCTTTAATTTGATTTTCTCTAAAAAGAGCATTTTTTTCCATAAGATTATTGATAGATTTCTTCCCTCAAAAATGGTTATATGCTTTGACCATGTATCTAGTGGTGAAAGGCTTTTAGTTTTACAAATTTGAATCAGTTCCTTATCTATCTTGGAAATGAGACCTTTATGAGAGAAATTTGCTGTAAAGATTTTTCCCATTTCTAATTTTTACAAATTAGATTTGTTTGTGTAAAATCTTTTAAATTTTATGTAATCAAAACTGTCGATTTTATCTTGTGTGATGTTCTCCATCCCTTGTTTAGTCACGAACTCTTCCCCTATCATTAGCTCCAAAAGGTGATTTCTCTCTTGCTCTTCTAATTTATTATGTGAAATTTTCTGAGTCATGCACAAATCTGAAGCCTAGCTTTGATTTTCAACCTCAAGAGCCATTCTTGATTCTTCTCTATACTCCTCACTTAGTAATTGAGTTCTCAATTCTGCTTGTGTACAGCCTTGGACTCCTTCTCCCCATTCACATGAACCCCAGCTTGTGTCAGGGCATTTGAACCCCCCAGAGCTACAGAAAAAAGTCTCCTAATTCCTTTGTGTTTCTCCCTTCTCCAACCCTTTCTCCCTAAGACTACTTTAGTCCTCTGCTCTCAAGTCTTCAGTACTTTTTCTCTTGCTTCAGATAAGAAAACTTCATGGCCTGGTTAAGACCCTCCACATCTGATTACCATTTGTCTTTCCAAACTTATTTCATGTTTCTTTCCTTCACAAACTCTATATATAGCTTTGAATTAGACCATTAAAAACTATCCAATTCTTTGTGATCCCATTTGAGAATTTCTTGGGAAAGATATTGGAATGGTTTGCCATTTCCTTCTCCAGCTCTTTTCACAAATGAGGAAACTGAGGCAAATAGGGTTAAGTGACCTGCCCAAGGTCACATAGCTAGGAAATATCTGAGGCCAGATTTGAATTCAGGAAGACATCTTCCTAGCTCCAGGTCTAGTACTCTATTCTCTGTGCCACCTGCCTATATATTCTCTCTCTCTCTCTCTCTCTGTCTCTCTCTGTCTCTGTCTCTCTCTGTCTCTCTGTCTCTCTCTGTCTCTCTCTGTCTCTCTCTCTGTCTCTCTCTCTGTCTCTCTCTCTCTCTGTCTCTCTCTCTCCATCCTTCCCCCACTCAGCTTGTCTATCCATCTATATGCCCATGTAACTACTATATATGTGTATGTATGTATTTAACTGTGAATTAGTCTATTAGAAACTACTATATATATACATACATATAAAATGTATAACTATGATAAATTTAAAACTGCATATATGTATATATAACTGTGATTTAGTCCATTACTAAACTATTATATATATGTGCATGTGTAATTACCATATATAACAACTATATATATAAAGTGACAAATTAGGCCATTGCCAAATTCTCTTTCTCCTCTTTCTTTCCTCTCTCACTGTCTTTTTCCTCTCTCTTCTCTTTCTTTCTCCTGTTTTTCTTCTTTCTCCTCTCTCTCTTTCTCTCTCTTCTCTTTCTCTTATTTCTTTCTTCTCTTTCTCTCTCCTCTTGCTCTTTCTTCTTTTTCTTTCTCCTCTATCTCTTCTGTTTCTCTCTCTGTCTCTCTCTCCTCTCTCTTCTGTTTCTCCTCTATCTCTCTGTCTCTCTCTTCCTCCTATTTCTCTCTCCCTCCCTCCCTTCCTCTCTCTCTCTCTGTATATATAGATATATGTATATATCTATATATATGCATGTATAAGTCATATATTCACTGTATAGGTGCAGTCCCCAGGCTCTTCCTGAAGTAGGGGTTATTTCATTCTTTGTACTAGTATCCTCAGTGGATAGTAGCATGCCAGGTACATAGTAGGCACTTGGACCTTGATGTCTAAGCCATTTATCAGACCTGGACACCATCCTCCTTGGCTTCCAGAGCCTGGCACGCCCTCCCCTCCTCCCCAAACCATGCCTCTTCAGCAGCTAGCGCCATTTTGTCCCCCTAGGTTATCTTTGTCTCCATCCACTGAGCCAGTTCTCTTCCTCCTATTAATTTGATTTATTTACTAGTGTTAATTACCATCTGCTGCTCTCCTCTCTTCAGAAATTTCCAGCTTCCTGATCTTCCTGGTGCTGCAAGGGCAGAGTATGTCACCAGCTTAGGAATGTCTGTGCTTACCAACTACCAATCTGGTGATTTTCCCAGTGGATGAAGTAGGCCTATGATGACCTGAGAGGCACTTGGCACAATCCGATCTCCCCCAAATACCTCCTGACCTGGGCACTATAGAGATTCTATTTCTTTTTTTCAGGAGTGAAGTTTTCTTGGACTTTTGAATCAATTAATTTTGTTTCAGGAAGCATTTATTAAACTCTATAATCCAGGTCCTGAGGATTCAAAGACAAAAGCCAAACCAAGTCAGACTTACAGCATATAGTCACGCTCACACATGCCCTGGTCCAGCTGACCTGGCCCTCTTGCTAGCCTCCCTCCTGACATTCCATCTTGAATCTCCCACTCTTGGAACTTACTCTCTCCCTGTCTCTACCTCAGAGAATCCCAACTTTCCTCTAGAGTTTACATCATATCACTTCCTCTATGAAGCCTTTCCTGATTTCCTTTCCATGTGCCCTGTTCCCCAAGCTGCTTCTACAACAGTACATAAGCTTCTTGAGGCCAAGAACAATTTCCCTTTTGTCTTCACATCCCCATCCCTGAGCACAGTAGCTGGCAGATATTGGTGCTTAATTTTCTTGATTGGTGAATGTTTTGAGGGGAACAACATGGACACAGAATTCTAGAATCCCCTGTGAGGATGCTAACAATGTGTTGGTAGAGCATGCTTTTAGGTAAAATAGGAAAAATAAAATTTTAACTTCTTACTTTTTGTCTTACAATCAATATTGTGTATTGGTTCCAAGACAGAGGAGTGGTAAGGGCTGGCCAGGGGGCAGCTGGGTGGCTCAATGGATGGAGAGCCAGGCCTAGAGACGGGAGGTCCTAGGTTCAAATCTGACCTCAGACACTTCCCAGCTGTGTGACCCTGGGCAAGTCATTTAACCCTCATTGTCTAGCCTTGGAACCACACATGGTATTAATTCCAAGATGGAAGGTAAGGGTTTAAAGAAACAAAAAAAGTTTCAGTTTAGAAGTCAAGATCCCTAACCTCAAGTCCTGAGTTGGCTGCCATCTCTGGTGGGAGAGGGGGGCCCTGCAACAAGTTACTCTCCCTCACCAGGTCTCAGTTTTCCTATAAAATGAAGGGGTTGCACTAGATAATTTCTATGGTTTCATCTAGTTCTAACCCTCTACGTTCCACATTCTAGGGCCCTTCCAGTTCTAACTTTCTTTGTTCTAGGGTCTTTTCCCATACAGACATTTTAAGGCCCCTTTCCAGCTTTACCACCCTTTGTTCACGTCCTGAGCTCCTTCACAGGGTCACAAATTTAGAGACAGAAAGAACTTAAATGTCATTTAGTGCACCCCCCTTGTGTTTGCTAGATCAGGACCTAGAGAGGTCAAGGGACTCCCTCAGTCACAAAGGAATGATCCTGCAGCAAAGTTGGGGTTTCAGGTCTTTTAGCCATAAAGCCAGTTTTCTTTCCTTTGTAATATGCCAAATTTCCTTCTAGTTCCAACATTCTAAGTTCTAAGGCCCTTCCAGCTCTAACACTCCTTCCAGTTCTGATATTCTATGTTCTTTTTGTCCTAAGGTCCCTCCCAGCTCTGACATACTAGATTCTAAAGTCTCTTTCAATTCTGGACGTGGAAAATACAGTGTGGATGCTCTAGCTCCAACCTACTGTAATTGTATACTTATAAAACCTATGAGAGGCAATATGGTATAGAGCAGGAGTCAAACTCAAGTGGGGAAGAGCACCCATCAGGACATACAGATCCCTGTGGGGACATAGTGACAATCTTGAAATATAACATAATAATCATTGGATTTTTTATTTATTTTGTTAAATATTTCCCAATTATGTTTCATATAGTTATGGTATCACTTGAAAGTATTGGACCACAAACTCCCAACTCAGGCTGCACGTTTGAAACCTCTGATATTAGGAATAGTGAGCCAGCAGCCTAGGAGTCAGGGTAGAAACGAGTTCAAATCCTGCCTCTGACACAGAGTTGGGTGACTCTAGGGAACCTATTTCCCCCCTCAGTATTTACCCTCCTAGCTACTCCCCAAGATTATATGATGCAGAGAAGAGGCCAGCTGCATTGGGACCACAAGTTTCCTTTTAGGATCCCCTTGTACCAGAGAGATGAGATCAAAGGTCTCTTACCTCCTCTCCTCTTCCCCTAAAAGTCTCCTCCTCTCCCCTCCCCAACTCAAAGGCACAGGTGATGAGAACAACAGTTCCAGTGGCCCTTTGTACTTGTACTCCTCACACCTAAAACAGTGCCTTGCACACAGTAGGTATTTAAATACTCAAAGGACTGATCTGGAACATAGTGCCTCCCTGAGACAGTCACTCTCCTAGGCTGGCAGCTGCAGCTTCACAGGCAGAGAAGGAGAGCCTGGCAATGTGGTCTCTTTCCTGGGCCTTTCTCCAGCTAACCCACGGGCACTTGAGACAGGGCTATGGTAGACTCTCTTTTTCATCTTTGAGGTTTTTTTTCCCCTCTCTCAGATACTGTTTTTATAACGTTATTGATCTGCTTTTGGTTATTCATGTAAGTTTGCTAACCTCAAAAAAGCCCCCAAAGAAATCATGCATGCCCCCTCCCCACCCCAAAAGGAAGACTGTGGCTACATGTGTTGTGGCTCATTTCCTGACTCCCTGGATAGTGTTAGAACATGGTGCTGCATTTCAAATATGCTTCTGGGACTGGACTTTCTCAAGCCAAGGAGAACGAGCAGGACAAATGGAGTTGTCAAAGGTGAAGGATTGCTCTCCATTTGTCCTAAAGTTCAAAGTGCTGGACACCTTCCCACATTGAAATACCCCTGAAGGCCTGTCAATCAGAGCTTGACCACAAGCCAAAGAATCCCAATCTGGTGGAGAGGGGCAAGAATCGAATTCTTCTCCCTGCCTTTTCCCTCCATCCTTCCTCCAATACCCTTCTCTCTGTCTCTCTCTCTCTCTGTCTCTCTCTCTCTCTCTCTTTCTCTCCTCTCTCTCTCTCTCTCTCTCTCTCTCTCTCTCTCTCTCTCTCTCTCTCTCTCTCTCTCCTCTTGCTCTCGCTCTCCCTCTTTTACTCCCTGTCTCTGTCTCTCCATCTCTCTCTGTTTCTCCTTCATTTTCTCTCTCTGTGCCTCTGTATCTCTCTGTGTGCCTCGCTTTGTCTCTCTCTTTGGATGTCTTGATCTTTATATCTATCTCTCTCTGTCTCTGACTCTCAATCTTTCTCTTTTTCTCCTTCAATTTCTCTCTGTGTCTCTATCTTTCTCTGTGCTTCTCTCTCTCTCTCAGTTTCTAGTTTTCTGTCTGTCTGTCTGTCTCTCTTTGGATGTCTTGTTATTTTTATCTATTTCTCTCTGTCTTTGTCTCCCTCTCTATATATGTGTTTCTAGCTCTCTCTCTGTCCCTCCACTCTCTCTCTCTCTCTCTCTCTCTCTCTCTCTCTCTCTCTCTCTCTCTCTCTCTCTCTCTCTCTCTCTTTTCGAATATCTTGTTCTTTTTATCTATTTCTCTCTGTCTTTGTCTCCCTCTATCTCTCCCTCTCTATATATATTTGTTTGTCTCTCTGTCCCTTCACTTTCTCTCTGTCACATTCTTTTTTCCATTTCTCTCTTTCTATCTCTCCCTCTCTATGTCTCTCTCTCTTTCTCTTGCTTCTCTCTACTTTCTTCTGTTTCTTTCTCCTCCCTCTTCTCTGTTTATCTCCCTGTCTCTCTCCTCACTCTCTTTTATTTCCCCCCTCTCTTTTCTCTCCTCTTTCTCTTTCTTCTGTTTCTTTCTCCTTCTCTCTTTCTGTCTGTCTCTCCCTCTTGTCCTCCCCCTAGATTCTGTGGAGGCTTGGGTTATGAGTACTGTCCTTAAACCTCACATCCATTAACTTGAATGAGTGTGATCTATCTATATCTTCTCCTCTTCCCCCATAATATTTGGGTCCAGTCTAAGAGTTGAACTCTATAGGCTTCCACTTAGATGATAACTAATTAAGAGATCTTCCTGGAGCTGGATTGGGAAGAGTGTGAAGAGATCTTAAAAGTCACTTAGACCAGTTCCCTTATTTTACAGGGAAAGAAATTGAGGCCCAGAGAAGTTAAGCGACTTGTCCAAAGTAGTAGAGATCACAGGAAGGAAAAGAATTAGAGGGGCAAATGTCCTTGGACACCAAGTCCCACCACACCACATTCTCAGTGTGACCTTTTTGGTATTTGCATTTATGTGCTTTCCAGAGCACCTTCATTTACACAGGGTCACAGGAAACCTGTTATATATCTGTGATGCAGATAGGACAAGAATGACTGGGCAGACTGCACGGTGTAATGAAAATGGAACTGGCATCAAGGTGAGAAGGTGTGGATTCAAATCCTGCAGCTCCTGGTGCTTATTCTGTGTGATCTTGAATAAGGCATTCAAATTCTTTGGGCCTCAATTTCTCCAATCATGAATTTGGGGGGTCAGGACTAAAAGGATCCTGTCTGAAGGTTCTTTCAACTCTAGACCTATTAAGCTAGGATGTCCATTTTACAGATGAAGAAGTTGACAGACATAAGATAACACATCTGGTTGGTGACAGAGCCAAGACCAAGATGTTAGTCTCTTGACTGTGGGTCCACGAGGAACCAGGTTCTATCAGGGTGCACACCTTCTAATGAACTTTCTCCCCTCCTGCTTCTCCTCTGTCATGGTCTGCTGCTATTGGGATGGCATTCTCAGAGGTGGTGGTTTGCAGGGCAGGGAGGCAAACATCATATTGGTTCCTTCTTCCTCTCTTCTGTACCTTGCTCCCAGCTGGCTGCTCTAACCATGCCTCCTTTTATTCTTCCCTTCCTCCCCATCTTCTCCCAGCACCTTGGCTCCATAATCCAATCAATATTGACATTGCTACTAGAAAGGACATGTCAATCTACTTTCCCATGGCTGCTTTCACTATTCTAGTAATTTTCCAAACCAAAATTCTTCTACCTTGTAACAATTCCCTTATGTTTGATATCTCCCTGTTGGAATGTGAGCTTCTTGAGGGCAGGGGCTGTATTGATTAGTTTTGGGGCTCCCTGATGTCAGCAAAGTGCTTGGCAAATAATAAGTGCAAAATATGTACTTTTTCATTCATTCATTCTAGATGTCCTGGGAATCCTTCACAGAGCAGGAAATAAATAGTGAAGGCTTGACTCATGAGTAGGGATCATTTCACTCTTTGGACCATGTAAGCTTCCCCATTCACTATACAAAGAAGCTCCTGGGAAGCCATAAAAAACTGTCACCCTGTAGGAATGACCAAAGTGTCCTTTGAATACTGACCAACCACTACTTTTCCCCTGGTCCTCATCTTCTGAATGTGAATCAGCACCAGTCCTAAACCTTTACAACTCTCTCTGTTCTGGTTTTGCTCAACAGACTGTCAGAACTAGAATGGGCCTGAGAAATGGTCTAATCTCTTATTTGCATTTAATAAAGAGAGAAACTGAGGCACAGAGTAAAAGCTATTTACTTAGGAGTCAAACAGCGCAGGCAGAATCAAGACTCCAACAAATCTACCACTCCTTCCACTGCATCATGGTTTCTCAATGGTGGCTCCAATACTAAGGGGAGGACCTGCAGTAGAAGTGCCCTTATCTCTGTCTTCCCCCTCCATATCCCAATCCTCTCACTCCCAGAACGGTGGCTCACTGTTTAATTGTCTCTGTGTCAAGCTGTATGCTTTAAAAACTGCTGCCAGCAGATGTTAGCTACATCAATTCCCTATTTATTTGGAGTGATTGAAAAGATGCTCGATTTCTCTCTGTCTCTCTCTCTCTCTCTCTCTCTCTCTCTCTCTCTCTCTCTCTCTCTCTCTCTCTCTCTGTCTCTCTGTCTCTCTCTCTGTCTCTCTGTCTCTCTCTCTGTCTCTCTGTCTCTCTCTGTCTCTCTGTCTCTGTCTCTGTCTCTGTCTCTGTCTCTCTGTCTCTGTCTCTGTCTCTCTGTCTCTCTGTCTCTCTCTCTCTCTCTCTCTCTCTCTCTCTCTCTCTCTCTCTCTCTCTCTCTCTCTCCCTCCCTCCTACCCCTAATCCCCTTCCAGAGAAAAATCAATTTAGGAATTAGTGCATTAATGCCACTTGGTATAGATGAAGGTGGAATTTTCAGGGACTAAGAGCATTTACCTTGGATGCTACAGATCCAAAATGTCAGGGGGTTTCCTTTCCAAAAACAGAACATCAGTGAAGTCTGGTTTCAAGGCCACTCATCCCCTCTGAGACTGCCAAGTTTAGCTTTCCCCCCTAACCTTTGCCCTTCTCCTTCCAATTGGTGGGGGGATGGAGAGTCAGGGAAAAAGCCCCATGGCCTCCCATCACTCCTGCCCCAGTGAGCCTCCAGCAGATGACAGACGATTATGGTTTTAGACAATGAAACGGATCATTTCCTTCTATCTCGAGCAAGGGTCATTACCCCTCATTTTTACAGATGCACATTTCTGGCTTATTTGTTGTTGTTGTTGTTTGTATATGAAATCATTTCAATTAAAGATAAGGGGAAACATTTCCCTCCATTTCTTTAGCAAACAGTCTTATCACCTCCCACAAAAACGACAATAAAAATCCCTAACCAAGGGACAAGCAGGCTTCGGGTGAAAGGACATTTATATATAGGAACAGTATTAGTAAAAACACATCTGTCATCCTCAGCTCTAAGTCACTGTACAGTGACACTAAGTGAATGAACACAGCAGCCTGCAGAGAGCAGGGAAAAGAGTCCTGATTGGGCAATGGAAACTTGGGTTCAAACCCTAGTTTTATCCCTCTCTACCTGTGTGGCCTTGGGCAAGTCAATTCCTCTTTATTGGCCTTGGTTTCCACATCTGTAAATCAGGGGGTTGGCCTAAATGGATCTCTTAGCTGCTTTTGAGTTCTAAATCAAATGGGAGAATACATGCAGAGTGCTTTGCAAACTTTAAAAGGCTCAATTTGAGGCAGCTAGCTAGGTGGCACAGGGGACACCTAGGTGCTGACCATGGCATCAGGAACCCTTGGGTTTCCTCATCTGTAAAGTGGGGCTAGTAACATGACCAGTCTCCAGGGATGTGGAGACGAACGGATAAGATCTTATTTCTAAAGCATGTTACAAATCTTGAAGCACCATAGAAATGCCAGCTGGTGATTCTATCGTGATGATTACAGCGAGAATGATGATTATATCATATTCAGTCCTACAGAACTCTTGTGGGCAATAGTACCTTCCTTCCGTATTTATGTCATTAGTAGAAATTAGTAGAAAAGGACTCAGCAAGTCCTTTTCAGGATCCTGGAGGAACTTAATGATGTCCAAATGTCCATGAGAACATGGCACATAGAATATCTGAATTGGAGATAAAAAGATGCTAGAACACAGGAAAGACAAGGGGCTTTAGGGCACAGAATGCCACATTTGGAGGTGACAGAGGATCATCTAATGTTAGACCTGGAGGGGAAGGTAGGACATAGAAAGTTGCAGTGGACAGGCCAGGAGAATGTGGCATAGCCATGTGGTACAATGGAAGGGCAGCTGGCAGCTGAGTGGCTCAGTGGCTAGAGAGCCAGGCTTGGAGTCAAGAAGACCTGAGTTCAGATATAGCTTCAAATACTAGCTAGCCATTCACCAAAGAAGGAAATGGCACACCCTCTAGTATCTTTGTCAAGAAACCCCCATGGACAATATTGGTGTCTTATGGTCCATAGCATCACCACGTCAGATGTGACTAAATGACTGAACAACTACCCACTGGAAGAAGCACTGACTCTCAAGTCTAAGGACCTTCCAGAGTTCAAATGCCACTTCTGATGCCTCAATTTCCACACCTGTAAAATGAGGGAATTGGACTTGACATCTTTTGGGTTCCCTCCCAGATCTGGTCCCATGAGGTGCAAGAGACCTCGGGAGATCATCTGTTGAATACTAGAGTGGAGAGGGACCTTAGAACACCAGATGACAGAGCTGAGACAGAGGGACCACTTTTGTCTTCTCTCCAAGGAGCCTCCATCCTTCAGAAATTCAATGCTGCCTTAACGTGGGTTCCCCACCACCACCCTTTAAATATGCTTACTCCGCAGCAGCAACCTTAAATCTGTCCCCCTTATTAATGAGCACGGCACAGCCTAAAGAGAAATGGAAGGGAAGCTCTTTCAACAGAATCATTATGCATTAAAAATTAAGGAATCAAGTAGGAAGCACAGCTCAGCACCCTGGTGATAAACACACTTCTCATTTGCATAGATAGAGCTGAAGCCCAGTCTCCCACAGGGGCAGCTGGTGTAGGAGCTGAGAGATGCTTCGGCCCCCTCAGGGCTGTCCCTTCCTCTCTCCTAGGGGAGCTGTGGGGAGATGAAGAAAAATGGCCCGAATGACAGCAGGCAGAGGCCACAGAGAAGCTTCCCTCTCATTTCTCCCTTCCCTGCCAGGCTGGCATTGTTCTTGGCCCCTGGGGCCACAGGTGAGGACATTCCTGCATCTGTGCTGATGACCTCCTTTCTCTCTGTCTATCCCCATCCTTCAGGGCTCAGCTCAGTGACAATCATTATTTATTACATGCCTACTATGCGCAGCACAAGTAGTGAGTATTAAGTTTAGAGGAGGCAGGGTCCTACCTTCATGGGGCTTACAGTCTAATATGGGTAAGATCCATCCACAGACATGCCATACCTGATGTCCAAGAACTTTGGAAAAATGCATTTGGAGAACTATATTTTAACATAATTAATTCTTCCTCCCTCCTCCAACTTTCCTAGTACACTTTTGGCTCTCTCCTCTATTTCTTCTTGTCCTTATATTCCTGTGTACTTATCTGCATATATGCCTATCCTTTTCAGCAGAACAGAAGGCCTTCCCTGGAGGGCCAATGCATGTGCCACAGGACCCTGCACCCAGCCAGTGACTAACTCATGTTTGCTGAATTTGAATTGAATGAATCTGTTTCTTACTAGCCCCCTGGTTAGCCTCTAAGACTCCCTGGCTCCTTGGCTCATCTCTGCAGGTTGCAGTCTTTCCTTCTAGTCCTTTGAGGTCCAGCTTTGCAGTACCTCTTCCCCTGAAAGCCTTCCCTGATCTCCTTGTTAGAAGAAAGTACAAGGTAGGGACTCTCCTCGGAGTGAAAGGTCTTGGTTTGGATCCTACTGCTACTGATGAGCTTAGTGACCCAGGTCAAATTGCTTTCATATTCTGTATCTCAGTGACTGTAAATATGGAGGAATTGGAAGAGATTATATCTAACGTCTCTTCCCACTCTAAATCCTGTGATCCTAAGTGAGTTCTCCCCCTTTGAATTTTTTTTCTTTGGGGTTCTCCTTTGTACTTAGCATGTTGTAACTTGCACTCTTATTCTCTGGGTACGTAACTGATCTCCAAACTCCAGGGAGACAGGGATTCTCTTTTATTTATTTTTGTCTCTCCTGTAGTCTTCAGCAAAAGGCCTTACTATGTGCAGGCAAAATTGTGCTTTTTTGGAGCTCTCATAGCATTCAGGGCCTTGGAATGTTTCTCTGCTTCAGGTGGGATTTTCTCATTTGCCCAAGGGGATTTTTAAGCTCCTTGAGGGAAGGAGTAGAAACTCCTAAGAGGAAAGAACCCTAAATGTTCTATCACTCATGTATCCCCCACAGCCTAGCAATTGACTGGTATATAATGGTGCTCTCCAAAAGCTTGTCAAATCAAATTGAAATGAATTGACCTGAAGGCCACCATTTTGAAAATAAAGAGTTGATGTCATTGAAGATCAATGTGTCTCTAATGGCAGCTAGGCTGTCTTTTAAAGGCCTTTTTGGGAGTTTGGAGGGAGGTTGGAATCTGCCTCAGGACAGCGTCTCTCTAACTGGTCTTTGGAGCTCACAAGGAGGCACCATAAATTAGTTTGTGATGGTATAACTTTCTGCTTCATTACTCAGGGTAGTGATGACCTAAGGAGGGCACATCAGGTAGCTGCCCTTTTCTCCCTCCCCCTACATTTCCTAAGGGGAAATCTTCTCTTGGCAACAAATCTTTGTGCACTAACACTTCTAGGTGACATTCAGTCTGTATAGGAACTTTCTAATGGATTTTTCCTCCAAAAAGTAGATAAGAAGGAAAGGTATCCTCAAGGATAGGATGCTTGGGAGAATAAGGAAACTATTTCCCTTTCAGAAAGAGAAATAATACCTTGTTATAGCTTATTATTATAGGAAAGTAGCTCCATCATGTACAATAGCTCCCATTTCTGCAGCACTTTTTGGTAAGAGAATTAGAGCATCTTCAGGATTGAATGGGAACAGTATGACCAAGGTGATGTCTCTTGAACACAGGAGAGTAGAAAGAGTTCCTTCCACCTTCGTGCCACTCGTGGGGAGGGGAGGGAATGACTGATGTAGCTGAAAAGAGGAGTGAGTGGTTGCATTTCTGATTGGGACATTTAAGGACGTTCAAGAAGTATATGATATGCTGGTGTAGCTAATATCAGGATATCTGGAAATCAATCTGAACGCCATGACTGTAGGAGAGGTTCCCATGAATGTGCTTTTCAGCTGGGAGAATTAACAGTGAGAGCAAATAAAGAACTATGTGGTAAGAGTGACTAAAATGTCCATATCATTTGACTTAGAGACCCCGCTGCTGGTTATATACTCCAAGGTGGTTATTGACAAAACGAAAGGCCTCGTATATAGCAAAATATTTATTACGGCAATTTTTGTGGTATATAACTGGAGACGAAGCAGATCCCCATCAACTGAGGAATGGCCAGATTGTGGTATGTGTGCTGGAGTATTGCTCTTCTGTAAGAAATGATGAATATGATAAACACAGAGAACCATGGGGATGCTTATATAAACTGAAGATGCGGAAGGTAAACAGATCCAGGAAAACAATATTTACGATAACCACGACAATGGAAATGGGAAGATCCACCAGGAAACAATTTGAAAATAAGTGCTTTGAAATTATAATGGACAGACCTAGTTCCAAAGAAGATCTAAGAGAAGGCATCTCTCTCAGCTTCTTTATAGGTTGGGGGCCTAAGGGGGTGGAACGCTTCAGAGAAGGTCAGAATTTTTCAATATGTTGGTTAGTTTTGTTGAACTGGGGTTCTCCTCTCCCCTGTTTTTTGATATTTAAATGGTAGATTCCTGGGAATGGAAACAGAAGGGATACAAATATGGTATATGTAAAAATATAGATGTAGGAGATTTAAATGTAGGTGATGTAAAAACCAAAGACATCAGTAACATTTATTTTTAAATAGAGTATAGAGGCTGAGACCCATCAGTGCTTAGTTTCTTTCCCTCTAGGGTCACCATGTTGTATGATAGCGATAAAGTTTGCTGTCTGTTCCCCACCCCCCTTCCTTCTCCATCTCTGCAACAGAGACCAAGTAGAAATCTGTAGAAAATATGCCATGATGAGAATTCTAAGATCAGGGTTTTAATATGATATACTCTCTTCTTGGGCAGCTTTGGGGTATCTATCTTTGCAGGACAGTCAGTGTCCAGTGAACACTAAATAACCTAGCAACAGGGGCTCAACCAGCTACTCTTCCTCTGACTTATCCCACGTGGCATGATCTCATGGCCCTTCAGTATCCTAACTCTTTCCAGTCTATCAGTGTTCTTCCTAAAACCCAGCATTGAATCCAACTCCCCAGGTGAGGTCAGACTAGGGTAGAAGGAAACCCCAGTTATCACCTCTCATTATGGATTCTTGGTATCTCTGAATGTAGACTAATATGCAATAGCTTTACTGAGTGATGTCCCTATCATAATCTCCACTCGTATTCAGCTTTCAGCCTGCGACCTCTTTGGCTGATGCTATTTAGCCACAGCATCCCACATCTTCTTATGAAGTTGCTTTTTTTGAACCCAAGAGTAAGCCTTTATTTACACTGATCCTCACGAAATCCTGCCTTCTCGTGTTCAAGTCTGATATCCTGCATGGAAAAGTCCTTTTGGATACCATCACTCTGTGCGTTAGCTCTCTTTCTCAACTTCGTGGTATCTAGAAACAGTCTGATTCCTGTGCCTTCATCCCCAGAATTGATAAAAATTGTAAAAAGCATGGATCCCTGGAACAATAATACCACAGAGCTGACTGAGACCAATGCTTTTGCTAAACATCAGCCTTACCCTTATCATCCTTTAAAAGCTCCCAAACCTGAAAGTCACTGATTCCTATTTTAATGTTGTGTTCATCCTGTATTCCATAGCATATTCCCTCTTCAATGGGTGTTTACATCCCTTCTCATTTGCTTCTTATATACTGGGGAGATAGCATAGGAATGATCATCCTCACTTTAGAGGATGAGAAAATGGAGACTTGGAAAAATTATTATTATTATTTAACCCTTTCTTTCTGTCTTATAATCAATATTGTGTATTGGATCTAAGGCAGAAGAAAGGTAAGAGCTTGGCTGAATAGTGGTAATGGGGGTTAAGTGACTTGCCCAGAGTCATTCAGATAGGATGTGTCTGAGGCCAGATTTGAACCCAGGTTCTCCCCTCTCTGAGCCTGACCTGAGGTGACTTTTCCAGCATCACAGGAGTGATTGAAGAACTGGAATTTGAACCCACGTCATCTTACTCCAACTCTACCATTCCTTCCACTATGCCATGGTGTCTCCTTGAGTTCCTGCCACTAAGAGGCAATATGGCCAGGACCTCCCAGCTCTCTCTACTTCCTACTTGTCTGATGTGGGGCAAATCAGTTTTCCTCTCTTGGTCTCAGGTTCCTCATCTGTAAATGGGCCACAGCTTCCTCATTTGTGAAATAGATGTTTCTAGGGTCCCTCCTAGTTTGAAACTTTATGATCCCCACAAATCAGATCCCAGCAGTGAACATCAGGGGGAAAGGCAGAGAGCACATGGTCTTTGCCGAGATGTGTGTATGGCTGGAAAACTTGGTACCATTAAATGTCTCATAGGAGATGAGGGGATGATAGAAGGCAAATTTTCTAAAATGGTGGAAATCCCAATAGTCAGTACTAAGCATCTTTTCTCCAAAGATATCTGATAGCTCCCTTTTCAATTGCTTCCTATAATGAGACACTATCTAGAGATAGCCATCAACTGGCCCAAAGGTACCTCAGATTGTTAACTACCCACAAAAAAAGACCCAAGAGTAGGGAAAATAAAGCGGTGGTCACTTCAGCCAGTGACTCTGCGAGGGAAGGTGTTATTAAAAAAGCTCTCTTCCCCCAAATTACCTTACTTGATGTAAAAACCATCCTCCATTATGGTCTAAAAAGGAATTATTAAAGAGGCGAACATGGGCTTTAATGAATGTAGAGTAATAATGTACCTTGTATCAAATTAAAAATTCTAATGCTGCCATAAGAAGCAAGTTGAATATGAGTATCCGACTATGCATTATTACTACTGGACTGCATGATTATTCTACAAGTTCAGGAATAAAAGAAACTGCTCTCTTCGTCTTGTATTTAAATAATTGAGCCTTCCTCCTCAGACAAGAGACATGCGCCATTTAGAAGCTGAGGAAAAAGCTAAAGCAATAAGAAAAACTGATGAGATGAGCGAGTGTCTGACACCAAGTTCCAGAATGGAAAGGGTGCTGAATTAATACGGTGAATTTGAGTTTGAATTCCATTTCTGCTACTTCCTGCCTTTGTGATTTGGGACAAAATAGGACCAGTAGAATGTCGGCTCCTTGAAGGCAGGAGCTTTGTTTGATTTTGTCTTTGTATATACCTAGCACCATCTAGCATGGGGCCTTGAACACAGGTGCTTAATAAATATGAATTTGTTTAATTCAATACCACTCTAATCCCGGCTACTTCCTTGTGATCTGCTTATCTGCTTTTTTAAAAAAAAAATGTAGTTATTCATGTTATGGTCTATCTAGCCAGTAATTCTCCCTGGTGTGAATGCCCTGGTCCCCAGTTATGCGGCAAAAGGTATTTACTCTGTTTTCATGATCTAAAAACCAAAATGAAACTCCAGCACAGAATACAGCCATGCCATAAAACCCTAATAGCTCTTTATGTGTTCTGGACTCTAAACATCAGGCATTTGCCAAGAATCGAAGGGTGGTCTCAGACTGAAAAGTATTCTGGGAAAGTGGGTGGAGATATGTTCTGGAATTGATGTTTTAGAGGGAAAAGAGTTATAAAAATCTGGTGATTGCTAGTGTATAAACAATGAATTTGAGGCACTTAGGAGGAAATGAGAGGTGGGACATAGTGAATTTCACAGGGTAATGTATAGTCCTTCACATCAGAGTTGGGAGTAGGGAAATATGCTAGAAAATAGAACTAATAACAAAGGGCAAAAGTTGAGGAAAGGTAGATTCAGGCTTGATGCACCCAACAATTAGTTATTCCAGTGTGAAATGGGCTACCTTGGAAGGTGGTCTTTTTTCCTAGATTAGAAACTGTCAAGGAAAGGCTGAATGGTTATTTAAAGGGATGCTGTAGAAGGGACCTTTGGTTAAATGTTGGTTGGACCAGCTGCCTCTGAAATCACTTTTAATGGTGTGATTATGTTTTCTTTCTTTCCTTGCTTCCTTTCTTCTTTCCTTTTCTCTCCCTCATTTCCCCCCCCTCCCTTCCTCTCTCTCTCTCTCTCTCCTTTTTATTTCTTTCTTGCTAGGCAGTGGGGATAAGTAATTTTCCCAGGGGCACACAGGTAGGATGTACCTGAGACCACATTTGAACCCAGGACCTTCCATCTTTGGGCCTGGCTGTGATTATTTGTTTCTGCTGAGGCTTCCTTGGGCCAGCATTCAAGTTCATCTACATGAAGGTCCTCAGCTTCATCACTGATTCTTCCCCCTCCCATAACCCCCAAATCCAGTCAGTTTCTCAATCTTCTCAACTGTTCTGGAACATCTCCAGCATCCTTTTTCCCTAGTCACCCTCTACACATCACCTCATTCTGTCTCATCACCTTTCACCTGTACTACTTGCAATTGACCACAATCAGGATCTCTCTTTCCTAATCCATCCACATCACTAGCCTAACACCTGAGTCTGACCACATCACTCTTCTGACCAAGAACCTTCAGTGGCTCTCTACTGCTCCTGGGCTAGCATACAAATTCCTCATCCCTCCATAGCCTGGCTCATGTTTACATATCCATATTTATTTACATCCTAATCCTCACCCTCTTGTACTCTGGGTCCCAGACAAATTCCTTCTTCTCTGGAGTTGGCGTCTCAATCTCTCTCTGGCCCCACTGAATTTCCTGCCTGGAGTGCTCTCCCTCTTTGCCTCTGCTTTGGAATCCCTATGTTCCTTCAAGGCTCAATTCAG
Organism: Monodelphis domestica; assembly: GCF_027887165.1. Lineage (NCBI taxonomy): Eukaryota > Metazoa > Chordata > Mammalia > Didelphimorphia > Didelphidae > Monodelphis > Monodelphis domestica. The sequence continues at coordinate 29,735,011 of NC_077232.1, forward strand.
CCATCAACTCTACCACAAAACCTTTGCTGATACTGTCTCTTCCCCAGTGGTTCAGACTCACTCCTTTATACGCACTGGGTGTAACACCCTAATAGAATGGAGCTCCTTGCAGGGAAGACATCGTTTAATTTTTGTCTTCATATACTCAGAAATGAGCACATTTTAGGTGGGAGGAAGAAGGAACCTAGACTACCCCTGGGGAGGAAATGCCTCAGAAATTAGCCAGCGTCACAAACCCACTGTGTGTCAGGCATAAGATTCGAATTCAAGACCCTGATTTGGACTCCAAGACCATGCACTCCTGTTCACCATGTTTCTCATTAACGAACACTTGCTGAATTAAATTGGACTATAAGACAGTTATGCTATAGCAGAAAAAGCCCCAAACCAGGTGCTGGGAGGCTTTATTCTCACCTTTTCCATTCACTTGTCATGGCACTTTGGGTTAGACATTGCCTTCTAGAAACCTCAGTTTCCCCATCTGTAAGTCAGAAGATCTGGGTTCGAGTTCTATCATTGATACCTACTATCTAAAGAACTTTGGGCAAGTCATTTAAATTCTGTGTTCCTCAGTTTTCTCATTTGTAAAATAAGGGGACTTCTACCACCTTTTCCAGCACTGGATCTGTGGTCATTTGATGATTCTTGAAGCTCTGGGTTCTCCATGCTCTCTGCCCTAAAGTCCAACCCAATTCTGACAAGTCTGTGTTCTATGTTCTAAGGTCTCTCTGCTCCAACGTTTTCTAGTTATAGGTCCCTAGCATTTATGGAAAAGTCCAGAATCAACAGCATAGCTACAAAGGGAGGATTTAAGACCTGGTATGGAAATGGAATATGGGAGGGAAGAGATGAAGGTGATTGGTGGCAATTAATCCCCTTTTGCCAATAGCAATAAAAACAACATTTGCCAGAGAGGAGGTACTTATTCCTCTCTGTCCTCATGGCATGATTTTGAAATATCTCTAGAGCAAGAGAGATGGCTGAGAAAATACAAATCTATTAAACACAGGGCCAAAGAAAAAGTGGTTTCAATAAAAGAATTTCTAGCCTACATCAAAGGATTCTGAGGTCAGAGATGGATGTTGGAACTCGGCCAATTAGACCTAAATGGGCGAGAGCCTTAAATCTCGAAATTAAAGACGAGGGCTGGCAATTAACCTGCCATCAAACTAAAAACATAACCATTAATGCTCGGTATAATTTAATATTTAAAAATGATTGCAGCTAGTATCTATGAGTCTTGTTAGACAACATACAACAAAAGATTCAAACGTGGCTGGAGAGATTCCACAGCCATCCATCTGTTTCGAGGATGCTCACTCATTACAAAACATGGGGGTTCTGCAGAGAGGACTAGAAATCACCCCAGAAACTGTAACCAAAGCGCCATCCAATTTTGTCCAGATCAGATCCGTTCTTGGGATGTAGGGTGGGCAGTTATTGGGCAACTTGGATAGAAAGGGCTTCAAATATAACCCATTGGGATAAATGGTCCTAACTAGATGAGAACCCCAGCAAAGACTGACCACAAGTACACTGACTGCACGTGTGACCTTGAGCACATCACTGCAGTCTCTCTAAACCTTCATTGGTTAAAATGAAAGGGTTGAAGGTTCCATTTCCACCCCTATCCACTGCCCCCAGCATTTCAGACAGAGGCAAAGACAACTGAAAACAGGAAAGATTGGGTTTTTGAAATACATTAGAATTGTCAACACATGAGGAGATTCAGTAGGGAGTTGAGGAAAACGTGCCAGATTTAAATTTAAAAGCTTTCGTCTCCAGGCTTGCTTGGGAAGTTCTCCTAGCTGGGTGAACATTGAGTCGTTGAACCAATCTGAGACTCAGTTTTCTGTCTTGGAAATGGGGACAATAATACTTTTTATTTACCTCAAAGGGTCGTTGTGAGAAAAATGCTTTATAAGATTTCAGGCATTAAGTGACTATTATTCCCATTTTATAGATAAAGATAATGAATTCCAATGTCATAGGGCTAGCAAGTAGCCATTAATTAGATAAAAGGCATTTATTAATTGCCTGCTATATGTCAGGAACCATGCAGGGTGTTGAGAGAACTAAAGAGTCTCTATTCTCAAGAAGTATATATTCTAACAGAGGAGAAAATAAGTACATGTAGAAATACATAAAATTAATATAAACAGAATATGAATACATATGAGACTGGTGTTCTTATGGGTAAGAACCTCTAGCTTTGGCCTAGGTAATGCCACCCTTTAACTGAGTTAATTGGCCTAAAACATAGATGAGGAGATCACCCTCTTATTACTGTTTCTCAGTCAATTGGTCGAACCCTCTGTGCTTGAAGAAGCCAGCTTCTTGGCTCCTAGCTTGTCCTCCACCTGGCATCCTTCAGGGCTGCCTGCAGACCTCTCCCCCTCATCACCCCAGATCTGATTAGCTCCCGTGGCACATGGCTTCCCGAGAAGTTCATGAAGATACTACGGACCATGGGACCTTGCAGGCATCTCTGGACACCTCTCCTCCCATTCTAAGGCTGAGCCTGGAAGTAGCATTCTCTGCTTGGCCCCTCCAGCACCTGTACAGAAAAGGAGCATCTGCATTGAATTTGCTCCAGAAAAATGTCACAGGAAAGAAGTTTGAAGGCAGAATGAGAACAAATTATAAAATAAAAGATAAAAGTAATAAATGAATAATAATATAAATACAGAAAATATAAATTTTAATAATAAAATATTTAAAATTTAAATAAATAATAAAATAACAATAAATTCTATGCATTCTCTGTAGAATATGATGGTTACAAAGCACTTTTATCTACATTGGAAACACTGACAATAATACACCCAGAAGAGGGTAACAAGGAGAATGGAAGGAAGAACTGGAGGAAACGTCATAGAAGGATTAACTGATCCTGTGTGGGATCTAGAGATATTTCATCTGGAGAAAAAACTTGGGGGGGGGGGAACATACGCATAATAATTGTACTTGCCTGTTGGAAGAACTTTTTGACTTGAAGCATCATAGAGTGCTGGCTTTGTGCCAGGAAGACCCAAGTTCAAATCTTGCTTCTCACACTCATGAGCAGTACGATCATGGACAAGTGGTTTAATTTTTCTGGGTCTCCGTTTCTTCATTCATAAAATAGGGATAATAACATATCTCAAAGAGTTATTGTGAGGTGCAAATGGGAGAATGTATAGAAGCTTTGTAAACTTTAAAGCACTATTTAAATGTGAGTAATTGTCATCACCATTACCATTATTATTTATTATTATTATTATTACTGTTGTTGATGCTGAATAAGAGGGATTTGACTTCTGCTTGACCAAAGAGGGTGAAGGTAGGAGTAAGGGGTAGGAGGAGAAGGGTGTAATAAAAAGGCACTGGGGTTAAGCCTTAGGGTTCAAATTCTGGTTCTGCCCCTTACTGCCTATGTGACTTTGGGCCAATTCCTTAAACTCTTTAGGTCTTTGTTTCCTCATCTGCAAAACCAATGGGTTAAATGATGCCTATGCCATCCTTCCAGCTCCAAAGCTGGTGATTCTGAGATCTTAGAGATCGTACAGGAGGATTTAACCTCAGGCTAAGGAAATGGGGATACCTGTGACTGGAGATAATTAAGTGCCCTTTGCAGGATCACTTGTGGTCAGTATTGGGGTGGGGATTCCTGCCCAGGCAGGTGAGTACAGGACTTCAGAATTCCTTTCCACCTCTAAGATTTTATGATTTCATAACTTTCCTGCTGAACTATAAAGACCACAGGAGACGGGACAATGTCCTAGACATTTTTAAAATCATCTCCAGGGTTAGCACAGGTCATGGATGTTAAGGGGTTGTGGAGTAACTGAGTTCAAATCAGAACAATAGTTGCCCATGCCCAGATCCTGGAGTCTTACAGTCTCCAAGATGTCTTATAGATAGTCTCTCATTTTGTTTTCATAACAATCCTGGGAAGAAGAGGGCACATTATCCCCATTTTATAGATGAAGAAACTGGAGCAAACAAAAATTAAATGGCTTGTCCAAGGTCACACAGCCAGCAAGCATTTGAGGTTGGACTGGAAAGGGCTAGCACTCTACCCATCCAGGTAAGAGACAGATTCAGGTCTGTGATGTCTCCTGACTACAAGTCATCTTTTTACTATAACACAATGAACAAGATATGAAACATGGCTAAAGTGCTGTCTCCAAATGGAGTAAAAGAGGGCAGGCAGGAGGGACATTGGCCTTGCTGTGGTCTGAGGGGCTGGCTCCCTTCAGAAAAAGGCTCAATAAATACTCACGTGGGAAATAGAACAGTGGGGAGAATACTTCTGTTTTGCAACAAATATACAAGACAGAGCCAGGCCACAAAGGATGCTTTTCTTTAAAGGGTTTGGGATGTCTGATCATCAGGAGAGGGCTGGGACTTGTCCTAATACCCAGGTACTAGAAATTCTGAGTTTCCTCCTTCCTTCATCTTAAAAGGGATCAGTGATGCCAAACGAATATTCTGACTACTGCAACTTTTACTATTCCCACTATCATTACTGCTATTTCTACTATAACTACTAATAATTACAGTTTTATATATACATATATCTTTTTGTCAAGTGATGGCTTCTCTAATGACGGAGGGGGAGGAAGTTAACTGTGTTTAAATGCAACAAACAAGCAAATAAGTATAATAAATAAATATGCCAATTAAGAAAAAATTTAAAAACGATAGCTGAAATGAACACAGAACTTTCCACACTGCTTTACATGCCTTTTCTTCCTGGATCTTCATAACTGTGCTTCAAGGTAGATGGTTTGGTATTATTATTATTTCCATTTTACAGGTGAAGAAATTGAGGTTCCCTGAGATGATATATACTTGGGTAGCAGGAATTTATGATCAAAAGTGCCATCTGCCCTCTGAGAAAGAATTGATGGACTCTGAATATAAATAGAAATATACTATATTTCATTTTCTTTCTTCTTCTTTTTCTCTTTCTCCTCATTTGAGAGATCTTCCACAAAATACTAATATGGGAAATGTTTTACATGATGATACACGTAAAATTTATATAAGATTGTTAACTGTCACACGGAAAGGGAGGGAGTGAGAGTGGGAAGAAGGGAGGAAATTTGGAACTAAAAACTTTAAAAATGAGCATTAAATTATTTTTACATGTAATAAGGGAGAAATAAAATATATTTTTTAAAAAGACAGCATGGGTGAGCACAGTAGGTGGGAAGGGAACTATTTTTGTAGCTGTAGCACCCATGTTCCAATCTCAGTTGTATCAGTGACCTTGGGCAAACTATATCCTTTCTCTGGGTCTCTATCTCCATCTTTGTAAAATGAAGATATTGGATGACTTCTGAGACCCATTTCTAAGTTATAAGATCCTATAAGGAAAGAAGCATGACAGAAGGACAAGGATCATTATAATTCTGCTCTCAAGCTGAAGTCATTTTCTTTCTCTGGGCTGAGTTTCCTCATCTGTAAAATGAGGAGTTTGAACTAGATGGCCTGTCCAATCCCTTCCTGCTCTAGAATCTACAATCTCAGACTTTGCCAGGGTCCAGCAGCTCATTACTGGCAGAATCAAGCTGTGAACACATCCCTTGACCCTGGATCTAAGCTAATTGTCTCACTTCATTTGGGTTTTATTTCTAGCAGGAAAGGAGCTGGTCCATCTTGTCCATCATTTACTGATGAGGCAATAGAGGGTTACAAAACTAGAACTCAAGCACAAGTCTTTTGATTTGATATTCAGTGAATGAATGAAATGAATGAATGAAAATACTTTTGTTAAGTGCCTACTATGTGCCAGACACTGGGAAACAATCAGGAAAAGTGAGGCTAGCTGTGCTCCTGGGGAGCTCCCATTCATGTAGAGGAGACTACATATATTAGATAGATTCCAAAGAAGTACTGATGGCCTAAAGGCCACCTTGAGATTCTCAATATCAGAGAATCCAGAGTCCAAAGGACACAAGACCCCACTTACTCCAGCCCAGACTCAAACAAGAATCTCTCCTAAGACACACCTGCCAGGTGAATGGTCATCCTGACTCTGGGGGAAGACTTCTAAAGATGGGGAGCTCATTCTTCCTGTGGCAGCCTTTTCCACTTTTGGACAAAAGTGAATGTTAGGAAAGTTTTCCTCCCCGTAAGTCAAAATCTGACTCTTTGCACTTCCTTCCATTGATCTTTGTTCTGTCTTCTGGGGCTGAGCAGAACAAGTCTAATCTCTCTCCTGCAGGACAGCTCTTCAAATATGTAAAGACAGCTAGTGTGCGTCCCCTAAGTCTTTCCTACTCTGCGTTACACATCATCAGTTCCTTCAATTGAGACTCATATGGCATGATCTCAGGACCCTTCGCTCTCCTGGCTGCCCTTCCTAGAGACTGGCTAATTTTGCCTTTATTTTGGTGTTCTTCCCTGACCAGATGCCATTGGTATAGAGAACCCCCAGTCTCTCCCATTAGCAATTTTTTAGTCTTTTTTTTTTAACCTTACTATAGAAGGTTCCCAACCCATCTTAGGGATGTGTTTCAGAGTCCCAGACATAGTACAAAGAATGTTAGGGTTACAAGAGATCTTAGAGACAGACTGTTCCAAACCCTTCTTCTGGTAGATGAACATCAATCAATAATTATGAAGCACCTACTATGTGCCAGTCTCTGTGTTAAGTGCTACAGATACAAAAAGAGGTAAAAGGAGCTTCTGGTCTGCTGGACCATGAAGCCCAAGCTGACATGTGTAAGAGCACAAAGCACAGCTAACCCCCAAGCTGCACAGTGCTCCTTCCCCTCTATCAGGCTGCCTCTGGCTTGCCATGTGTTTTATTCCAACCATCTGTCTTGGGGAATGAAAGGAAATGATTCTTTTAGTCATTGCAGATGTTGGAGTGGCTTCACAGAATGTCTCCTTCCTGGTCTTGTCTTTCCCTACCAGGTGCTCTCCTCTAAGGTTCCCTGTTTCCCCAAGGGGACTGGCTTCTCTTGGCCCTGGGGCACCAGTTGTTTTGAACTCATGTGGGGCATCTAGAAGATTTCACCCAAAGGGTGATGGGTCAGAGGCTTAGGAACTGGTCCATGAGTCAGACACACTGTCAGCCTTAAGACATGCAGCTTAAACCTAGCATTCTTGAGTTTTATTGAGACTTGGCGTCCAGGACCAAGAAGGTAAGGGTCCTCTTCCCTGAACACCTGAGGAGAGGGAAGCAATTGGTCCCTGTGTAGTTCACCTGTGCCCCTTTGTGTCTGGGGTGAGCCACTAGTTATACCATTAATCCCCCCAACTTAAACATTTTACATTCTATATTTACTGCAAGTTCAAAGAGCATCAACAGAGCAATATGGCAGCCACAAAGGCTAATATGATTTTAAGCTGTGGGCATTTGTGCCCAGGATTAGAGAACTGAAAGTCTCCCTAAGTTTGTAATTGGACTAATTACATAAATGATTGGCACATTTTGGGCAGGACACTGAATAACTGGAGAACATCCAGAGAAGAGCTACTAAGAAGGAAAAGGGTCTTGATATTGTGTCAATGAGGATACCTAAAAGGAACCAGAGATATTTTCCATGGAGATACAGAATAAACTGTACAAATATCTGAAGGACCATGAAAAAAGAGTTACAATTTGTTCTTGGTGGGATAGTAGATAAAGCATGAGACTCAGGAAGATCTGAGTTCAAATCTTGCCTCAGATAATTTTTTATTTTTTTTAAACCCTTACCTTCCATCTTGGAATCAATACTATGTATTGGCTCTAAGGAAGAAGAGTGGTAAGGGCTAGGCAATGGGAGTTAAGTGACTTGCCCAGGGTCACATAGCTGGGAAGTGTCTTGAGGCCAGATTTGAACCTAGGACCTCCCATCTCTAGGCCTGGCTCTCAATCCACTGAGCTACCAGCTGCCCCCCTCAGAAAATTTCTTATCAGTGTGATTCTGGGCAAAGTCATTTAACTATCTCAGTTTCCTCATCAATAAAATGGGGATATGAATAGTACCTTTCTTACAGGGCTGCTGTTGAGATACACTGAAATGACATATACAAAGCACTTTGCAAACCATAAGGTGCCATATAAATGTGAGTTATTATGAATGTAGGCTATTATTCTGCATGGCTGCAGAGCAAAGAAAGAACTAGTTGCAAAATGTGGAGATTCTGGAGAGACAGATTTAAACTTGATGCAAAGACATTTGAAGAGTGTGTGATCTAGAATCAGGTATAAAAGGTTCAAATGCCAGCTCCACTATTTACTTCCTAATATGCCTTTGGCAAGTCATTCAAGCTGAGACTCAGTTTCTCCATTTGGAGATTGACTCGATAACCTCTCAGGTGTTTTTCCAGCTCACAATCCATGGTCCTTTCCCAAAGTGGTGACTGCCTTGGGAGACGGGAGAAGAGATTGAATGACCCTTGTTGGGTCTGTCAGAGAAGGGTTCTTCTTCAGGTACAAGATAGCCCTTGAAGCCCAGATCTCATCCTTTTATACCTAATAATGGGTTTATTGGCAGTACTTCTTCTAGTCCGGTGAGCAAAAATATTAGGAATATATGTCCCACATGAATCCCACTACTGTGTGTCCTGGTTCTTGGTTCTGGTTCTGGGAGAGATGAAAGCTTATAAACCAAGAGAGACAGAACTGCAGGCTGGATCTGTGTGGCCCCAACTGTTTGAGGCAGTGGTGTTTTACACCCAGGAAGGCAGACAAAGGAAAATGGAGGTTTTTACAAATGTACCAATCTAGGGTGAGTAGACACCAAAACATCAATCAGGAGGGCGTAAGAGAAGGCTTGAGCCTTGGCGGAATTCCTGGTGGTGTCAGGGGTCTCACTAGATATCATCATCAGTGATTCAAGATGGTTCAGTCTATGTTTCATCTCGCTCCTCTTTGGGGGGAGAGGCTTAATCTCAACAGACTACATCACCCTGTAACGTGGGATTCTGGGATTCCAATGTCTCTTTCCAGCTCTCCCATCCTTTGCTCTGTGTTCCAAGTGTTCTCACTGGGGTCGTGTGTGATTTCAGTGTCCAGCATCTCCACAGGGTTCTCACTGAAACAGCTAGGGCCTCCCCCTGGCGACAATTTTGCTTCCCCATCGAGAATAAAAACAGGACCCTCTAATGGGTCTTGTTAGAGCTTAAACAGGTGTGGTGATACCTCGGTTCAAATTAAACTTTTAACACCTCGGGTTGCCCATGTCAATTTTTTCAACACGGTGAAAAAGGTAATTGTCAATTAATGAGCCCATCAGCTGAGGAGGGAAAAAAATCAATACCATGGAACAATATAGAACTATATAATCACAATCAGGCTGCTATAATAGAAAAACTCTCACCCAGGTACACAGAATAATTGGCTTCTCCCTTGTGACCTGTCCTGTCGACTATACAAGCCTTCAATTAAAATGTAATGCTGACAGCCCGATGGTGATTTGGGTTTTATATGGACCCGTCAATGTGCAATCAAAACTTGCAAACATGAGAGAAGCAGACATGGAATTGCTAAGGCTAGATTGGTGCCCGGGGAAATGAGCTGGCAGGGCTGGCCAAATTGCAACTGCATTTTAATGGAAGCTGCTTGAGGGATTCCCCTGAAACCGCTCCTCTCCAGGGCAACCCAGATGGAAGCTGAGCTTCGCTGCTATCCAGGCAGCCCTGTTTGGGCCTTGGTCCCGGATAGCAGCTCCCTGAGGCAAGTGATGAAGCATTTAAGGAGAGATGCTTCCCTTCCTTGTTAAATTGTCATCCAAAGACTAGAGATGTGCATCTGGAAGGGAAAGGCAGGGAAGGGAGGTCAGTGGATTCAGTCTGCTGATTTCATAGCACTCCCCTCTCGCTGTCCTCCATGTTCCAGCCAACTCAGCCTACAACCTGGTCTTCCACCTCCAGGATTTAATTTCCCCTGCTTTTCACTGGCGAATTCCCATCCGTGCCTGGAATGCTTTCATCCCTTGCTTCCCCCTCTCAGACCTCTTAGCTGCCTTCTTGACTCAGCCCAGGGGCCACTTTCTAAGTGAGTCTTGATCCTGGTTTACCAACTGGGCCCACTCTGCCCTCCCCACTGAAATCACTCCGTATTCCCTTCTCTGTGTACACATTGGTCCCTCCTCCCCAGTTCCCAAAGACGAAGGACATTTATTTTTAAATCTACGTAGTCATGACGTCTAGTACAGTGCCTGATCCATAGTGAGGGTTCAACAAATGCCTGGTGAATTGCCTCAAATGAAGTATACACTATAAAGGAGAAAGAATGACCCTACTGTGGATTAGCCACGTAATACATGCAGATAATTGACTTCATCCGTCTCCCCTCCCATCTCTCTCTCTATCATAGGAGCCAATGAGTGGAAAGCCCCAGAGGAGAGGGTATTAACTTGGGATCCAAGGATCTCTTGGGCCAATAGATAGATTTAAGTGGATCTGTGAACCTGGATAGAAGAAAACAATGTGTGTGTGTAGACACGCCTATGGAGACATATACACATGCACAGAAATACAAAGGAAACCACAGGCTACTGGAAATAAGGAGATATATGTCTATACCTTGGATATATGTGCATGTATATATGTGTGTGTGTGTGTGTGTGTGTGTGTAGCTTGGATATACATACAATATATGCCATATTTTCTATGTAATATAGATGTGGTATATCTGGTACCTATATAGCTCCTTATTTTCACTAGCGTGTGGTTTCCTTTGTGCTTTCTTTTCTGCATTCACAAACATGACTGAACAGGATTTCACCAGCTGCCCCTGCCAGAGGGCTCCAGGACCCAGAAAATGTCAAGAAGTTCTACTCTACAGTCACGTGATATATATATTTATCTACATACATATAGACGTTGAATTAAAAAAAAACGAATACTAGGATGATAAGTATGATAAGTAGAGTCAAAAAAGCTTGTTGGAGCCAGAAGGGAACTTCAGGATCATGGAATCCAACCTCCGCCATTTTATACATAAGAAACAAATGCTCAAAGGAAAGGGACTCCATCAGCGCTATTTCCACTGTATCTCCTAGCTGCCTCAATGGAGATGGAGTATGTATGGTGAAAAAGCAGAGAGAAGAATAGTTTGGCAGGACTTGGTAGTGTGGGAAACAGTAATAATGTTCAGTGATTCTAGAGAGATGAGCTGGGACCAGGTTGTAAAAAGCTTGAAAAGCCAAATGGATGGTACAAGAGTAGAAAGAATTCTGGGCCTGGAGTCAGGAAGACCTGAGTTCAAATTGAGCCTCAGACACTTACCAGCTGTTTGACCTTGGGCCTATCATATCACCCTGTTTGCCTCAATTTTTTCATCTATAAAATGAGTTGGAGGAGGAAATACCAGACTCCTCCAGTATCATGACCCCAAATAGGGTCATGGAGAATGAGACGCGACTTTAATGAGAGCAACAAGGCAAAGGGAGCCACCAGGGTTTATTGTCCAGGGAAGTGACAGTCAGATGAGCCCTGGAGAGAAACCAGTTGGGCAGCTTGGTGGAAGCCAGCTGGAGTGGGGACAGGCTTGATGAGGGAAGACCAAGGAGGAAGCCATTGCAAATAGATCAGGGGAGAGGCAAGGAGGGATGTGTTGGGCACAGAGAAGAAGGGGTTAGATGCCAGGGACAGTGTAGAGACAGAAAACAACCAGACCTGGCCACTGCTGGATGGGTGGGATGAGGGAGAGTAAGTAGAATCGAAGGATAACCCTGAGGTTATAAACCTGGGAAGCCAGGAGGCCAGTGGCACCTCTGGCAGAAATAGAGAAGTTGGGCAGAGAGGCAGGAGGGGAGTTGAGAGGAGGGTGAAGATAATGAGTCCAGTTTTGGATATGTTGAGTCAGAAGAGTCACTGAGGATAGTTAGTCCTAAGAGCAGCTGGTGACGTAGGAATCAAATTCAGAGGGGAGACAGAATGGATATAGAGATTTTTCTATTTATCTGGGCTGATCTGCCCTGACTGCTAAGTGGAAACCTCTTCCCTTTGTGCCTAGTCAAGAGAAAGAAGAAAAGTGCATGGGACAATTGGTTTGAGTAGGGATTTCCCACCCTACAGGGGTTGAACCCAATTCAACCCAACAGGATTTGTTCTGTGTGTGTCTGGTTCCAGTGAACCTTTGGTCTGAATTCACTAGAACTGTGGTGGTGCTTTGGGGGAAGACAGTCAGCCTGGCATTCCAGAATCATTGTGAAAAATTCCTGATCCTAAAATCTATTTGCTAGCTTTGAAAACAGCTCTTCTGGGCTGGCGTTAGTTGACACAACTACAAGGATGGATCATCTGCTCATGTCTACGTGACTATGATGAGGCTTCCCTCTCACTGAGAGCATGAGGCAGAAAGTGGGAAAGAGAATCTATTTCTACTCATTATTCCCATCTTCCCTTTTGGCCACCCATCCACCTCCCTTTCCCCCTTCCCTGATCCTGCATGTGTCCACCAGATTCATCATTTTCATTCATCTAGGACCTGCTCAAAACCTTTCATTGGCTCCCTCTGCCCTTGGGATGAAGTCCCAATTCCTCAGCCTGTTATTCAAGGCTCTCTCCAATCTGCTCCCACACTGCCTTTCCCAGTTCTTCTCCCATTGTCCCCTTGGTCCTCCTGGGGAGGAGTGTGCCTTCTCAGTGTTCTGTGCTCTAGAGAGGGGAATATTTTATGACAAAGCAGGTGTCCTACTTTCCATTTTCTCCTGAAGGGAGAAAGAATCAGATCAGAGGCAATAAGTGTAGGGGAGGAAGAAATGTTGCCGCTGGTTAGCATGAGTGAGTGAGCAAGGGAGCGAGTGCTGGGCCTGAAGTAAAACTGAGCAAGCCAAGTGCAGAGTAGAGATGGAAATGACCTTGGAACACAAACTACGAGAACACAAAGCAACTTTAACAGGAGCGAAGATTTATTCAGTGATTTAAGATCTGCAGAATGCTTTACATAATTTCACTTGAGTTTCATAACAACTATGAGAGAGGAACATTATAAATATTATTATACCCATTTTATAGGTAAGGAAAATGAGACCCAGAAGGGTTAAATAATTTGCCTACTGTCACATAGGCAGTAAGTGTCGAAGGCAAGATTTCAAGATTAGGTTTCTATTGACTCCAAGGACAGGGCTCTTTCCAGCATGCCATCTTGTGTCTCCCAAGAATCCAGAACCTAGAATATTGGAACTGGAAAGGCTCTCAGTCCACAGAGTATTAGGAACTGGAAAGGGCTTAAGAATCTAAGATATCAGAGCTTTAAATGACTTTAGGGAAAATAGAATATTTAACAGAGCTAATAGAATATTTAACAGAGCTGGAAGGACCCCAGAACACTGAATGTTAGAGAACTGAGGGACCATAAAATATAAAATGTGGGAGCTGGAGGGTCAAATGAAGAAGGGATCTTAGAAGACAGAATACAAAGTTAGTGCAGGGCAGGTCTTGAGGAAGCATCTAGGCAAGGAAGCTGTATCATTTTTCAAAAGTTGGGGAAGGATTGCAAAGAGAGGTTCTACAGGAAATGGAATTTTTAGGATAGAATAAAGTCATTTTAAAGACAAAAAAAGATTCTGGGGAAGAAAAAAACCACTATAGACTTCACACAAGCCCACAGAGCATCATTCCAAGTGTCTCCATTAAGCATCATTCGCTGCTCTGTTTGCTTATCCTGGGGCTTCAGGCAGGTAATTTATCTGAGCAGAAATCTGTTTTCAGATGGGTCAGATAGCCCACAAAGGCAAGAGAGGAAGAAAATGAGGGGGAAGAAAGGAGAAGAGGAAGGGAGAGAGGAGTGGAGAGAAAGAGGGAGGGAGGAAGGGGGGGAGAGAGACAGGAACAGAGAGAGAGAGAGACGGGGAGAGAGAGAACATGAGGGAGAGAAGGGGGGTGCTTCAAGACAGAGGAAAACACTCTGAATGGTTTGACTGTTTCTCAGAATGTGCTCTTGTCATACCCATTTTAATAGCCCAGCATTGGATAAGTGTGAACAAGCCAAGCTGATCTGCCCTTTTCAAGGAAAGAGACAAACCACCACCAAAGAGCCTCGGAGGAATTGATACCTTGAACAGTGGAAGAATTTTAAGTCTGAAAGCAGATATATCTTACTCAGATGGGAAACAAGAAAGAAAGTGTGGCTCCCACTGATCATACCAGCCTTAACTACTCTGGAAAACACTTTCTGGTCCCCGATCCCCAAGGCTCTATGATAAGGAAATTCATCTTGAAATCCCTTCCAACTTTAGTTTAGAAATGAAGCCAAATGGATATCTGCCTCTCCTAGGCCTCCCAGTTTTCAAGGCACACTTCAGATCATCTCTCTCCAGCATGAATATAGAAAGGCTGGGTTTTTTTTTTCCCCAAGGATCTGAGTTCTTTCTAGAGATCTGGATGTTCTTTGATGCACAAACTGGCCTCCACACTTCCCCGACCTGGGATCTCATCAGCATGCATGCCTCACTTCACTGGGGCAGATCATGGAACCTCCAACAGTCCATTAAGAGATATCCATGTGCAGTTGTATCCAAAAAATTTCCTCCTGGAATTTAGCCTCCTTAGACAACAGACCCACCACTGTCAGACACCAGGCCTGTCTGGCTTGATAGCACTTGTTCCAGCTTGGGCTCCACTTATAGTGCTTTTAAGAACCCAGGGTCATCTCTAGTGGCACTACAATACCAAATTATTTTATTGGAAGTGGCTATCCACAAGGGAGCAAATGAAACCAACAAGGGAGCCCCATGTGTCCTAGGGCTGGGACCAGTCAACAAGGGCAGAACAGTAACCCAAGCCCTTCTTCCAGGGTCCACTCTGGGGAGAGGGTCTTGGGTATTCTGCTCTGCTCTTTCCAAGAGGGAACACAGGGCTGTGTTGGTTTTAGGAGCCTCATTTGAGGAATGGGGATATAGCCAGAGAAGACCAAGAAGGACAGTGAAGGACTTTGAGACCACACAGCACAACTCATATCTGAACAAGAATCCCCTCCATAATATACCATATCAATAGTCTTCCATACTTTTCTTGAAGACACCTGGTGAGGAGGAACCCACTGTTTCCTGGGGTCCTCCATTTCATTCTTAGATATAATTGTTAGGAAGTTTTTCCTGACACTAAGCCCACATTCTCCTTCACAATTTCTACTCTCTGCTCCTAACTTTTGTCCCCCTGATACTACTAGGCGATACACTGGACGGGTCACTCTACTTCCAGTCAGGAAAACCTGAGTTCAAATTCTAAGAAACTTAATCTCTCAGTCTTAATTTCCGCAGCTATAAAATGAGGATATTATTATCACCTACTTCAGAGTATTATCACAACATATGTTATCACTTTGCAAACCTTCTAGAACTAGACAAATGTACGGTTGTTATTTAGTCATTTTCAGCTGTGTCCGACTCTTCGTGACCCTCTTTGGGGTTTTCTTGGCAGAGATACTGTCATGATTTGCCATTTCTTTTTCCAGCTCATTGTACTGATGAAGAAACATTATTAAGGAGCTCCTGGGCCAAGGAAAAGTCTGATTTCTCTCTCCACAAGATAAGTCCATCAGACACTTGAAGACGGCTATCAGTATTCCCCACATATTCTCTCCTTCACACTCAAGGGCCTCAATTTCTCCAGTTAATTCTCAGATAGAATGATCCCAAGTTCTTTCCTCCTTTGGTTTCTCTACCACCGGACATTGCCCAGCTTACCAACATCTTTACTTGTGTTGTTATATTTTCTGCACACTGAATATTCACTTTTAGAATATGTGCTATCTACCTCTAAGTTCCTCAAAGGCAGGGACTGTTTCATTTCTGTCTTAATATTCCCAGCACACAACATAGCAGAGACATGTAATGCTTAATAAATGTTTGTTAATTGACCGATTGATTATCCCAAATAGGGTGCCTAGAACTAAACACAATAATACAGATTGTGAAGATTGGATTTGTCCTTGATTGTTAGAATCAGGGGAGAACCAAATCCAATCTTCACAAGATGGAAGGCTGCTCTGAGCAAAGGATCATGAAGGTAACATCTTGCTCATCCTTGACACCATGCTGCTCTAAGTCTACGATAAAATTCACTTTTCTTTTTCTTTTTTTTTAAATAAACATTATTTTATTTGGTCATTTCCAAACATTATTCATTGGAAACAAAAATCATTTTCTTTTCCTCCCCCCCTCCCACCACCTCTCCCATAGCTGATGCATGATTCCACTGGGTATCACATGTGTTCTTGACTCGGACCCATTTCCATTTTGTTGGTATTTGCATCACTTTTCTATCAGAGTATGCCAATTTGTATTTAATGTTATAAATTACAATTCATATTAAATAGCTTGCAGTTAACTAAGACCATGAGCTCTTTTTCAGATGACCTCTAAATCCTACAGACCTATAACTATGTATGTTCATATGGAATGAATCTCTCTCTAATGGTGGGATTCTAGGCACTGTGGCAGAGTGTGGAAGATTAAATCATTTTGAGTCCACAGAGAACTGCCACGTATCTTTCAAAAATACCCCCGCATCCTACTGGGACTATCCTCATGAGGGGATGCTGTGGATATTTAATAACTGCATATCAAAGGATGGGTGGAAGGGGCTAATTAGGTTTCCTAAAGTTTCCCATTTTGTCATCAACAATTATGAACTCTAAGGAAATGATTTAAAGTCCATTTGGAAGCTATGCAGTTTCTTCATTGTTTGCCATCCTCATAATACTGTGGATTGAATTTGGGGAGATGGGGTGCTATTTCCCCTAAATTTTGAGTTGTGAAAAATGAACCTTTCTTCTGGACAGCTTCAGAGAGCTGCTGCAGGCTCTTGGGGATCCCTTCTAGGTCCAAGATCCTCTGCTCCCACATACTAAATGGAGGACCTGGGCTAGAGTTTTGTTTTCTTTTAGTGAAAATATGTGATTTCATTAGTGCTGGGGCCTCTCAATGTATAAACTCTCTCCACAGATATAGCCTGAGGCATATCTCAATCTAACAGTCTTAAAGATTTATGGCCTGAAGAGGACTGTCTGAGGTTCTCAAGTTACTTGTCCAAGGCCAGGAGGTTTCAGAGGCTGAACCTGAATCAATCAATCATGGAATTGACCAGTATTGATTTTGTGCTTAGTATGTGACAAGAACTGTGTTTGAATTCAGGTCTTTTTTACACCCAGGCCAGCCACTGCCTTTCAAGTGGAGATATAAGGGAATTATAATCACAGAATCATAGAATTATAGATTCTCAGAGTAGGAAGGGATTTCAGAAGCCATTGAGCCCTCCCTCCTACCCTTCACAGAAGAACTCTCTATAAAAATGCAGACATGGTCATTCAATCTCTTTTGGAACATCTTGAATCCTTACTGGGGTCTTATTTTACTCACTTGCATCAGAGTTCTTTTTCTGACAAAGGAAGGAAGGAAGGAAGGAAGGAAGGAAGGAAGGAAGGAAGGAAGGAAGGAAGGAAGGAAGGAAGGAAGGGAGGGAGGGAGGGAGGGAGGGAGGAAGGAAGGAAGGAAGGAAGGAAGGAAGGAAGGAAGGAAGGAAGGAAGGAAGGAAGGAAGGAAGGAAGGAAGGAAGAAAAGAAGGAAGGAAGAGAGGAATAAAGGAAGAGAGGAGGAGAGGAAGAGAGAAAGAGAAAAAGAATGAAAATAAAGAAAGAGAGAGAGGAAAGGAGGGAGGAAGGAAGAAAGAAAGAAAGAAAGAAAGAAAGAAAGAAAGAAAGAAAGAAAGAAAGAAAGAAAGAAAGAAAACAAGCATTTATTAAGCACCTACTATATGCCAAGCACTGTGCTTTACAAATATTATTTGATCTATTATTATCCTCATTTTACAGTTGAGGAAATCGAGGCAAACAGAGGTGAAGTGACTTGCCCAGGGACACACAGTTAATAAATATCTGAGGTCACATTTTAATTCAGGTCTTCCAGGCTCCAGGCCTAGTACTCCATTAACTGTGCCACTTAACTGCCTGCTTACCTTTCTGGAGCTGAACTCTAATGCCAAAGTGGCTGTCCATCTCTTCAAAGGTACAAAGGCAAAAGAAAATACCCTCTTGTTTGACCTTTCCCTACCCTAATCCTATCTGGATCTGTTCCCTTGTCCCCTCTGGCCTGACTCTAAGCAAAGCTCCCATCCTTGTTTTAAAGGTTCCTGTGTAGGTTCCAGGATTATACTGGACATTCTCCTCTCCTATGAGAGATCCCTTCGAACCTCTAAGATTACCTTCCTCTCATCTTGCCAGTTTAACAGCAGGGAGGTAGCTCAGTGGACCAGAGAGAGAACTCAGTCTAGGCAGTCAATAACTATGAAGCCAGGCTCTGGCACTAACTTTCTGTATGACTTTGGACAAGTAATTTCTCTTCCCCATGGCATCTGCATCAGGCTTGGCAATGATGAGGAAGATGGAACGAGATGGTCTCTGAAATCTCTTCTGTTCTGAGGAGCTCCCCCTTTCCCTCCTCTCCATCCCGCCCCCCCCCATCCATCATTGCTGTGGTGTTCAAAGCCCCCTTGGAGCTCTCATGTTATTTGATTCTGTGACTTTGAGCATGAGGGCCAGGGCCTCTACTTCTCTTGCATCTGTAACTGTCTTCCTCTCTCTCTTCATCTCAGTGTCTCTCCATCTGTTTTTAAATCTCCATGGAAATTGTCTTGCAAATAAACTACTCAGGCAAACTGTCAGAGGCTGCTCAGAAGGAGGGTGTCCTCTCGCTCACACCTGTGTGTGTTGATCTCACCTGTGTCTCTTCTCCGATCAATCAAACAGTGGGCATTTGGGCTCCCCCCACCTGGGTGTCATCGCTTCTGCCTGCAGTAATGTAATGCCCTTCCTCCTCTTCATCAAAATCTTATCCTTTTTCAGAGCTTGGATGGAAGCTTCACTTCTTCTGTGAATCTGCCCTCCCCACTACCCCAGCCTAGGAGAGCTTTCCAGCTTGGGGGGCCCTGGAAGACTCCCCATCAGTGCCTCTGATTAGATGCTTTCTTATGGATTGCTTTAAGGAGTTGATGATCTGCTCATGAAAACCTGTCCAGGCTCTCCATTAGATTGTAGTTCCTTGACAGCAAGCCCCACTCCAGGGTCTAGACTGGGGTCTTACACAGAGGTCTTAAGAGTCAATCTTTATTTGTTCTTTTTTGGTAGACTCATGATAGCACACATTTATATAACCCCCTAACACTGGTAGAGTGCTTTCCTCCCAACAACCCTAAAGGTTAGGAAGGCATTCATCATTAGACCCATTTTACAGAGGAAGAAACTGAGTTTTACATCAAATACTTTGACCTTGGTCACATAGGTGCTACATGTTGAAGGCAGGCTTTGAACTTGTCTCTTCTGACTCCAATTCCAGTCTTCAAAATTTATATTATTCTTCCATTGTGCCTTTGTGAGACAACCCAGTGATCTGAGGAGCAGAAGGTCCTTCTGATCTGAGGCTGGGGGTCCCTATATAGCCTGACCATCCACACAGCCTAATGATTCCTCCTTGGCAACCACAGGTTTCCATCCTGGGTCATCTTCCCTATGACTTCACTGGGTGATCTCATTGGCTCCCATGAATAGTCTGGTGTTATTGTGCTAACTTTTACCAGTGAGATGGAGATGATGGGCAACCCCAAACCCAGGACTTTGTACTTTATATTAAGGGCAATAGGGAGTGACAGAAGGCTCTTAATCAGAGGAGGAATGGGAGAAATGATGCCGGATCTGGGGTCTAGGATTCTAGGGTTTGAGGTGAGGATGGGATAGAGCTAGAATCAGAGAGATCAGTGAGGAGGAAATAATAATAATACCTTAATAACTAATACTGTAGCACCAGATTGTAATTAGACTCCAGGGTTCTTACAGCTGGAAGCATCTTAGGATGATAGTCTACAGAGCTGGAAGGGACTTTACAGAGTGAGTCCAAATGTATCAAGTCACAGAGAAGGAAGGAGTCTCATTTGTTTAAAGCCAGATCCTGTAGGATTAGAACTCGCATCTCCTGCCTCTCACTCTCTAGTAACTGTATTTTCTAAGACAGAATAAAGATTTGTAGTGCATACAGAAAGAAGGGAGGTGGGGAGCTCAAAGGAGCCTGCCTCTGTGTTTAACCATGAAATCCTTTTAACCGGTAAGCTGGAAGGCCCTGCTGGGTAATTTGGTCTTTAAGTGACTGCATTTCATTATAATTGAAGCCTTTCTCTGAGGATCCAAATGCCTTTAAAAAGGAGGAGCCCCTTTTTCCTCAGGTGAGAGAAAGGAAAGCCAGAGCTTTCTCTTTTAATATAAGCCCCAAGAAGTGAGCAGAAGCTGGCAGAAAAGAAGCCAGGGAGACTACAGAGAGAGGAGGGAGGCCTTGGGAATGCTTAGTGTTGCATGGGTTAAAGTGGGAACTAGAATCCGGAGGAGTACGAGGGCAGGTTGGGCTCCTTGCCTCAGTGGAAATCTGGGTGTTTAGGAACAAGAGAAGAAGGCCAAGCTCCACTGGCTTTTCCTGTCAGTTTCCAATGACCCCCTTTATTACAGAAGCAGTGGATGTGGGATGGAGCCATCCCTCCATGGCCATCCCATTCCCATGCTCTCTGAACAATGCTCTGAACATGACCCAGAAACATTTAGCCTGTAAAACTGCAGGTTTCCCACAGAAGTTGGCGATGGTCTGATGGGGGCAGGCAGAGGGTATCCTGTGAGTGTGGTTGGCTGTTTCTTTTTTTAATTATCCTTGGGAGTTGAATTTCCCATTGAACACTTGGGTTCTACTGCCATGCTTTGGTTTTTTGAAAATCAAATAGATTTTTCTCTTCCCTTTAATGAAAAACTGCGCTGGGTTATTACTTGCAGGCTTGAAAGGGTGAGTCAAGTTAAAGATGCCCTGATCCCCGAGGCAGCTCACTCTATGGAAAGGCTCTTAAAAATAAAATAGAAATTGGGGAGGCAGAAGGGAGGGAGAGGAAGAGGGGAGGGAAGAATGTGAGAGGGCAAACAACTTGAGAAATAAATGTGGTGTTAAATGAGGGCTTAAAAATCCCCCAGGTGATTCTGAAGGACTGATCGGGGCCAGGAAATGCAGAGCTGGGAAAGGAGGTGGGGGTGGGATATTAGTTTCTGTAACAGCTCATTTGTTTGAGGTGTCACTTGGGAAACCCAAGACCAATGGGCAGCTCATTAAGATCCCAGTCACCCGTTTGTTTACAAGTCCAAATTCACCTTCAAAAGAGCCCCTTGAATTTTAAGGCCCTGGAGCTGGAGTGAGTTGGCTACTCCATCTCCTAGGCAGGGTTTTAATGGTCCAGATACAGCAGAAGCAGGCACAGGAGAGGAAGACCAGCCCCAACCTACCTGGAGGTAGAAGAAGTGAGAAGAGAGGAGGCAGTCATCATGGAGATAATGACTAAGAGCTTAAATTTTTATATATTTGTTTGAAAGGACTACTGAACCTGTTAAATTTGATGTCAAGCCTGAAATCAAATTCACCAATAGATTCAACATGTTAAAGGGAGAACATGGCCTTAAGTGTCTGGCATTACATTTCTCCTCTAGGCAGCACATTCTCCATAGAGGGCAGAGGCAGGGAAGGATGGGGATAGGGAAAGGAGGAGAAAGTCAGTGCAAACTGGGTCAGCAATTTAGTCTAGTAAGAGGGCTTGGATTAGACAGAGCAGGCAGGGAAATCCAATAAAGGGGCGGGTTTAGAGGGGCATTAGTGAGGCTGACAAGTGAGGTCTCCACCAGAGAAGTGAGCCCTCTTCCATAGTGAGGGAAAGATAATCAGCACTCATCAATGACCCAGCCATCTGGGCTTCTTGGAGTCACTCTCCCCAGCCTTGGGAGACAAGGAAAGACCAGGCTTCACTAGCTGAAGTCCTTCCTCCCCCTAATTCCATGGCCCCTTCCCAGGGCTGGTGCTCCACAAAACTGGAATCTACAGTGGATCCAAGTAGGTAGGCTAAATAACTGGATTTAGCGTCAGAATCACTGGGTTTGAATCTCAGCTCTGCCAGCCCCCTACCTATGTGATCGTGGGGCAAGTGACTTCTCCTTGGGTATCAGTTTCCCAATCTGTAAAATGAGAGGGAAGTGGCTATGTATGTTCTCTAAGTCTCCTTCGAGGTCTCAATACCATAATCTTCCATTCCTTCTAGATTTCACTTTCCATTCTATTCTAAGTCCCTCTCAGCTCGGACATTCAGTATTCCTAATTTTCTTTTTATTACTTTATTGTTTAATTTAGGCAAGGTTTCTCTCTAGTGCCTTCCCATCTTTATGAGCAAGACTAATTTTTAAATTTCTAAGATGCTCCTATGAAAAATGTTGGGTTTTTTGGAGGAATTTTCCCATTGTACAGCTGTTATAGCAGAATTTGAGAAGACCATTTGTCTCTAGGATGGTTAACTGAGGGCAGGGATGGAGTGGGAAGTTATTTTTTAAAAAAACAAGAAAAGGGGGCATGACTTAAAAATCTGAACAGGGAAAGATTTGAGTCATTCCATTCTGCAATTGAGTAGAAAGTAAGAGGAAGGAACTTAGAGACAGTAACTTAGACTCTGGTAGTAACTTGGCTCTGCAAAGCAGAAGTAGGACAAATGAGTAAAAGATAGGAGGAAGGCAGATGTCAGCTCAACATCAAGAGAAACATCCTATCACAGCTGTGCCAAGGGGCAAATGAACAGTCTCAAGGTCCTTAAGCAGAGGAGATAGTATAGGTGGGATTCATGACTTCAGTACACAAGGTAGGGCAAGGTATCCTCTCAGGGACCTTTCCAGTGTTGCAATTCTAGGATTCTGGGATTCCTTTGGTTTTCCTAGGTGGAATATGTTTTAGGACCACTGTGATGAGATGGAGATGATGGTAATCACTTATAAGAGTAGTAATTGACCTTAAAGGTCATTTAATCAGCCTCTCCCCCCAATTTGTCTTGGGATTCATGCTTTGGGGGAGACTGAATGAGATGACCCCTGGGTTCCCTTTCTAAGCTGGATTTGATGGCTCTTTAAAGATGGCGCCCACTTCTAAACTGCCAGATGGCAAACTTCCCAAAGACAGCAGTGCCCCCAACCTTCTTTCTAATATCATCTGCAATATTATGAAATGCAGTTTATAAGAGCAACAGGCCATTTCCTGGTCTGCGCCCCTGCCTGGCAGCCATCCCCGACAACACTATAAGTCTTCACTTAGGGATCCATAAGTCATGCTGCGATCAATGACTGGTGCAGGGCTAGAATAAGCCGGAGATGTGGCAGAGCCAGAGAACAGAGGGAGAAGAATGGAACAGGCTTCCGAATTAGAGTCTCTGAGTTACAAGCTCAAGGTGCGAACAATTCCTTTCCCTGCCCTGGGCTTTTGTGAAAAATAACCCTCTTCCCTAATGGCAAATGAGCTTTGAGTAGCCCTGTTATGCTGCAGACAGAGATGCCTCAGGTATGTTACAATTCAAAGGAAGGTTTTTTTGTTTGTTTTTTGAAAGACTAGATCTCCCTAGCTCACCCACACAGCAGGTGCAGGGAGGGGGGAGCCCCTGTCCGATGCCATTCTCATCATTGTGGAAACTGGGGCCTGCTCAGCTGGTTTGTCCCTCCCAAGGCAACCTGGCAGCCCCAATACACCGACCCTCAGCCCAGGGGCTCCCCATATTGATATAGAGCTTCCCAGTTCATCCAATCAGCTTAGCCACCCTACAGAACTCTGGAGCTCGAGAGATCTGCCAGCCTCAGCTTCCCTGGCAGCTGGGATTATGGGCATGTGCCATCGTGCCTAACCAAAAGGGGATTTGGAGACCCTGTTATGGCGGAAGGAGGGTCCCTGGATCCTTCATTTTGAGTGAGATTCCATCTGGCTCGCTTATCCCATCTATTCCTGTCTACTCCTGCCATTGACAGGTTAATCCATCAATTAGACAGCCAGAATGTTCGACCCTTATACCCAACATTCATTCATGTATCCATTCACCAAGTATTTATGAAGCTTCTGTTGTAGGTAGAGTTGGGCCGTAAGTGCAAGGGGAGCTGCTCTCTCCATCCTTTGGCTTCTTGCTGATGTCATGAATGGCTGTAACCTACACCTTAGCTGCCCTTTGCTTCTCCTACATGGAAAGGTTCTCTCTTGGCCAGTCTCAGAGGAGTTTACACTCCCCTTATACTTATTCCACTTCCCATCTCTAGGCCTGGCTCTCTATCCACTGAGCCACCCTGATGCCCCCCTTACCCTGCTATTAAGCCCTTCACACAGCCCTTGAGCTCCTGCTTGGACATTGCCCAAGCTGGACTTATCCTCCTTCCTCACTGCTGATTCCTGGAAGCACTGATTCTGTAAGATTCAGTTCAGGTGTCATCTCCTCTGAGAAGTCTTTCCTAGCCCCCATAGGTACTCTGTGCTCTTCTGTTTTGCTACCCCTTTAGAGAAATGATTTGGTAACTCTGAGGTAGTTCTGCGGCAGTGGTAGATAGACCAATGTACCTGGTTCAAAACTGAGTTTAAAACTCACCTCAGATACTTTGAAGCAGTAGGACTCTGGGCAAGTCATTTGACTTCTTTCTGCCTCAGTTTCCCCAACTGTAAAATGGAGATAATAATAGCACTTATTCCAAGGGCTATTTTTGAAGATCAAATGAGAGAATATTTGTAAAGGTTTATATTAAGGCTGGCTATTCACTTACCCACCAACTGGATTTCCCTGGTGGTATTTGTTTTTCTTTGTCTACTTGGAACCTAGCCCAATGCTTAGTCCATAACAGTAGAAGCTTAATAAATTCTTCTTTAATTGAATTGTACCTTTCCCCCTGCCTGGCACAGTACAGAGGGCACCAAAATGAGCATTTCTGAATGGTTTTCTATTTTAAGCTCCTCCAGTCTTGGTGTGGAGGCAAGCCTAGGTTCTGGAAGGTTCTGACAGTTCTAGCAGATCTTATCAAGCTCCAGTGGCCCCTGGGACCAGTCATGTGTCCATTGGGCATCCAAGGACTAGTCTAATGAGGTTCTGAGATGGGACTGACCTCTGCCTTGCCAGCTCACACTGGAAGGGCGCCCACTACAGAAGCTCGTGATGATCCTCCACTGGACCCCTCCATGGATGAAGTCACAGAACCCTGCAGCAGGAAAATACTCGCCCAGATGGAGGTGGGAGATCATCTGGGGACAGGTGGGAGGAAAGAAGCTGTCAACAAGTCCTGGTGGAAAGAGTCAGTGGGCAGTGGTTTCAGCAAATTGCTCAATCTCCTGGGCCTTATTTTCTTGTCCTAACTACCTCATAGCGGTGATACTAATAATAGCTACCATTGAGGCAGCTAGTTCGCTCAGTGGATTGAGAGCCATGTCTGGAATCTGGAAGACCTGGGTTCAAATCTGACACCAGACACTTCCTAGCTGTGTAATAGCCTCTAAGTCGTCTCCTTGCTCCACATCTCATCTCTTCTCAAATCCACTTCAATCATCTGCAGAGGGATCTTCCCAAACCCCAAGCTCCTCCATGTCACCCTTCACCCCTTTCAAAAAACCCAATTGTCTCTAAGATAAAGTAGAAATCTCTCCAAGGCCAAGCTAACAGCAGGTGCCCACCTCCACTGACAGAGGGGGTTTCTTCCTCTGGGAGTTCTTCATGCCAATGAAATCCCAGGGCCAGTCCCTATGCCCTATTCCGTTTGGCATTTGAGCCCTTCTCAGCCTGGCCCCAACCTCTCTGACACTGAGATGCTCATTCTGTGGTCAAGACAAACTGACCTTCTCCTGTTCCTCCCACTCCAGCTCTGCGGAGCTCTCTGGAAAGGCTCTCCTGATCCCCTGGGCACAGAATGTTCTCTCTCCTAGGAAGCACGGCCTCCTCCAGTCCCTTTCTTCCTTCAAGCCCAACCTTGAGCACCATTTTGGGCCTCCAGCCCTTCCTGAGCCCCACAGCTGTTGCTTGCCCTTCCTTTCCAAACAACCTTGTGTTGAAGTACTTTATTTATTCTCTTTATATTTATTCTGTTTCTGCTCTTCAGTCATTTCAGCTGTGCCCAACTCTTTGTGATCCCATATGGGGTTTTCTTGGCAAAGACACTGGAGAAGTTTTCCATCTCCAGTTTATTTGAAATATGAGGAAACCGAGGCAAACAAAGATAAGAGACTTGCCCAGGATCACACAGCTAGTGTGCCATTTCCTTCTCTAGCTCCTTTGACAAATGAGGAAACTGAGGCAAACAGGGAGAAGTGACTTGCTCAGGACACAGTTAGGATTTGAATTCAGGAAAATGGGTCCAAGCCCAGCACTCCATCTACTATGCCACTTAGCTGCCCCAGTATTAATTCTGTGTCCATTTATATGTCACTGTTGTTTTCTCTTGTTAGAATGTAAGCTCCCTGCAAAGAGGAATTATTGCTAATTTATTGTATTTGTATCCCGAGTGCCTGGCATATAGAAGGTGCTTAATAAATGTTCCTTGATTGATTGATTGATTGATTGATTGATCTGGACTTGGGAGACAGCCAGGGCCAAGGCTGCCGTCTCCTTTCACGTGGGAGATGCCACCTCACATGTGAGTAGGGGGAGTGTGGCTGAATGTAGAATGTGGGAAGGTGGTTAATGGGTACCATAAAAGGACCAACCAAGATCAAGGAATCAGGCCACAAACTAGAAGCGACTGGGAGAAGAGTCCCAAACTAACATGGTTTGGAAAAAGAGGATTTGGGTTTGAGTGCCAGTTCTGCCACTTGCTAAGTGTGCCACCTTGGGAAAAGTCCCTGCTCCCCACAAATCCTCTGCTCTGATGCATGGACATGTGCTTCCAGGTGTTGAGGGGAGGAGAACCAGAGAATCAAAAACAGGCCTCAGTCCTTTCCAGGATCAGAGGTCATGGTTATCCTTCCCATTTTACAGCCAAGGCCACCAAAATCCATCAGGTGAAGAGACTTGGATAAGGTCACTTAGGAAACTTTAGCCCTCTCCCTTCCTAGACTCTGGTTAGAAACTATTATTTTATATTATAAATATTATATTGTTATTATACATAAAATATATACATATTAACTAATTTAATTAATTAAAATAAATTTAATCAAAGAATATTAATATTTTTAAAATATATAAAACAATATATCATTATATTATTAGAGTAAAACCAATTATAGAAGTTCAAATATACTGCTATTCAAATAGGATTTTTTCCTGAAAAGTAGCAGCTAATTAATATCCTATTGGTTGCTTTCTTAATAAGTAGCAGAGAAGCTGCAGGCAGAGAGAGAATTCAGACCTAAAAATGTTACCAAAATGAACAAATGACAAATTAGAAAAGTAATGGCTCTACAAAGTCAGAGCCAGATAGAACATAGCTAACAAGTGCCTAGGGTGGTCAGGACTGTGCAGTGAACAGGGCACTGTGACACGGGGCATTACTTCTCTCCAAGGCTATTTTCTTGTCTGTAAAATGAGGGAGTTGGCCTTGGAGGTCTTGAAAGGACTTTCGACTTTCTACCTCTGGTGTTTTCTGTCCAATAGTTGAAGAAAGATTCATGAAGTGCCCTTTATGGGGGGGGGTGCTGTGTGGGAAGTTTACAGTCTCTTGGGGGATGCTTCAAGGAAACAGATAAATAATAGATAGAAAGGGGAAGGAGAACATTAACAACTGAGGGAAATCAAGGAAGGCTTCACAGAAGAGGAAATGAATAAACTGGACCTTGGAGCCAAGATTCTGAAAGATGGAGGTTCTGTGGGTTCTGACACCAAGCCTCACTGGTCCGGAACTCCAAATTTTGTATACTAATATTCTGGAAACTAGTAGACAGATGTTAGCATCTGGAAAATGTCACTTTATCTTGAGCATTCTATATTTCTTTGTTTCAAGGTCCCTCCCAGTTCAGACATTCTGGGTTCTAAGGCCCTTCCTGTTTCTGATATTTTGTTCTGAGATTTTAAATGTATTTCCAGGGTCTTTACTGGGACACACGGAGGAAAAGAAGAAAATCACCCTGGGAGAAGAGATGAACAAATAGGAAAAAAAACCCAAAGAAGGAAAAAATGTGTCTACTTTTTACCTCTGACCAATGAAAGGCCAGAGGTGATTCTGGAAACAGCCAACTCTGGAAGCAACCAGCACTCTTATTCATCAAAGCCATTACCAACCCTATTTTTCTTTTTTAATTTTTTAAACCCTTCTGCCTTAGAATCAACACTGTGTATTGGTTCAAAAGCAGAAGAGTGGTGAGGACTAGGCAAGGGGGGTGAAGTCACTTACCCAGAGTCACCCAACTAGGAAGTGTCTGTGGCCAGGTTTGAACCCAGGACCTCCCATTTTTAAGTCTGGTCCTCAAACCCTGTGCCACCTGGCTGCCCCTGGCCCCAGATTTCAACCCAGTTTTGCTGCAGAGATCGAGGATCTCTCCTAGACCTCCTGCTCTTGGAATGGATTGACTACAAAGAAGCTCTTTAAGAGAAGAATAATGGAGGCTCCCCAGTAAGGTCTTGCTTTGCATCATCCAGAGAGATGCTCTTAGAGAAGGTGATGAAGGGAGGGCAGTCGCTGGTCTCACGTTCACCTGGTCCACGCCAAAGAGTGTGTAAAGAATGTCTGTGTCTTTGAGGCCATCGTTTGTGACTGTAGAGTAAGCATCCAGGGTGACTTCAGGGCATCATCAACCAAAGGCTAAGACCCCCAAGCCAACACTTTCATGGAGAGTGACATCAGCTGCTGACAGAGCCTGGCTAGCTTCTAGCTGCTCAGTCAAGACAGACAAAGGCTTGAGCCTTTCAGGGAAAATCTCAGGCTGGGGGAGCCTGATAATGAGTTTATCAGGCTCCCCCGGACTGATGGTGGGGGGACGCTAATGGATTTATAAGATGTTGTGGAGAGTGTCAGGATAGGAACAATCTCTTTGGTTGACCTTCTGCCTTGGGTGGGTGGGAAAGCAGCTCCTGAGAGAGAGAGAGGGAGATAAAAACACAACCTGAACTGTCAATCTCCCAAACTGTCAGTCTGGAGAGTAGAAGTGACACAGACTTATTAGTTCTCTGGAACATAGTGCCCATGGGTTTGCCAATTAACCCCCAGGAAACTTACTCATCAATCAATCAACAAACATTTATTAAAAGCTGCCTACCTAGAAGGTCCCGTGTCAGGCACTGCAGACACAAAGACAAAAGTCAAGCTATTTCTGTCCTCAAAAAGCTTACTTTCTATTGGGGAAAGACCGATAGAGGCACATGTGTCTGGAAAGTAGATACAACATGATTTTGGTGAGGAGGGCATGAGGATTTTGGGATAGGGGTGGTGATTAGGGAAGGCTTCATGTAGAAGGAGATGCTTGGACTGAGTCTGGAAGGAAGCTAGGAATTCTAGGAGGTGAGCAAGGATGGGGCGGCCAATTATGCCAGTGCCCTAGGACTGAAAGAGCAGCCCTAGGTAGAAGGAACCGGAAGAAGGCTGGTTTGACAAGAAAGAGAAGGAGGTGTCATAAAGCTGTAAGTTGAGGCCAGGGGGTAGAGGGCTTTTTTCTGTTTGAAAAGAAATTGAGAAATTTAGATTTTGGAATTTTAGAAATGAAATTTTAGAAATTAGAGGTGAAATTTTAGAAATTTAGAGTTTTTTGAATTTAGAAATGAAATTTTAGAAATATTGGGAAGCTATGGGAGTTTACTAAGTAGGAGAGTGGCATAGACAGAGAGACCAACTTTTGGTGGCTGCACAGAGGATGGACTGGAATAGGTTTCATTTTGAGGAAGTAAAACCAAGTAGGAGGTCATTGCAATAGTAGAAATAGGCTGGAGGGGGGGGGGGTAAGAAGCAAGGAAACAGAGGCATCCCACATTCATCTATGCTACAGAGAAGATTACACTTCCTTGCAAGCAGAGTCCCAGATGTGTGCCTTGGTGTGTGCTGCCTGTATTTCCATTCCATTTCCAAGAGGATGGAATCTGAGGATCTTCCTGAGGGCAATGGAGAGAGCACAGCCTGGGAGAGGAATGCTATCTATATGTCAAACAAGGAAATACAAAGAGTGGGTTTAAGCAGACACCTCAAATTCAAATGGAAACAGATCTCTATGAGTCTCCGATTGCCTTGGGAAAATCACAAATTAACATTATCTATGTTGCATTATTATTTAGTTATTTTATTCAAAGGTATTTGACTTTTCCAATTACATTTAATAACAATTTTCAATATACATTTTCTGAAATTATAAGATCCAAATAGTCTCCCTCTCTCCCTCCCTTCCTCCCTCTTGGAGATGGTATTTGATCCCACTTGTACATGTATTATCAGGCACATTGTAATTTTTAAAAATTTGTTAAACATTTAACAATTACGTTTAAAATCTGGTTCAAGTCCCAACTAGAACAGCATCCCGGGAATTTGATATCTCTGTAAAGGACTCCAAAAGAAATATATCATTGGGAAAAAAGACAGGTTGGTCACTTGATCAAGAGCAAAGAAGGGATGACCAATCATTGCTTGCTCTGTAGTATCCTTGGCTTTGTGGAGTTCCCAGTGAGGGACTGATGGGAAGATATGGTTGCAAAGATGATGAAGACATGAACTCAAGGGTCTGATATGGGTGGCTGGGAAGGCATAGCCACCTCCATCCAGGCTGAATAGCAATTCTATGGACATACTGGCACATATATATATATATATATATATTTGTATGTGTGAGCTATATAAATATGGATATCTAGAGAGACATAAACCTATAGATAACAACAGATACATCCATCCATCTTAGGAAGGTTAGCTCTTAAAAAACTTACCTTCAGCCTTAGGATCCATTTTCCAAGGCAGAAGAGTGGCAATGTGACAGCTAAGAAGTTGTCTGAGGTCAACTTGAACCCAGGACCCCTTATCTCTAGCCCTGGGAAGATTAGCTCTTAAAAGATGCTCTCATTTACAATGATGACTTGCCTTTCTCTGATGGCTTCCCAAAACAATTCTGGGAGATTGGTAATATAAAACACATGATTTCCATTTTATATATAAGAAAACAGATGAGAAAGGGAAATGATTTGCTCAAGGTCACGCGGATAGTACGCATCAGAGTTGGGACTTGAACTCGGGTCTCCTGAGTCCAAGGCTAGCCATTTCCCATTATACCAAGGGCTTTTCAAAAAATGTTTGGATCTCACGCATGCATGATGCATCTAAGCATGATGGGGTCCTTGCTTTTATATCACAGAAATGCAGACAAGAAGTTAAAATTCCGAATCCCAGCTCAGCTCTCAGGTTTTTAGAAGATTTGAGTGTTGCTGTTGAAATTGGGGGTGGCTGGGGGTGGGGGTGGGAATCAAAGCCAGTTAAACACACAGAGGGAAATAAATGTATGATCAGCTCCACTGCAGTCAGCAGCCTCAACAAACGGGATCAGTGGCCTGGAATCCCAAACCAGAGAACGTCTCTATGGAAAACAGTCGGGCTCAGTCATGAAGCATGCCTTTGCCGATAGCTGTTTCATTATTCAAGTGCTATTCAGCCCTGGCTGGGTAAGGGGAGGGGGAAAAGGCAAAGAGATTAGAGCAGGGTAGAAGGAGCCCTGGAGCTGAAGTCAGAGGATCTGGGTTCAAATCCTACTGTACTCTGTGTGATCTGGGGAAAGTCCCTTCACTCTCAGCCTCAGTTTCCCTAACTGTAAAATGAGGTTGAATGAAATAACCAAATCTAGGAGCACCATCATGCCATTATATAAAATTCTGTAACAACCCCTTAACTAACAGGGATTCTTTGTGGGCCAAGTTTCCCGTAGTTT
Organism: Monodelphis domestica; assembly: GCF_027887165.1. Taxonomy (NCBI): domain Eukaryota; kingdom Metazoa; phylum Chordata; class Mammalia; order Didelphimorphia; family Didelphidae; genus Monodelphis; species Monodelphis domestica. The sequence continues at coordinate 29,766,612 of NC_077232.1, forward strand.
CTTCTTCTGGGCTTTTTTTTTTGTCCATATTGTCATAATCCCACCCCCAAGGGACTTTAGAAACCATAGTTCAATCCTTCATTTTACAGATGAGGAAATTAAGTCCCTATAGAGTGGGGAATATAGTTTCTCCCCCCCCCCCCCCACTTCTATTGACTTTCAATCCCTATCTTTTAAAATCGATCTCAAATCCCGCTTCCTCCAGGAAACCTTCCCCTAGACTCCTGGTTCAACCTCTGGCCTCCCTTGGCCCTGGCTTTTGGACCTCTCTCAAGTCCTACTATTACATGGGAGAGTCATTTCTGTCTGGGCTCTACCCCCTCATTTCTTTTCTCTAAAAGCTTTCTCCCTTGCCCTACCGCAGGGCTTTGTACCCAGCAAGAGATGAATAAATGCTTTTTTGCATTGCATTAAGGTGAATTTTTATAGGGGCAGATAAAGCCCAGACAGAAAGGCTGGGGGAGCTTATTGTAAAGGAAATTCTAAATCAGTCGGTCCAGCCATATGTGTTCCTAACAATTTAACGATTTTCCTATTTCAATGAGGCTGTTTTTGTGGCGAAAATGACACGGTGGCGACGTAGGCTGATGGAACCTGGTTTTTTTAAAAAAACTAATCCTCTGATTTCCTCCCATTGTTCAGGTCTTTTTCATTCTGTGCTGTTTATTAGAAAATTAGTATCCCCCTCTTTAATAGGCCCCTTATCGACCAGCCTTTTGTATGGGAAGGAGGAAAATCAGAGCGTGTGAGAGGCCAGATCTAAGAGCTGAATAATTTCCAGTTCAACTTGAGTTTTATTCCAAAGGGAAAAAGCAAGAGGAGGAGGAGAAGGAGGAAGAGGAAGAGGGGATGGAGAGAGAAGAAGGGGTTGGCCTGATGAACCCAAAGGAAAACCTCACCAGGGAGAAGTCCCACTACTTCATCCCCCAGGAACCAGTGCAGGCTGCCTGCGGTCACTGACCTAAAAAACAGCTCCAAACTCCCCCATTCCTCAGGCAGAGAGCCTGCTCCAGTTCCCCACCTCTGTGGGACAAAGACCCAAGTCCAGACCCTTATCTTTGAGGTCTGAGACATTCTAAGTTTCTGCCTCTCCCATATTTTCAGCCCATCTTCAGGTTCCAACGATTGGTCCCCTGAACCCCAAATACTCCCAAGGTCTGGGTTTGCTATTTGACAATTGCAGTGGTCTACAGAGCTGGACTTCATCTCAGATGCACAGCATTTGAATCTTTGGGAACTAGCTTACAAATGGATGTGACTGAATGTAAATCAGGCAAACCCTCCATAAATGGATCTCTGAAGAGAGAAGAGAGAACTAGGACCCCAGACTGTCTCCTCTAAACACACTCCAGGCTCTTTACTTAATAGGCTACCATGAAAAGAAAGCTAGATCTATAGACAAAGGACCTGGGTTCAAATCCTCCCACCTCTGCTATTTATAACCTATATGACTTTGGATTAATCTCTCCAGGCTTCATTTTCCTCATGTATACAATGAGGGCGTTGCCCTGGACAGCCTCTGAGGTTCTCTTGTAGCCCTAAATCAATGCTTCTTCCATCTATGATCCTTCTATTATGGGTCACCAGGAACCCCGCAAACTCTATTCCAAAGAAAATAGAAGCTAGCTCCCACAGATTCTACAGTATGTCTCAAAAGTGTAAAAAATGCAGTTAGTTTCTCATTTCTGAGCCTTTGTCTCCTATAGCCTGATCATCCTCTTCCTCCTCCTCTTCCTCCTCTTCCTCCTCTTCCTCCTCCTCCTCCTCCTCGACAAGTTAATCCTGGATTTATCACAGATTCCCAGGATTCTGGATCTGGAGCTGAGGGACATGTCAGAGGTCTTGTAAGCTCATCCCCTTCCTTAAATGTGTTTTTTTTTTTAATAAGGAAAAAGGCTTCTTGTAGAAGGTGTCTAGGATGAGAAGATTCTAAAAGGTGGAAGGAAGTAGAGAAGGCACGCCAGGTGTCAGGGACAACCAGTGACTAGAGACAAAGAGTTGTGTTAGGAATGGCCTGCTGGCTAGCAGAGCAGGATCTCTGACCGCATGGAAGCAAGTGACAGGTAAGAAGGACCCGTCATGATGAGCTTGGAGTGATGAACAAGGGAGTTTTTGTCTGAATCGAGAGGGAAGATGGAGGCCCTGGAATTTGATTGAGTGGTGGTAGGCAGTGACAGGTCAGATCTTCACAAGGGAGCCATGTGAAGGACAGATGGGGGTGCAGAGCCCCTTGGGCAAGGGCAACAATTCAGGGCCATTGGAATAATCCAGCTGGAAGGCAATAAAGACCAGAATTCAGGTGCTGGCTGGGAGAGTGTAAAAGGATATATACAAGACATGATCTGGAAACAGCGATGGCCAACTCCAATAGAAATAGGGGTCGTTGAGCCTAATGTAAGACTCCTTGTGGGCCAGGCTATATACTGACTTGTTTTAAAACAGCTCCAGGTCTGGAGTTGGAAGGACCTGGGGTTCCAATCTGGCTTCAGACACTTCCTAGCCGTGTGACCCTGGGCCAGTCACTTTGCTCCCATTGCCTAGCCCTTACTGTTCTTCTGCCTTGGAACTGATGTTTCCTCTTGCCTCTAAGACAGCAGGTAGGGGGGAAAAGATAAAGGAAGGTGTACTCTTAGGTGAACTATCAGGATATCAGCAGACGAGGTAGTACTTCCTTCTCAAGAGCCTTCATCCATCTGGATTAGTACATCTAATATTGAAGGGGGGTCATCACTGCCATTAGGATCACACCCAGATTTGGGGCTGGCAGGATCCCGAAGGCCACCCCATTGGCTCAGCCCTCTCCTCTCCTTATTTCCCGAGATAAGTGACTTGCCCAACTTGCCCAGATGGTAGGTGGCGGCGGCAGAATTCCAACCTTCTCCACCCCCTTATCTCCACCGAGCGCGTCCTAGGATGGGCATGATTCAAACTCAGTCAGCAATGCTCCTGTGCCCTCCTGCCCATCTTAGTCTCTGGCCTTCCTTTCTCAGCCCCCAGTTTCCAGGCCTTGGGGGAGGATGTGGAGGCTAGAGATGGACTGCTCCAGGGAGCCAGGAGAGGGAAGGAGGAGGTCCAGGTGGCCAAGGCAAGGCCTAAGAAGAGCACCAAGGGAGAAAGAAGCCTACCCCCCCCCACACACACATACCTCATGTCCTGGGGCTAGTGAAGCCCAGAGTGCTCCCTCCTGGCCACAGCTCTGAACTTTGACCAAGTACTGTCTACCCCCCGTTCCCCAGATGAAGGCCTCCTGGGAGCACCGTCGTCCCCAGATAGTCCACACTGGAAAATGCAGAAATCCAAATCATCTGGTGGAGTACAGGGTAGCCAGAGTAAAAGGAAAAACAATAGGGGAGCTAATTATTTGCCTTAGAAATAGTAATTTTGGTTTTAAAATCTAAGTAGGATAATGGTGTGTTTTTTCTTGTATTAAATGTTTAATTGTTTGTTAGGGAAGGAAAGCCTGAAATAGGATGAGCTGGCTAGAAAATGGAGTAGCCCGGGGAAGGAGAGAGCCCTTCTTCTCCGCTGAAAAACGAGGGGCCTGCGCAGGAGGATCTCAGAAGTCCCTTTTCATTGCGCCAGTCTAGGGTTTTAATGGCCTTCTCCATTATACTCCATCTTAGCATGAGCTCCTTCCACAGGCGGTCAGACCACCGGGCAGGGGCCGGATCTCACACTTCTGAGCCCAGGCACAGGGCTGGGTCAGCCCACCGGACCATGGCTTGTTCTCTTGGTTCTGGCCACCTCACCAAAGCATCAGGCAAAGTGCAGCACAGAGGGCCCTGGAAAGGCTTTCCCTAGGAAATCAGGCATGGGAGCAGGCAAATGACAGGCCAGCCTGAGGAGAACTTGGACATCTAAGCTCGAGACACTGGGTAGATACTGAATGCTGACCTTCTCCTCCCATGGAGGGAATGGAGAAATAGAGTCCCTGTAAGGTGGCATACATCGAGCTGGGGCTCTGGCATGCTAAACAGATCTGTCCTTCCCCTGCCATTAATTCCCCCAAATGCAAACTCAGAAAAACAGAACTTTGACTGGAAAAACTGTCCTTCTAGATGGCCATAGCATCACTGGGCAGAAAGGCAGCATCGCTGAATGGTTGCAGCTCAGGACTAGGTAGGAAATGGGCTGTAGGGAGTCAGCTGCAGAGAAATGGGGTGGAGGGAAGAGAAGGAAGACAAAGGGAGAGGCAGACAGAGAGATGGAAAGGAACAGAGAGGAAAACTTCACAAGGGAGGATAGAGGCAGAAATGAAAACAGATCTATAGGAAGAAAGAAATTGTGTGTGAGAGAGACAGACAGACACAGAGTCAGAGAGAGAGAGGGGGTGGGAGAGAGAAAGAGAGGGAGAGAGAGACAGACAGACAGACAGACAGAGACAGACAGAGAGAGACAGACAGACAGAGAGAGACAGAGAGAGAGAGAGAGAAACAGAGAGACAGAGAGAGACAGAGAGAGAGAGACAGAGAGACAGAGAGAGACAGAGAGAGAGAGAGAGAGAGAGAGAGAGAGAGAGAGAGAGAGAGAGAGAGAGAGAGAGAGAGAGAGAGAGAGGGAGGGAGGTAGGGAGGGAGGGAGGGAGGGGGAGGGAGAGAGAAGTGAGAAGAGAGAGGAAAGAGGAGACAGACACGGAGACAGAAAGGGAGAGAAAGACAGAATCAGAGAGGAACAGACAGAGATAGGCAGAAACAGATGACAGAGACACAGAGAGAAGAGAGACAGGCACAGATATAGGCAGGGAGGAAAGAGAGGAGGAAAAGGGAAAGGAGAGGGGGAGAGACAAACCGACAGACAGACAGAGACACAGAGAGAGAACCAGCCCTAAACCAGATACAGAAAGATGGAGACAGGAAGGCAGAGGCTGAGAAACAGAGAAAGACCCAGGCAATTCACAAGCATTTAAGAACCTACTTTGTGCCGGCACTGCAGACCCAAGGACAAATAAACCAATCAGCCCCTGGCCTCGAAAACAAGACCGAGAGGACTAGGGGGCCGATTGGGGCAGGCTCTTGTGGGGCAGGAGGGAAGGCAGATGCAGCAGCAGAGAAGGAGGGGGGGAGAGAAGGACAAAGGAGCAGATATAGAAGGGAGGAGGAAGAGAAAGGGATATTTGTGACCGAATTAGAACTTGACTGGGGCTCTTCTCTCTAGAAAAGCCTGGTCTGGGAGCGACAAAGCGCTGGCCATTTCCAAGGCAAGGAACCGCCCTCTGCGGGCAAACGCGAGACCCGAGAAGAGTCTCCGCTCCCCAGGAGCGCGGCTTAGTTCGCCGCCCCCGCGCCCCCGCTGCTCTAGACCCGCAGACCGTGGCCTTGAACCTGGGCTCCCGGGGGAAGCAGTCACGGCAGCGTTTTGCGAGAGTGTGGCGCCCTCCTGTGGCTGCCGGAGGAATTCCTGGGCAGGTCGGAGGACGATGGGCCGGGGCAGAGCCTGGGGGGGAGGGGTCTTGGTTCTAGAGTTTTGCCCCTTTCATCGCTACTCAGCCGCGGCCTGGCGAGGCTTTATTGCAGTCCTTCTTAGGGCCCCGGGGGTCCAGGGAGCCCCAAACGGCCAGGCCACCCCCCACCCTTCCCTGGGGGCTTCCCTTGTTAGTTACAGTCCCAGGGGTGGGGGGTGGGGGGAGGGGAGCGCGTTCCAGCCCGCTGCCTTCATCGGAGCCGCTGGTTTTCCCTGTCCTGGCCTTTCCCTTCCATCCCCTCGAGGCCCCTCGCCTGAATGCTTCCAGGCAGCCTCTAGAAACGCCGCGTTCCAGGAGAGAGGTGCGGGGCTGCGCTGGGGGGCTGCGCTGGCCGGGCGCCCCCCTGTGCCACTTGGGGGACTGGCCAAGCTGCCTCCGTGGGCCTCAGTGTCCTCGTCTATAAAACAATGGGGCCGGCCGCGATAGCCTGCGCTCAGGAAGGGGCTCTTTCCCCGGCTCTGTATTCCCTGCCCCTGGCCCAGGCCGGCACGGTAAGAGCTTTCTCAATGAATAAAGCCAACGTCTTCCCTGGGTTCCGGCCTTGACCCACACACCGCCCGCGGCCCTGTCCTCCCAAGGCAGTCAAAGCAGCAATGGCCGCTTTACGGCCGCGTTGGCCCTGTGGGTCTCCCGGTCTGCCAAGGCTCCTGCCAGCCATGCTCCTGGGACAAGGGAGCCTCATCTTCTGGCTCAGAGACGGGAGCCGGCCCCCTGGTCAGGCAGGGCTGCTGGCCCTTCGGTCTCTTGTTGACCTGTAAAATGGGGGAGTTGGCCGAGATGCCCTCCGAGGTCCCTGCCAGGTCTCGGGTCTCTCAGGAGCCCGCCCTTAGACGCCAAGGCCAGTCTAGGCCTTTCCCCGGGAACATTCCCAGCATCCCTTTCTTCATGCAGGGGTTTGGCTCACGGGAATCCTAACCTTAAGAGAGAGATGCCGCTGGGAGGAGGGCCTCTGAGCCTCACTCCCTGTGGGGGAAACAAAGGACCACAGCCTGCCGCCATCTATCGGCCCAACCCCTCCCTCTGCCTCTCTAGGCCTTCATTTTCCCATCTGCAAAATGAGAGGCTTCCACTTCAGGGGATCATCTCGGAAGTCACGCTGAAGACTGTTATTAGCAGCCTCATCTTCAACGGAGAAATCACTTGCTGTGGAACCTGCGCCTTCGCCTTCTCTCCCCTTTCCAGGGGGTGGTTCAGGGGGAAATGGGGGAACCCATTGGGGAATAAACTCTTCCCAGTTTCTAACTCACAAGAGCCGAAGCCCAGCCTACAGGGATGGCTGTTCGGTTTTAACTCCACTTTTTATCCGTTCATTTTCTAGTCTCTGCATACAAGAAGCACTTAATCCCTGCCTTGTGCATGAACAAAATCAGTTCCTCAGCCCTTCCCAGAATGCCTCTTCAGTTCTGATTGACTATTTGAAAGGAGGAGTGAATGAATGAATCTACTCTCAGGCAGATGCAATGCCCTCCCAGGACTTTATTTTATGCATTTAAAAACAGTATTCTGAGAGGGTTCATAGGTTTCCCCAGATTGCCAAAGGGGTGAATGACATTTATGTGTCATTTTTTAAAATAAAAGGGTAATAAATGTTTGTTGACTCATGGATCACCCTGGATCTCTCACTTAGAGGCTGTAGGACTAAGGAAAAGCAATTTTCACCTCTCCATACCTTAGTTTCCCCATCTGGGAAGTTGGCAAGGATCCTTGGGCAATGGTAAAAATGTAGTGAGGTTAAGAGAGGAGGAAAAAAAACCCAAACAAACATCCCCACCTCCACAGTTCCCCAGAGGGAAAGGAATACCTCTGGAGGAAGGCAGTTGAGAGACATCAAATATATGTATATATTTAATGCTCCCTTTCTGGATTTCCCCCACTAATTTCTTTGTAACTGCTTGTTTTTTTTTTTTCCTCACAGAGAGGCTCATAGCTTTGATCATAAAAAGGAGGCCCTGCTATCAGGCAGAAGATTATGCCAAAGGAGAGGCTGCTTTTTGGACAGTGGAATACATGCCATTATTACAGCTGGTCTTGGGCTCTTGCCGCATTTTGGTAGGGGTTCGCTGGAATAAGGCCTCCTCTCCATTCCAGATCCCTCCTCCTAAGAACACTGAGTTACCCCACCATTAGATGTCTTCTTTTAATGATTTGTTATTCTGCAAAAACACTGGGGGGGAGGGGGGAAGATGCCCAGGAATTTGAGCTTGGCAGCAGCAGAGGCAAAGATGGCAGTATTTTGGGTAATAAATGTAATTCTCCTAGGACAGATCTTTTATTCCAAGAGTATTTATACACTTCTATTTCTCCCCAGCCCCCCCACGGGCTGAGAGTGAATCTGCCTCACTGTCCTGAGACTGAAAATGTAGTAGAGGAACAGTGAAATATTGGACCAAGGCTGAAGATGGAAGGCACGGGAGAGTCTCCCGGCTCCCTTGTGTTCTCATTACATTACGGCTTACTAGACAGTGCCTTCAATTCATAGATCCCAGGAAACAAGAAAATGATTCTGTTACAATAACATGATTTATTGTAGCTTTTGCAAAACATCCGGTTTAATGGGGGGGGGGGGCAGATGCTACCAGGAGAAACACCACAAGATAAAAAGAAAAAAGCCCCCCCAAAATTACAGCTGTTAATGACACCTTCTACTAAAAGAACCTTAGAGACCTCTCCCTGATAGCAGGGCGTTTTGTTTTAGTGGTTCCTGAGAATTACCCTGAACACAAAGAGGGCTGTGATGTAGGAGAAAGAAAGAAAGAAAGCTGAATTTGGGGGCAGAAGATTTGAGTTCAGTCACTTGGATGCTCCACCTATCTGGGTCTGCTTCTATGGCTTCACCAACCCAGAAAGCCAAGGGCCTGGAGCCCTGGGGACCAACAGCTCCCCATCTCTGCTCCTTAGCTAGCTGGGTAAATAATGAAGGAAGGCCCCTTCCACATGGTATTTCCCACTCTGATACTCTTCAGCAGACCGGACACACAAAGTGAGAGATGAAAGGGAATTTGGAAGTTACCTAAGAAGGTAGAAAAATGAGATCTGGTCAGTGTGAAATCTAGAGGGCCCCAGACGTAGCTTGGAGGGATTTGGTGATCCCCAGTTTATTTAGCTTGGAGGTTTGACACTGTCACCCGAGAGTTCCTCCCTGAGGGAAAGTCCTACTTCACTGATCTCAGACTAACAATAGACTTTAAGATGTCAAATGACTCTCCTTAGCATCTCATTCAAAGACTTCATTTGACTTGTAGGCAAACTGAGGCCCTGGAGGTGGGAAATGACTTTTTCCAAAGGAACTGACCATGAGCGATGGGACTAGGACTCTATTTCCCTGCTTCTCAAAATGGGAAAATATTCTGAAACTGAGATTCTTCACTTAGCTAACACAAGTCGAGCCTCCCAACTCCCTCAGGACACCTGAACCCCAATTCCAATTGGGTGAGACCTTATAAATGTGTCTCTGCCATCCCCCAAAGCTCCCCAGATCGGACGGGAACAGGCTGGCCTGTTTTTGACAGTTCTAGTGGATTGGGACTAGGGTTTGTTGGAAGGTGTTTTGTTTTTCAAGTTTGAATTTCTCCCGGGACCAGAAGGCAGTTGGGGAGTTTGAGACCTTGGCTGCATCCTCTCGGACCTCATCTACCTTCCTTGGACTCCCCTTATCCCCCAGGGCAGCAGAGGAGCCCTGCCCAAGGGGGCCTCTCTAGCCCCTGCTCCAGGGAAGGCTTATGTGATGGATTGCCTGCTTTCTGGGCTTTTTTTTCCACTCCCCATTGAATTTCCATTTGTAAATTTCTTCCTTGAGGGATTATTGATAGGCTAATGGCTTGCCTTTGATCTCAGGATGCTAAGGAGCCCCAGTTAAGTGCTGTTCTCTTCCTCCTTTGATCCTTAACAGCTTTAAAAGGCAGCGGGGGTTGGGTTAAGAGCCTGAACTTGGAGTTGGGAGCCCCTGGACCTCTCACCCGCTACCTGGACAAGATCCTGAACCAATCAGCTCACCTCAGTTTCCTTATCTGGAAGGAGTGTGTTGAACTAGAGAAAGCTGAGGCCCATGAACATTTTTAAGATGTGGATAACTGTATTTCATTCAAAGTGATTTCCTTTGCAATAAATGAGCTTCATGTTATATTTTCAAGCATCTCAGGCGCCCTGCCGAGGTTCTGCCAAAGGGCTCTATGACACCCAAAAAGATGGCGTCCTCCTGGCTTGGGTAGTCTCTGGGGTCCCTTCCAACCCTTTCAACTCATCTTAGGTAGATAAAGGGCTCCCTCCCTCCCAAGTCCAAGATGCCACAAGCTTCTCTGGTGCAGAGCTTGGAGCCTTGCTCTAGCTTCTCCGGCCCAGGAGATCTCCCACCCCTTTCATGGTCTCTGGCCTTCTGCCCAACAAAAGTATTTGGGCCCTTTGGGAACTTGCCCATCTGCTTTCACTTCCCCAGGAGAAGGAAAGCATGCTTGTGCCGGCCTGATGGAGGCTTGGAGGGATGCCCAAGGCCCTGCCTGCTTCTAGAAGCCCCAGCCAGCAGGATCCACACTTCCCTGAGGGGCTTCAGGAAAGGCCAGGCCCAGGGTGAGGGCCACCTCTGACCCCAGGCATTCTGGAGGCTGGATTCCCCTGGCCAATGGTGAGGAAGAGAAAAGGCAGCAGGGTCAGTGCCTGCAGATAGGGTTTAGATCTAGAGGGTGGAGCAAATCTTTTAATGCCCATTATATAAATTAGAAAATCGAGATTTGGATGAGCAAAATGATCTGAGAATCCTAGATTAGCACCCTTTCCAGTCTTGGGGAAACTCTCCACTCTGCCCTCTAATTGCTGGGAGACCTTGGGCGTACTAAACTCTGTCCTGCAGCTTCCTCTGCTATAAAATGGAGTTTACAATGAAACTAGAATGACCTCCCTTACAGGACTTCAGTGAGGATCAGGTGAGGGATTCTAGTCATGCATTGCTTATTGTTATACAAAGCTTGACTCTTATTGGTGGGAAGCTGTGTGGAAGAGTGAGAATTCTGGATTTGTAATTTGAAGATCTAACTTCCAGACCTGGTAACCTCACTACCTGTATACCCTTGGGCTCAGGCTTCATCTGGCTGAGATGAATCTCTAAAACAAGGGGGAGGGGGCAGCTGGGTGGCTCAGTGGATTGAGAGTCAGGCCTAGAGATGGGAGGTCCTGAGTTCAAATTTGGCTTCTCACATGTCCTAGCTGTGTCACCCTGGGCAAGTCACTTAACCCCATTGCCTTTACCACTCTTCTGCCTTGGAACCAATACACAGTATTGCTGAATTGTTGATGAAAGGTGAGGGTTTTTTTTTTTTTAAATGAATCAAGGGGGATAGAGTAGGCATCAAAGTGAGAAGATGCCTCAATGGCTCTCTAAGCCAGTCTGTTTTAGAAAAGGAATCCTTTCTACAATTTGTCTTAGTCATAGTATAAAGACCATAAGTTGGAGGAAACCCACTGAGTCCCAAGTCAATTTGCACAGACAAACATGGTGAGTCTCTTTATCCTTTAAAACAAAAACCACCACCACCATCCTTTCCCTTGGACTATTTGCCTATCTCACCTCCTTCTCACCATCAAAATCCCTAGAATGAGTCATCTACTCTTCTTAATATCATTTCCTTGCATCCCACTGGCCTTTTAGTCTCTTTCAATCTGGAATTCACCCCAACCATCACTGAAATTGCTCTCTAGGATCACCAATGATGTCTCAACAACCAAATCCTTTAGCTTTCACCATCGCTTATCCTTCTTGACCTCTCTGAAGCTTTTGATATTAATGACAACCCTTGGCTTAGGGGACACTGCTCTCTTGGTTCTCCCACCTTGCCCAGCTATGCCTTCTCAGATTCCTTTGCCCTGTCATCATCATCCTTGTCCCTTCCACTAAGCATGGGATTGGCTCTGCTCAGTTTTGAATGTGATATGTTTGGAACTCAAAGGAGAAGGGAGATAGCATTTCATGTCTCAGGGTGGGACAAGAGGCTTTCCCTAAGCCCCTCAAATCATCTCAACCAAGAACTGCCTCAAGTCTAGATCATTTCTCTTGTTTAAATGCACGTGGATCCTTAAAATTCTGCTTTCAGATCATCTGCTTTCAGAATCATTCTTTAGGTCCAGGGAGGAGACTTGTCCAAGGTGATGTTGTTCTAGAGGTACAGGGCCAGGACTCCTGATACCAATTCCTCTGCCCTTTTCACTCCATAGGCATCTGTTGACCTTTGTTCTAAAGGAGGCTAAGCTGCTTTCTTGTTTATATAATTGATTTGCTCAGCAAAACTCTTTTCCCCTCATAGATAGATGGCAAAAAGAAATGCCCAGATTATCTAAAAATTCCACATTTCCTGGAGTTGAATTAATGAGGTTTTACTATATCCCTGCAGATTTATTTCATTCTCCCTCCCACTCCCTATTAAAGTCCAGTAAGAGTCAGAACCAAATTTAAAAGGTGACCTGAAATGGATGTCCACATAGCTTGCATTCCCAGTCAGGGAAGGTGAGAGGAAGAGAACAGTTGGTTGGCTTTCTGGGGCAGGGGAAGGACTCTTCATTCCAAAAAGCAAGAATTTTTTTTAAAAAAATTCTGGAATGGAAGGCTTTGTTCTCCGTGAAAGATCTGACTTTTTGGGAGGAGAAAAAGGTGACTTCAATTTACACTAAGGTAGAAGAGCTTTTCCTGAAGGCTAATATTGATGACAGTGCCTCAAGTGGGAGAGAAGAGGGAGGAGGAAGAGACTTAGTCCCATTTTCCTAGCTTTACTGTACATACACAGGATCATATATTTAAAGCTAGAAGGGACCTTAGGGGACATCAAGTCCAACTGCCTCATTTTACAGATGACGACATTGAGATCCCCATAATCATATAGCTAGTTGTGCCTGTGGTGGGATTTGAACCCTGATTATACTGACCCCAAAGGAGGAATGCAAGTGTTTTTATTCCCATTTTTACAGATAAGAAAACTGATCTTCACACAGATGAAATAACTACTAAGGTCAATCAGGTATCAGTAAGTGGCAGATTCAGGTTTTCTGATTTGGGATTCAATGCTCTTCCCAGGGCACAAGCTTCCTCTCTATTATGTGGCTGGGAGGTGGGACTCGCCATTTTGAAGGTAATGAGTGGTCAGTTCAGGTGTGTGGGTTTGGCTGGAAGAGATCTCAAAGATCTTCCAATCTGGTCCAACCTCCCAGTTTCACTGATAGAAAAGGTGCCCAGAAAAAGCAAGTAAGCAAGCAGCAAGAGTGTACTGGATTAAAAGCCGGCTCCAAGACACCACTTCTGTACAGGTTTGTGAGCACAGTAATTCTGGGTAAGGACCCAACCTCCCTCCAAGGCTCAGCTTTCATACTGCTACAATGAGGATGATGGGACTTGTCTATGAACTTCATAGGCTTGCAGTGGAGAATGTGGTGTATAAGCCAGAAGGCCTACAATTGGTTGGTCAACCGTCTAGACATCATGGTTTTTTATAGTCCTAGAGGGTAACCTGAGGCTGGTTTGGGGTGGTTGAGCCATGTCATGGTGGGAATCCAACATGACTCCTCTACTCTGGTCCAGCACTAAAGCCACCACTTCACACAGCCCTAAAGAACTAGGAATGGTTGTGAGGACCAAGATCCATTGTCTGATCTAGTCAGTCCCCTCAAGTTGGAGCCTCCTACTGCTGAAAGAGATGAAGCTCAGCTATTTCCCGCCATGCTGCTTGTCCCAGACTTAGAGCATTGGTCACAAAGAAGCCACCCTTCTTTGTGCTCACCGTCCTACTAAAGGCCCTCATCCCATCCCACACGTTGGGCACCAACGGGCACCTTCAGTACACTATGTCCCAAATTGTTTTTCCCCTACCCTCCCTGCTACGGTCAGGCCCTCAGGTTCATAACCCAGGAGCTATCCCAGACACCTCACTACCTCCCACCCCCATATCCAATCTGCTGCCAAGGCCCACTGACTTCACCTCTACACCATCTCTCCAATACGCCCCTAAGTGTTGGCCCTCATCCTCTCCCACCTTAGCCTCCTGGTAGGTCTACCTGCCTCAGGTCTGGTCCCTCCTCTATTCAGCTGTTGCATGATATTCCTTAAAGAGAGCAAGTGTGACCCCCCTCCCCTTTCCCTGAACCCCAACAGACCCCAGTGGTCCCCTATCAATCTAGAATCCTGGATTTGGCAGCCCCCACCCCCACCGTTCCAGGCTCTGAACACCTTAAGCTCTTTGGCATAGTCTGCAGTCCCATGTCACTGGCCTACTTACTGCTTCTTGAACAAGATGCTGCATCTCCCTCCTCCTAGGCACCTACCCTGGCCGGCCACCAGACTGGAACACTCTCCCTCCTCCCCTCTGCCTCTTGGATTCCCAGGCTTCCTTCAAGCCTCCGCTAAAAGCCCACCTCCATAAGACTCTTTCCGGATCGCCCTTCATTCTAGTGCCCTCTCCTTGTTGACTGCTTCCAAGTCATCCCTCCTCTAGCTTATCTGTCCATAGCCCTTTGCATGTTGTCCCCCATTAGTCTGTGAGCTGCTCAAGAGCAGAGACTCTCTTTCCCCTTCCCTTGTGTCCTTGGTGCTTACACACAGTAAGCACCAAATAAATGTTTTGAGCCCAGAACTGCGCATGTCTCTCCTCTACTGGGCCACCCCCTATTGCCTCTACAATAAAATAGCAGCTTCCCTGTACAGTCTTTGAAGCCCTCATCACGAAGCTCCAACCTATCACCTAGCCTCATTTGATTCTACCCTATGACAGCCAGACTAGCCTTCTCCATCGCTCACACCACACCATCCATCTCTAGTCTCTGTGACTACCCAAGCCTGGCCCAAGCTCCCTCCTCCAGACCTTGGCCCTGTGGAGTCCCTCTCTTCCCAGAGGGTGCCAATTGGGCGCCATCTTTTGTAAGCATGTGTATCTAGCCACACATCCATGTTACCCATACATGTTCAGCCTGAATATAGACACACATATACACGTAGACCCATGTGTGCTTGTTGTCTCCCTCCTGAGAATGGAAGTTCCTTGGGATGGGAGATTTTCTGATTTGGTTTTGTTCAGCCATTCCCCAATTCATGGGCATCCCTTCAATTTCCAATTCTTTGCCACCCCAAAGAGAGCTGCTATCAGTATTTTGGAACAGATGCTTTCCCCTTTTCCCGGAAGAGAAATTGCTTTATTCTTGTATCTCCGGAGCCTAGCACAGTGCTGGACATAGCAGGGACTTAATAAATGCTTGTCGAGGTATTTTTCTGAAGCCACCAGACACAATCCTCACCCTCTGAGAGCTCATGGTCTAGGGAGGGAGACTAAATGCTCAAGAGAAGACTGACTATCTGATGAGGCATCAGGACATCCCTCACATGAGGGACCCATCTCAGAGGGTCCAGCCTCTCTTCTCCTTCCAACTACATGCAGAAGTTCTGCCTCGATCCACAGGGGATTGTGGGGGACATCCAAGCAACATCTGGGGCCATCCACTGTTCTTTGTAGAAACCTGCCGTGGGAGACAGGGCTTCTTAACAAGAGAGAGGCATATCTGTGCCCTCCTTCTGACATCACTACTTATAATTTCCCTTCTTGCCTAGGAACAACTTTCAAAAAAGAAAAATGGAAGGGTCCAAGGTAGGTATGGGGAGAAGGGAATGGCAGTCCATCAGTCATCACGGAACGGTCCACCTACCCCTTGGCAATCACCTAACAAAGGGGAAGCATCTAATCCAAAAGCCCATTAGGAGCCAGGGCAGTGTGGGCAGCATGAACCAGAACCAGGGACCTCAGAGCCAGAAAGGGATGATACACCAGGCACAGACTTTGCTGCCCTCCCTTCTCCCCAACAGCTTCGACTCTGTTTAACTCTGTCAAGGACAACAAGCCATGTGACAGGAGGCTCAGATATAATTGCTTTTAATTAAAACCCCTGATTTTCCCAAATACAAACTACATTTCCAACATGACAAGGTGCCACGTGCGCCTGTCCCAGGCTGCTGGCAGCTGCCACTTTCCTTAAACCCAAGTGATGCCTGGGAGCTGACGGGTACACGCTGTCACCCGGGTGTGGGTGAGGGAGCCCCTGATGGGCTCTCAGAGCCTTCCCTCCTGCCCCCCACCATTGGCAGCCTGTGCAGAAGGCCATTGGCAAATGCAGAGAAGAGAAGGGGTCCCCCTCCTAGGAGGGTAAGAGAGGCCCCAGCACGCTACCTTTAGGGGGATCCTCTCGCAGGTATGGTGGCAGCTCCTCCACTGGGGTTTCCATATTTTCTTCTACCATCTCTTCATCCAGACTCTGCTCCTACAGGAAAGAAAATAGTTGTGAGAACAGGGAAGGTGCCCAGGTTTTGGCCTGAGGCACAGTCTGCCAACTTCGCTGTTCTTTGTCATCCTTGGCGTATCACTTCAGCCTTGCCTCCAGTTTTGGAGAGATATGAGGAGGGGGTCTCAAGGTGCTCTGAGAAGACCCAATTGTAGAGAGAAGAGGTTGGCTTAGATGACTACAAAGTACCTTCCAGCACTGGATTCTGGGATCCAGAGAACACAATACCATCTCAATACCAACTAAGATAATTAATAATAATAATAACAACACTCACTATGTACTAAGCACTTTATAGTGATGTCCATTTTATCCTTGCAACAACCCTTCAAGGTAAGTTCTAATTATGAGCCCCATTTTAGAGGTCAGGAAACTGAGACAGAAGTTAAATGACTTTCCCAGGGTCACACAGCTAGTAAGTGTTTGAGGCTGGATTTGAACTGAGGTCTTCCTCCCTCCAGGCTCAATGCTCTTATCTATTGTGCTACCTAACTCCCCAACATTGCAATCCCTATGGTGCTATTTTATAGGCTGGTCTAGAGAATTGAGAAGAAAGGGGGCAAAGCTTCAAGGAACCTAATTCCAGGGATTTTTCAAAGGTTTTTCTACAGAGTGGTGCCTAACCTTGCCACCCTGTCCTCAGTCCTTGCCTGGCCCCAATGCCTGTTGTAGAACCCTTACTGCACATCACTATGGACTGACACCCTTGGAGAGTCACTTTTCCACTCATCAGACACCCTGGCTCCATGGAAGTGTGTCAGCTGAAGGGGTTAACATTCCCAGAGACTCTTATAAATATTTCATGAAAATATCTTCTGAGATAACCTTAGACTGTTGATGCTGAAATTATCACACCTGCAAATTTAATTGGTCCGAGAGAGAGAGCACGTAATTGGTGCCTGCAAATCTAGGAACCTGACTTGGTTGTAAAATTGGAGATTTTTTATCTGGAGAACTTGATAACTACTTCAGTCTAAATGAGAGCAAATGGGAAAGAGGTGGGCAGGTCAAGGCCAAGAGGGGAAGAGCATGTCAGAGACACCTCCTTACCAGATTTGTCTGTCCCCTGGGAAGATGCTTCCTACCTCCATTGTTCTCCCGGCTTTGTTCTGAATCACAAATAATGGTCTCCTTTTCAACAGAGCTTCAAGGGTTTGGCAGAGGGAAACCTTAAGCATGTGAGTTGGGGGTGGTGGTGAGAGGGAGGAATCGAAAAAGAAAAAAGGAGAAAAAAGATATATAGAGAAAGAGAGAAAGAGACAACAAGAAAGACAAAGGGAAAGATGGAGACAGAAAGGGGGAGAGAGAGGAGGAGAGGGAGAGTGAAAGACAGCCAGACAGAGAGCCAGAGAAAGACAGAGACAGAGGGGAGGAGAGGGAGGGAAGGAGATAGGAGAGAAAGAAAGGAGAGGGCGGAGAGAGAGAAGGAGAGAGACAGAGAGACAGAGGGAGTGAAAGAGGGAGAGAAAAGCAGACAGACAGACAGAGGAGCAGGAGGGAGAGACAGAGAGGAAGAGGAGAAAGAGACAGAGGGAGAGAAAGAAAGGAGAGGGAGGAGACAGAGAGACAGAGAGAGAGATGATGATGATGATGATGATGATGATGATGATGATATACAGAATTCAAGCTACAGTGAGTTATCCAGTTTTTTAGGAGCATAGAACTTGGGGGTTTTGGGGGGGAAAAGATAGCTCAAGGCTTTCAATGCCAACTTTTTGCATTTTAAAATTTACATTTTATCAGAGGTGATAATAGGGAGCCAGAAAAGATTCTTGGGCAGTAGAGAGATGGGACCAAGGCTTGGGTTCCCAGAACATGGCAAGTGTATGGAGTGTAATTTGGAGGGGGAGAGACTACAGGCCGGAAGGTAAGATAAGAGGTTGTTTCAGGAGCCACAAGGATAATGGCATGATAGAGGGGGCTGAGTTCAAAACTTCAAAGGGAGATAGACTCTAAGGTCAGAGCCCTCCTTCACAAAAAAAGACAATCTCAGCTCTGCTGCTCTAGCACAATCAGGTCAATGGAATTCGCCAAAGCTAGTGTTTTCTGTCTAGTTTTTCCAGTCCAATGTTAGACTGCCATAAGATCCTGGCTCTAGACATTGGGACTTAGAACTAGTCGTGGTGATGCCCGATGCCAGTGACCTCAGTTATAAATCTGGCACCCCACAGAATAATTGCAAAATAGGTTGTTTTTAATGCACTTCCATCTCCTTTTTGAGGAGGCCTTCAATTTAGGGTCTGTAAAGAGTCTTAGAACACAAAATGTCAGATCTGGGAGGGTTCTTAGAACACAGACTATCAGAGCTGGGAGAGAGAACTTAGAATATAGAATATCAGATCTGGGAAGGAACTTAGAACATAGAATGTCAGAGGCACAAAAAGCTGAATGTCAGAATAAGGTCAGACCTTAGAATACAAAATATCACAAATACTCACCAATGTTATTTTTATTTAATAGAGAGTACTTTAATGAAGTTTATTGGTACATATTATCTACCAAAGGCTTTGCCACCAAACATGCTAATATTTCTTTCCATTTCAATTCAGAAGAATTTGTATGTTTGTTTTCATCAAAAGCTATGCTCTGCTATAGGCAATAATAGTCTGAGAAGTACATTACTTTCCTGTAAACTAAACTAAAAGGGGGAAGCTGGGTAGCTCAGTGGATTGAGAGGTCTAGAGATGGGAGGTCCTAGGTTCCAATCTGGCCTCAGACACTTCCTAGCTGTGTGACCCTGGGCAAGTCACTTAAACCCCATTGCCTAGCCTTTACCACTTTTCTGCCTTGGAACCAATACATAGTATTGATTCCAAGACAAAAGGTAAGGGTTTTAATTAAAAATTAAAAAAAAAACCCAACTAAACTAAATAAAAGTCGGGCATTGAGCAAACAACAACAACAACAACCAGAAACTAGGGGGCCTTAGAACACAGTATTTAAAAAACAGACCCTAAGAGCCAGAAGGCATACAAGGATGCAGAATGTGAGAGCTGTATGGGGCCTTGGAGACCATCTATTCCATCCTCTTGCCCATTTTACAGATCTAGAGGCTGAGACCCAGAAAGATGAAGTGTCCTGCTCTCCATTACAACATGTTTCTGTTACCCTCCCGAAAGCATCCTTATGTTCTCACACCAACTTTCAATACCTTGACCATCAAAATAATGTAATCTCCATCTCTCCTCATGCCAAAGCTTCATCCACTATTGCTAAAACCACCAGAAGAGCTTGGGACAACTTGGTCAAAGCCGCTCCTGATTATCTAAGAACTGAAATATTTGGCTGTTTGCTGCCTCTGAAGACAGGAGGCAATTCTCTCTGGGTCTAGACTTCCCCAACTGTAAAGAGGGTTGGCCTGGATGATCTAAGGCGCCTCGGATTATTCTAAGGTGCCCCCCAGCTCTGATATTCTGTGTTTTCAGGTCATTTCCAGCCCTCACACTATGTTGTGAAACGTGTTCCAGCTTTTACATCTTGTGATCTGACAATCCTACGTCTCTTGGGGGGCAAGAAGAAAAGTTCACGTCTAGTCACCCCAGCTGTCTTGGCTCCTCGCTAGGAAGGAGAGCCCCTGAGAGTCTCCTGGAGCAATGGAGCTTGTCCAGACCTCAAACCTCAATTGTCTTCAGATCCAGGAGGCTGAGTGGCCCTTTCCACGCAGTTCTTATTGAGCAACTCTCTGCAGACTGAAACAAGTCTGGCATATGGGGCGACTGGCATGTTTCACATCTGAATTAAAGTGCTGTCTTTAGGATTATAAATAAGTTTAAGGATCTCACGTCATGGTGATGTGTTAGCCAGGAATCCAGGGCAGGTGGTAAGCTCTTGGGTCTTGGCCAAGTTTCCAAAGGATGGAGGACAGGAGGATGAGGCAGCCTCTTGGCTCACCCCAACCCTCTGACCCAAAATGGGGATCTTGGGGGAGTTGTAGACATCTCACAGAAGTTCACTCAGCTGTGAACATCCTTTAGAGAGTGGCAGCTGGGTGACTTAGGAGATAGAAAGTCAGGCTAGAGCTGGAAAGTCTTGGGTTTGAACATGGTCTCAGACACTTCTTAGCTGTGTGACCCATGGCAAGTCACTTAACCCTGATTGCCTAGCCCTTGCCACTCTTTTGTCTTAGAATTGATACTAAGACAGATAGTAAGGTCTTTTTTAAAGTGCCTCAGGGAGACAATCACTGAAGGAAACTTTGCCCCCTACCCCAGAAATACTACAGCCATCCCCTGGCTTTGTACCACTCTCCTAGGATGCTTCCTAGGCTTCCTTGGTCCTCAGTTTCCTCCCCTATAAAAATAGGGGGCTGAACACATTCTTTGCCCTTAATAAGCTTATTGATATCAAATGATTAAATAACCATCTGGCTCCTTTCCCTCCACATTGTGTTTGAAAGTCCTTTCTCCCTTAAACATTTGATGTTGTAAGCTCAGCCCTAAAGATTTTTGAAAGAATTCTTCCTCCTTCCTCCTTTGCAGAGGTGGGATGGGTCCATGGGGGTAGGATCTTGCATATACTGATAAGGATTTCAGATGACAAAGCAACTCAGAAGAACAGATAGTGCCACCCTTGTTATTAATCCCATTTTACAGATGAAGAAACAAGGGGAAAAATGTCTTCTTCAAAATTGTATTGTTAGTAACTGCCAGATACAGGACATGAGACCTGCATAGTCTGTCTCTGGGTCTAATGAGTTTTCTATTAAATAGCATGAGTTCTGAGGAGGGAGGCAATAGGGGACAGTGATGGCAAGCTCAAAAGAACATTGGATCAAGAACCAAAGGGTGTAGGTTCAAATTCTGCCTCTGGCACTCTGTAGCCATGAGGCAGGGGCAAAGCACTCACTGACCATCTCTGGGCCTCCATTCCTCATCCAGACAGTGAGTGGGTGGGATTGGCTGACCTCTATGGTCACTTCCAGCTCAGACTTTCTACAAGGAGTCAGAAGATTTGAGGCCAGTCGCAAATCTGCCTCTCTGTAGTTCATTGTGTATATCCACAGACAAGTCATTTCCCATCTCTAACTCCCTAAATCTCTTCAATTTGAGGGTGGGATGACATCTTCTCTTAGGTTGCTTCCATTTTGAATAGTCAATGAATCCATGAAAACCTCCATGACTCCATCTAGCTTTAACCTCAGACTCAGTCTGAAAGGATAGCAGGCTCTCTCCTCTCTCCCTATCTATCCTGCTATGCTCCTTGCTATGGCCATGGATTTTCCAGGTACACATAAAGGTTCTGCCTATAAAGTCACCTGATGAGGGCTCCTAATTGGTCCTCTAAACACATATGATCTCCAAGGAGCCGCTCATTTAAGAACACATCATGTGAGCCTCCCTAGTATAAACTATTATCTCACTGGAGTCTCCTTTGAGGCCATTGTGTGGAGACAATTAGCTGCCAAGAAGCAAGAAGGTCCCAAGAGAGAATATAGATCCCCAAGATGGATCTGGCTTCCCAGGGGGAAACAATCCCTTTCCAGAGGTCCATTTAGACCAATAAGCCTAAACTTCATCAGGGAGGATGGGTGCCATCTGGTGAAAGGAACAGGATAATATGATGATAAAAATGTTGGGTTTACCCTCAGGAGACCTGAAATTGAAACCCAGCTCTATATGACCTTGGGCAAATCCTTTATTTTCTCTGGGCCTCACTTTCCTTGTCTGTAAAATGATAAGGTTCAACTAGATGGCCTTTGAAGGACCCTTCCAGTCCATGATCCTGTGAACTCTCTCAACATGGGAGCTTTTGCATGCATATGAGGAGGGGGATGCTTAGCCTGAAGAGGATAAAACGTTTGAGGGGATATCCTTGGCCTTTGAAAGGATGCCATGGAGAAGAGGCATTACGATTCTTCTGCTTAGCCTCACAAAGTCAGAAATGGGAGCAGGGGTGGAAATGATCAACGTGGCTAGTTGATATTTGATAGTATGAAATGGGTAGAAGTTCAAGAGGCAGGTTTGGGTCCATGTAAAGAATGTTCCAATCATTAGAGCTGACCAGAAGTAAGATGAGCTATGCCTTGTGAGAGAGGAGAGAGCAGGTTCCCTATCAGTGAAGGTATACAAATCTCCATTTGAGATTTGAGGTCATTTGAGGTTGGATGGCCCACCATTTGTCAGAGAGCTAAGAGAGGTTGTACAAGAGATGCCTGATCAGGGGGAACCTGGCAGGGGTAAGCACTCAGGATCTCTACAGTTGTAACATTGTCAATCAATCACTGAGTCTGAATTTTCCAATTGCCTACTGTGTGTCAGGCATTGTGTGAAGGGACAGGAGTACAAAGAAAAAGCAAACACAGTCTCTGAACCTAATAAGCTTATTGATATCAAATGACTAGATGACCTCCTGGTTCCTTCTTCCTTCACATTCTGTTTGAGGATCCTTTCTCCCTCTAACTTTTTATGTTCTGAGCTCAGCCTGAAGGAAGATTATGAAAGCAAAACTCCTCCTTACTCCATTGCAGAGGTGGGTGGGTCCATTCACATATTGTCAGAGTTTGCTGATGTATTAATTGATTTTACTGACTTCCTTTTCCCTTTTCCTCAAAATCTTTGTTATAAGTAATGGTTCTCTGGAAGGGAGGGAAATTTAGACAATGTAAAAACACAATTTATCAATGAAAATGTATTTTTAAAAATTCTATGTTCCAAAGTGTCTTCCAGTTCTAAGACTCCATTCTATGTTCTTGGTTCCTTCAAGTTCCAGCATTCTGCATCACAGAGACACCTCAAGCTCTAACTTCTTACTTTCGAAGCTCCAGTTCACTTCCAGATCTGATCATGAGATATCCAGATAGACATTATCATGGGACTCACTGAAAAAGATCCTGATGTTGGAAAAGACTGAAGGCAAAAGGAAGAGAGGATGGTAGAGGTTGATATGGATAGATGGTGTCATGGAAACAATGAACATAAACTTGGACAGACTTTGAGAGATAGTGGATAGAAAGTCCTGGCTTGCTATGGTCCATGGACACAATTCAACAACTAACACAACAAACTGTCAGGAAAAGATTCTTAAAATTCAAATATTTTTAATTTTTCTGTAGAAGGCTTTGGGGAGTGGGGTGGAAATAGCATCATACAATTTTCTATGTTGGCCTGGAAACTGCCCTGTTGTGCAACAACTTTTTGGGTCTAGCTTTTGGTTGAGAGATAGTTGAGGAGGTTGCTTAAATGCATCACCAGTGTCAGAAAATGCCACTGGCAACAGCTTAAAGAAAACACAACTTGCCCCAAATCCCTATCAACCCCTGCACATGGAGCCTTTCAGCAAAAATGAACTCTGTCATCCCTTGCTGTGCAGTATTAGCTCTTCAATCCTCCCAAAGAGATTGAATTTCTGAAGTTGCTGCCCAATTGGATTCTTTTGGCTGGAGAGTTATCAACAAAGACTAGAGCCTGATGGGAAAATCCTGACAGAGCTGTAAAAGTAAACTGTATCTTCCTATAATTAGGCACATGTTTACTTAAAAGGGGTATAATTTAACCCCAGTTTCCTGCCAGATAAATACAGAGTTGAAATGTTTTTTAAAATTTGCAGCTCTGGAAAAACAAATTCAGGTTTTGACATGAATAGGAGCCCACATGCTTATTCTGCATGACATCTTCTGAATAGGCCACATCCAAGGCTGGTTAAACAAGCTAGAGGAGATAGGAAGCAGTTCTATTCCCCTTCCTCTGCCTCAGTTTCCTGGAAGTACCTACATCAGTAATATCAAAAGTCCAATACCTATGCCTCTCCTGAATAAGTCATTATGGGGAGGAGCATGAATACTCCACAGATGGGGGAAATAAAAAAGAAGAGCACTGAGGGATTAAATGAATTCCTGATTGTTCGTCTGACCGAGTCACTCTCCTACTCAGTTCACTCCAGTGGCTCCCTATTACCTCTAGGATAAAATAGGAACTCATCTTTTTTGCCTTTTTAAGTTCCTCAGCTTGTTTCCAACCTATCTTTGCAGCTTCACCAGCTCTTTCCTGGCATCTTCCCTCTCTTCCTTACACACAACTTGTCATTTCCCATCTCTGTACCTTTGGACTGGCTCTTCCCCAGGTCTGGAAGGCATCTTCTCTTCACCTCTGCCTTATAGAACCTTCTCTTCCTTCAAGACTCAACCTAGGCAACACCTTCCTTATCTCCTCATCCTGTTCTCTCTTCCCTCCTGAGGGAGAGATTTCTTGTTTTAATTTTTTGTTTTAATTTTTTTATTGTTGTTATCTGTATTATACTTATGCTATATGTAATATTTATTGTTATTTATTATCTTTATATTTATTTTGTATGTATATGTATCTTCCCCAGTAGAATGTTTTTTAGTCAGTTTGTTTCTTACATTAAAATTTCCAAGTAACTCCCTCGATCCCTGCCCTAGAGAAAACAGCATTTGACAAAAAGAAATGTGCATATATAAAACTATAAGTTTTTTTGTGAATAGGAATTGTTTAATTCTTTGTCTTTGTATTGCCAAGCACCTGTCACATAGTAGGTGCTTGATGAAGACTTACTGATTAAATACTTAATAATAACCAGATGATTTATCATATTCACAAAGATGTTTGGAAAAAATGAAAAGACCAAAAGAAAAATATCAAACTTTATAGAATCACAGAATCCTGGCATAGAAACAACCTCTGAAGTTACAAAAATCCCCTCTGCAACATCCTAACCTTTGATTGAAGACTGCCAATGTAGGCTAAACCACTAGCTCCTCACTTTGGGATAGTTAAATTAATTGTTGATAAGTTTTTCCTTATATCAAACTGAACTGATCATTTTTCTGATCCTAGATTAGATTGATTCTAGTTTTGTCCTTTGGTCCAAGAAATAGTAGAATGTCAAGAGCTCTGAAGCAATAGGACCTACTACCTGTGTGACCATGAGCAAGTCACTTAACTTCCCTCAGTTTCCTCATCTGTAAAAAAAGAGAGGGCTAGACTAGAGGGCCTCTTCTCCCTCTAAATCTATAATCCTATGAAAGAATCTAATTCCTCTCCATGTTATGGTCCTTTAGATACATGAAGACAGTGATCATTCCTCTAAATCATTTCTTTTCTAGGCTAATCCTCTCCAGTTCTTTCAAAAATGAACTTCACATGGCATGGTCTTAAGGTCCTTTATCTTTCTGGTTGTTCCCAGGATGCTCTGCAGATTACTGATCTCAAAATGTTGTACTCAGAAAGGTACGTGGATTGCTGGCTCTCCATTCCTAGATATTAGCCCCTCTTAAAGCAGCTTAAAGACCTTTCTTGGCTGCCATATCTCACTTCAGATGCTTACTAAATTTGTGGTTACTGAAACCCCCAGATTTTGTTTTACATAAACTGCTTATTGAGTCAGACTTCCCATCTTTTCTTCTGACATTCATTTTTCTACCCAGATACAGAATTTTATCTTCCACTAATACTTTTGTGCTATAAGAAATAATGAAGGGGACAGATGTGGAATTAAAGAAGCAGAACTAGAATAGATTATACAACAACAACATTGCAAAGCCAAATGACTTGGAAAGACTTGAGATTTCTGATCAATACAATGATCAACAGAACGCCAGAGGATTCATGAGGAAACATGTTGCTCATTTCCTCATAGCTGTTGGATTCAAGAGTGCAGATTAAGATGTATGTGTGTGTTTTCTATATATACACATATATGTATGTATGTATAAATATGTCAGATACCATGTTATATATTATTCAATATAATACAGAAAATAAAAATATATAACAAAACACATACATATATGTTTACACTCACACTTATATATATATATATATATATATATACACACACACAGCTAGCGTGGGAATGTTTTCCTTGACTGTACATGCTGAAACAGGGATGTTGTTTTTCTTGTTTTCTCATAGCAGTTGGTAAGAAAGGAAAGGAGAGTCAAGAGGAAGAGAAAGTGGACAGGCCTTCATTTGAAATGAAATACAATGTGATTTTTAAAGCATGTTGTAAAATCAAAGGCAAGCTCTCTGACAACGCTGTGGTCTGTTTTTTGGAAAATTAACCCTTCACTAATCATGCTGCATTTCTCTCATTCTTCAGGTCCTTTCAAAAATCCCAATAATAGTTCAGCAATCACAGCAACCAAAGCTTTCAGTGCCTTTGGACCCAATGAGTCGAGACTAAGTGACTTGAATTCATAAAGGATAGTTAGGTGCTCTCTTACTATCTCCCTACTTTATGCTGGCTATCATCTGCCTTTTACTCATATTTGTTCTGTCTTTTTCAGTTTGTAAATCCTTCTCCTTGGCAGATAAAACAGAAGCTGAGTGAGAGCTGAGCAGCTAAGCTTCCTCTGTCATCTTCAATAATGTTGTCATCAACTCCTCCCCTTGAGAGGCAGTCATGCTGTTGCCATCTTTGATCCTCCTTGTTTTCCTCACGTAGAAAAACAAAACTAAATCTTTTTGTTGAACTTGCTTTTCCTAATAATTTCAGTTCGTTCTGAGCTCCTGACCCTATACTTATAGGACTGTGCCACCATCTTCTGTTATCTGGACAAGTCTTTTGAAAATGTAAATTGGTTGATGAGTAATTTGTGTGTCCATATCCCCTTCTTCTCATTGGAGTTTTTCTGTGTCTTCTGAAGATCATTCTGGAGAACATTTCTACTTTTTTTGAACTGACTTCCCCCCACAGAGTGTTTTTTAAACCTTACCTTCCATCTTAAAATCAATACTAAGTATTAGTTGCAAGGCAGAATAGCAATAAGGGCTAGATAATTGGGGTTAAGTGACTTGTTCAGGGTCATGCACCTAGGAAGTATCTGAGGCCAGATTAGACCTCACAACCTCTCCCTGGCTCGACTGAGCCACTTAGCTGCCCTCTCTCCTCTCTATCCATTAGGGTTTTAATCCATGGAATTCTACCTATCCTTCCATGGAATATTCTTTATATGTTTTCTTAAAATCTAGTTCATGTCAGAGTATTCTAGGCTTTTCCTTCTCTATCTGAAACTCCAGGGTTGGAGTAATCATTTCCCTCTAAGAATCTCATCATTTCTCCCTCTAGCAACCAATTTCTCTCTATTAATGAGACATCTCTAGAATGGAAGTTTCTCTTGTTGATTCTTCAACATTTTGAAGGATGAAATTATCATTAAGCCCAGTCAAGAAATAATTGACTTCTGCGTTTTGGGCAGAGATTATATGGATAAATGAAGCCCCCTATCTGCTACTCTACCATGTTTTGTGACTAGATTATGATCTATTTCCTAAGCTTGTCTATTTTTCTGTTTGAATGTATGCAAGTATGAATGGTTAAATGAGAAAATGTGATCAAGTGCTTAAGGAAGATAAAACATATCTCAGATTATGTTAGCCAGAGAGAGGGTATTTTGGCTTAGAAAGTTACAGAGATGGGGAATGGAGCCATATCGTAGTGGGTTGACACATTCTTTAGAGTAGCAATGGGAGTTTTGATTTAATTTTGGATCTAGAATTGGAAAGTGGCAGATAGAGTGCTAACATAGCAGCAAAGTTGGATGGGGAGTCAGTTAAAGCAGGGCTAGAGCCTGCCTGGATAGTGGGCCATTTGAAGCTCTCACTAATCAAGACATCAGCATCTCAGGGTAGGAGTTTGGGAGCTTGAAGGGTTAAGTCCTCCAGGACACCATCTCTTTTCTAGATGAAAAGTTGGTTGGTGAGGGGATGGCTACAGGAGCAATGGCATTATTCCAGATAGCCTCAAAAGGTAGCTTCTTTTCTTGTTTCTAGAGTTTCACCCAAATGTTTTCCCTACTGTGTGCTTCCCTATTCTGGTTTTTATATTTCTTCACATGTGTATATCTCTTTTAAAGAATTTTAAACTCAATTTTATCGATACTTTTTGTTTTCACATAAACTTCATTTCTCAATATATCTCTTTCCTTTCTCACACTTAAGAGTTATTCCTTATAACAAAAAGTAAAAGACAGAGAGGTAAAGAAAAGTTCAGCAAAACTAATCAACATAATAATGAAGTCAGACAGTATATAGTGTTTCACGTTCAAAATACCCTTCCACCTCAACCCCACTCAAAGTTGCAAGCTCTTTGGCATAAGGAACATGTATCCACAAAAGTGGAATAATGGGCTGAGAGCTGAATTCAGAGTTAGAGAGACCTGAGTTCAAGTCCTAACTCAGACACAAACTGGCTATGAGGCCCTGAACATCTCAGGGCCCAGACAATCAAGATTTAGTTTCCAAGCAGTTGCTAATCTGCATTGGTAGAAGGAGCTTGCTTACTGGGAATTCTCTATACCAGTGAAATACAAGAGCCTGATAGGTTAGTTTTGGGTTTCATTTCAAATATGCCTCCCTGGGCTGGACTATCTATTTCACCTTGTTTGTTACGTATTTAATGCATTTGTATAGAGGTTATAGGTTTTCCCACCACCCTCTCCTTGAATTTCTGAGAGTCTATACTTCTTCCTATACCATGGTAGTCTGTCTCCATGGTATCTAAATTGCTGGATAAATGTTGGCAGTCTTATCCCTTGCTCTCCCTTTTTAGTTTGAAGAGCTTTTGATTAGATTGGCAATGCCCTAAGCAAATTGATTCTTCCCAGACTTTGTTAGGCATGCTTCATCTCTGGCCAGGAGTGTGCCATTTCTGTATTTTAAGCTATTTAAATGCAAAACACATTCCAGATCAGACATCATCTTCTGAATCATCTGAGGCTTTTGTTTCTGAAGTCCTTGCATTCAGCTGGCAGTGGTCATGAAGACACCACCTACGCTCTAAGGTCTTTCATTTCTTGCCCAACACTTGGGCATCTTTGGACAGGCTTACTAGTTTGGTCATAGAAATAGCATTTTTTCTCATGTGAATCAGCAAATAGTTGTTACCTATTTTTACAAGTATTGGGAGATTCTCCTTTGTACTCTGGCCATACAGGTCAACAAGACTGTCAACTTACAATCAGGTGACCAAGGAGCTGCCTTATTGCCCCTCTGCAGAGTCATCAACCACCAGGATGGATCCTCACTAGAAAACTCTCCCCTGTGCTATCTCTGGATCTACTGGACCCAATGGGAGCCAGAGAAGCTGCTTCTTTTTCAGAGGGTTTAATCCCTTCCTATCTGCTGATAGCTCTAAGTATTCATCAGTCCTTTCTTTTCTCCTGGGTCACATTTGTCTACTCTTCAACTTCTTAGCACAGGTCAGGAATGCTCTCTCCTTGCTCACTCCATTCTCCTATTGATTTCCCCACTGAAGCTCCTCTTTCCTTTTCCAAAGGAGTATTCCACTGACCCTGATTATGTGGAGAGGGAAGAGATTTCCTTGAGACTTTACCTTCATTTCTAGAAGGGAGACCAGTTGGCTCTTTGTATACAACTGACCATCATTGGTCTTTCTGGTTCCACCATCTACTTGAACAGGAATTTTCTCTACAACAAGTCAAGTCATCAAGCATTTATTAAGCATGGTCTATTTGTCACACATTCTGCTAAGTGCTGGACACAACAAAAAGCAAAAGATAGACTTTGCCCTCAAGAAGCTCCCAGGCTAACAGGGGAGACAACACGCACAAATCGCTTTTTCTTTAGACAGAATAAGTGGGAGATAGTCTACAAGGAGAAACACCTAGCAGTAAGGAGAACTGGAAAGGGCTTCTGCAGAAGTGTGGGACTTGGCTGAGATTTGAAAGAAGTCAGGATAAAAGATAAGCAGATTGAAGGGTCATTGGGGGTAGATATGATTACTGGATCCATGGGTATAGATAAGATCACCAAATGAAACAATATAGTGAGAGAAGAAAAGAGGGCTCAGGACACAACCTTAGAGGACACTCATAATTAACAAGTATGACCAGGATGAAGATGTAGCTAGAGACGGAGAAGGAGTGATGTGTCAGGGAGGAGGAGAACCAGTGGAAAGAATCATCACAAAAACCTAGGGAGAAGTAAGGATCCAGGAGTAAAGGGTGGTCAAAATCCCTAATAATTCCTCCATCTAGACACTACTCAGAAATCTGCTAGATTTCTACACAGTCTGAATTGCTCTGGATAGCTAGGTAGAGAGATTTCAAAAGGAGGAGAACTGTGAGCAAATGAACAGTTGTAGAGAGCCAGATGGTGGAGTACAAAAAGGGAGGCCAGAGCAGTAAACCAAAAATATTGCCCCTGAAACCCACTTGAGTTGAAAGCTCTCTGGTGGAGCTGATAGAGTGCTGGGCTTGGAGTCAGGAGAACTGAATTTCAAACCTGCCTCACATACTCTTTATCCATGTCACTCGGAAAGTCATAAACTCTCAGCTTTCAGTTTCTTCATCTGTGAAATGGAGGTAAGAAGACTACTTTAAGATTCAAATGAGATCAAATGAAAAAAAAAAGGCCTGCACATCTTCAAATGAGCTCTATCAATGCCAGCTCTTATCAGCATTATTATCACAAGGAACTAAGCATAAAATTTGGGGATGGCTGGTTATATCCAGAGTTGCTTCACTAAGCCTCAGGTTCCTCATTTGTCAAATGGTAACAATACTACTTGTGTTTTCAATCTCATCAAGTTGTTTCTTTGAATGAAAGTAGTTTGCAAACCCTAAAATGCGATAGAAATTTGAGTTGTTGCTAATCAGACTGTCTCTCAGATGTAATAGGGCCATTTCTACCCTCTAATTATAAAAATCTGATAAAATCACCTGAAAAAAGAAGACTGTTTTCTACCAAGATCTCAGTAAAGAAGAAAGAGAACTAGATTTGAGTCAGAGGCATTGAGTTCAAATTATGACTTAAGAATAGATTGATGCCACTGATGTCCCTTTTTATCCTGAGATTCTGTCACTCTGGGATACTTACCAGTTCTGGGACTTGGAGCAAGTTATTCCCTAGATCATCCTAGAGATGAAGGAAACTTGAAAAAAATAGAACAGAATGTCAGAGCTAGAAGGGACCTTAGATATCCGACGAAATTACCATTTTCTATTTAACGAGCAGGGGCACAGTTGGGCAAGTGTTTGACCCTATTGTTGATGAGGGCCAAGTATTGGTAGGCACTCAGTCTTGCTACATAAAATGCACTCTGCTAACACTAATCTTTCTGGGGTTCTTAGAGGGCTGATTACCTCTGATTATCCTACTAATTTCACTCCTTTTGTGGGTAGCATTACCTGTCTCTTTAGTTTTAGGGAATTGTGTGGGTGTGTGTATTTATGCAATTACTTTCATGAGAAAACTCTGGCTTATATACTTATTTACTTCCTGATTATCAATGACCTTCAATCACATACAAGTTCAGTTATAATGTAGTCAATCACACAAGAATGGCCTTGTTAGATGCAGTTCTGTGCTTCTACGTGTAGGCACTTAATAAATATTTGTTGATTGGCTGATAGATGTAGGAGCCTACAGACTCCTCAAGGAGTATCCTTCTCTGGTCTGTATCTCAGGCCCTGGCTAGCCCCATTGCCAGCATCTGTGTATTCTGTGGCATATTTGCCAACAATGAGGAGACAGACTGAGGAAATCAATAGCAGGTTTATGCAAAGCCAAGCTCTCAACACATCAGGAATTTTCTAGGCATAAAGGATGCTGAGAGGAAGCCCAAACTCATTGCACTCGACCTATTTCCTATCCATTCTGAGGATGTTTCAGGAATGCAGAGGGCTGGCAGAAAAGTAGAAATTAAGATTCATTTGTGTACATGGAATTCCTCAAGACTTCTTTGGGGAATCAGAATGAAATCAACCCAGAAACAAAATCTTCTGAGAAGTCACCAATAAGCTGGACTGAAAGGTCTTGCCTTAAGTGCTCTGGACACACATAGTGAATGAATGGAAACAAGACTTTGGAATCTAAGAGAGACCCCTAGAGGATAACTCTGAAACATGGTAGCCACAGAGATGGGAAATAGGGCTCCTCAGACTTCCTACCACAAGTTGTTGGCACCTCTTCAGTGATTTTTCAAGCAATTGTATATTAGTTAGGTGTGTGTGTGTGTGTGTCTTATTCCTGGTACTGGAAACTTCAAGGGAGAAGAGACCTCACATTTGGGGAAGGGGCCTCTCGTTCATGCTCATATTTTCCCCTTCCTGGCAAAGACATGGCAAATGTTAGATGTTCAATTCTCTTGGTGCAGTGGACAGAGGACCTCTCATAGAGGCAGGAAGACCTCTGTTCAAACTCTGTTTGGACCCATTGGTCGTGTAATTCTGGATGAGCCACTTACGTTTGGATGGTGCCAGGCAGCTCTTGAGGGGCGTAAGTGGCAGAGAGGAAGTTTGTAGACTGGGCACGCTCTACAACAATGAAAGCACAGGTCTGGACCAAAAATAAATTCTATAAATTCACTTCAATAGGCATTTACTGAGAACCTACACACTGGGGGCTAATACAATGTCTTGCACACAAGAGATGCTTAATAAATTCTTGTTGAATAAAAGAATGAAGGATTAGGCAGCTCAATCATGGGTTGGAAGGGTCTTTGAGATGTCAATTAGTCTACCAGCCTGCTAGTCTCTACCCCCTTGATTGTATTCCACACCCCCACATCACATTCAGTTCCAGTCACTTCACTTCACTGGTTCAAAAACCCTCAGCAGCTCCTTGTTAAAGGTCTGACACCCAGGTTGGCATTTAAGACTTTCTACAGTCTCGCTTTAATCTGCTCTATTCAGAATCTTCATCTCCAGGAAAATTTCCCTGATCTTACAGCCAGAGATGAGTTTCCTTCTCAAGTTCTCAGAACACTTTATATCTTTCCTATACATTTGCCACCTCCTATTTTGGACTACAGTTGTTTATGTAAGCATTGAAGTGGGAATCAACAGTTCGAATCCAGATTCTGCCACTTTCAAACTGCATGATCTTGGGCTAACCACAGGCATTTTCTGAGACTTAGTGTTAACGTCCATAAAATAGGGTTATGAATACTTGTACAATGACCTCCCAGGACTATCATGATGGGAGAAGATTATATACCATCATATAAACTATAAAGTAGGATGAGGATGAGGAGGAAGAGGAGACACTTCCTTTTTTTTTTTAAACCCTTACCTTCCATCTTGGAGTCAATACTGTGTATTGACTCCAAGGCAGAAGAGTGGTAAGGGCTAGGCAATGGGGGTCAAGTGACTTGCCCAGGGTCACACAGCTGGGAAGTGTCTGAGGCCAGATTTTAACCTAGGACCTCCCGTCTCTAGGCCTGACTCTCAGTCCACTGAGCTACCCAGCTGCCCCCAGAGACATTTCCTTTCTTGTAGTTTCATAGTGGAAATTAAGTTTTTTGAGCCCAGGGGCTATGTCTGTCTTGTCCTTGTAGCTTTAGACGCTCACAGTACATGTTCTATGTATATAATAGGTGCCTCATAACCATTTCTTCAAATGAACAGAATGGAGTCCCCAGAAAGATAAGCCTGATTTATGTCAGATGAGACCATTTTCTGTCTCATTCTTAATACACTAAGACCTTCTGGCTTCCTATCCAGGGTTTTATCTGAAAGGACCAGGACTTTACCAGATATGACTGTGACATCAGGGCTGGCAATCAAAGGGATGTCGCACAGTTCAAGAAGACCGAGCAAACTCGATCTCCAATGTTGTGTCTTAATCAGGTAAGCCATGAGCCAACTGGAAGAGGTTCAGAGAAAAGCAAATGACTTTAGGGCCAGGCTGGCCAGAAATCCAGAAAGGGGAGTTACAGGACCACCATGAAAGATCCAAAGAAGGCCTGGGAGAGCTCTGCCCCCAAAAGTCAGAAGAAGGGAATCACTGAACAATCTGTTCCAGAAGCCTGTGACATCAATAGTTTCTTTATTGGCTATTGCCAAGCTTCTGCCTTGGTTCCAGTGTCGTGATTGATTCCTGTACTGCAAACATAGAGACCAGAACTCAAATATAGTGAAAATGCTGCAGTGGCTGATAACGATATGGAAAGCTCCTCTTTGTTGAAAAGATGCTGCCCATGAAGATGTTAAAAACAACTTATATAACGTGAGATGTTTTTCAAGGAGAGTTTCAGCCCGTTGTGGTTCTGCCTACTTTAATCCATTATCATCTCTTCCAAAGAAAGTGAGTAAAGATTTCCAAATAAAAGAGCCAGTTGAACCAAACTGTCTTCTCAATAACAATGTACGTGGAAGACATCAAGCTATATGGCTTCACCAAAAAGCACATCAAATGGCTTCTTCTCATGTTGTCTCTCTAATGTTTTAAAAAGGTCATATACACTCTAAGTGTGGAATTCCTATTGTGCTGTAGATGAAGATGGAGGCTGAAGGCTACAAGAGCTTGAATCTAGAGGTTAAACAGAAGTAACAGATGAAGGCAATGCTTACAACAAACACCTTGGTCTCCTCCTTCAGGCAAGATTAATTAAACATAAAGCTCTCAAAGAGAACGAAAAGAAGATAGGGCCCATCACCTTAAACAAGTATTAAAAAATGAACATTTCTTCACCTACCAAAAAAGACTGACAGACATTCTTATGATACATAGTAAATGGTTCTTTAAAAACCTACAGAGATATTTTTGGTACAAGTAGACATCACGTCATAGAGAAACAGCAAGGCTGATAATGAACATATGCCACTGGACCTGTCCAATGGAATTGAAAGCACTTTCTCTCCATTCGGTGAATGGAATCAAAAGGCCTTCTGCAGACAACATCCACATATTCTACCAATAATCTATCCCCCAAAAGAAACATTGAACAAATGCCCGAGTCATGTAGCTGTTTATGGAAAGAGAATGAGGGTTTATAAAGTCAATTCAGAACCATGTCAGTGTCCCCAAATTATAGAAAAGTTATACTTAAGAAGCCTGCAGATGATGGAAGGGACCAACAGGAGATAAGTAATATAGAAAAAACCTGAAAAATAACCTGGTAGCTAGAATTATACATTATACATTAGTTTCATGAACTTACAAGTAACAAATACCCACATTACAAATATGGACTTCAAAATATCATAGAGAATTCAGCAAATAAACTGTATTGGAACCAGAAACCAAATTGTTAACTACATTGGTCAGTGTAGAACATGAGCCTTTAAAAACTTAACAGGGGGCAGCTGGGTGGCTGAGTGGATTGAGGGCCAGGCCTAGAGATGGGAGGTCCTAGGTTCCAATGTGGCCTCAGACACTTCCTAGCTGTGTGACCCTGGGCAAGTCACTTAACCCCCATTACCTCACCCTTACCACTCTTCTGCCTTGGAATTAATACATAGTATTGATTCTAAGAGGGAAGTTGAGGGTTTAAAAAAACAACAAAAAACTTAACAGAAGGGTTTTGCTTTGTTTTTTTAACCCTTACCTTTTGTCTTAGAATTGATGCTAAGGACTGGTTTCAAGGCAAAAGAGCACGAAGGGCTAGGCAATTGGGGTTAAGTGACTTGCCCAGGGTCAAGAGCTAATAAGTATGTGAGATTGGATTGAATTCAGGAAGATGAGTCTTCCTAACTCTAGGTCCAATACTCTGATCTTTTTTTTAACCCTTACCTTCCATCTTATTTTCAATACTATGTATTAGTTCTGCTGCAGAAGAGCGGCAAGTACTGAGCAATGGGGGTTAAGGAACTTGCCGAGGGTTACAAATATAGGAAGTGTTTGAGGCCAGATTTGGTCCCAGGATTTCCCATCTCCAGGCTTCTCTATCCACTGAGCCACCCAACTGCTCTCCCCCTCAACATTCTGTCTTACTGTGCCACTTAGCTCCCCTTAATGGGGGAGACAAAGTGTAAATAAATAACTAGGTACTTTCAAGTTATATTCTGTGTAAGTGGGAAGGAAGGCATGAACAGCTGGGAGGATTGGGTATGGTCCCCTGCAGGAGGCAGGATTTGAACTGAGTTTACGTAAACTTTAAAGGTGGAAGGAAGGGGGCTTAGCATCCCAGGTGTGCAAAGCCACAGAGGTGGGACAGGAGAGTGCTGTGCTTGCTGCCCATTGAGGAGACCAGTCTTTACAGCTTAGCTGTAGCTGTGTTTATCTGAAGTAGCTTTTCAAGATCCCAGGTTATACAAAGGAGAATCTTTGTGCAGCTGCCTCTAAAGAAAGTATCAGTCTGGCCAGGAGGCTTCTGTTAGGGCTCAGGGAAGGCAGGTGTCTTCTTCTGAAACCAGTGGAATTTTTTAAAATATGAGAGCTGTATTACTGTGAC
Source organism: Monodelphis domestica (assembly GCF_027887165.1). NCBI lineage: Eukaryota > Metazoa > Chordata > Mammalia > Didelphimorphia > Didelphidae > Monodelphis > Monodelphis domestica. The sequence goes on from NC_077232.1 coordinate 29,802,463, forward strand.
ACGAGGAACTTATCATTTTCCTAAAGACAATCCCAACATGTCCTTCCTGATGGTCTTCTGGCTCCTTGTTTCCCCAAAGATATATTTTGGAATGAATATCAGGTAGATTCAAAGCTTCTCTACAGTCCCCCTTATTCCTGGATAAATGACAGATGATTGTTTCAGCTTTCCATTCTGGTGGTAGACCTCTTTCACAAACAAAGATTACAAACATCCAGATCCACTTGTCAACAGAAAATCCAGAGCCCCCCAAATGACACTGTGAGGACATACAGTCCTGGCCCCCAATTCATTATGTAAGTAGAGAAAGGGATGATGCTGATGCTCCTCAGTAAAAAATGGTTCTCCTTCTAAGACCAAATGGAAAATTCTGAGCTTCTTGCTAAAGAAAAATGAAAAATAAAATAACCCAAGGCAGCCCCAAATGCCATTTAGTTAAGGTGACAGTGGAATGAAATAAACCCAAAGTTCCTTTCCCACAGGATTACCACCAACACCTCTGACGGTTCCTTAGTCTTATATTAATGAGAGCATTTGAGAGGCAGCCCCCTCAACCTTAGCCAAGTCAGTGTTGAAAGGGGTTTTGAAAGATAGAATGTCAGAGCTGGAGACTTGGGAAGAGAGGACAAAGAAAGTCATGGATCAAGAGAACCCGAGAATATAGAATAGTGCGACAGACTGGAAGGGACCTCAGAACTTCAGACACTGACTTTTCTTGATAGCCTGAACTTTAGAATACAAAATGTGTGTCAGAATTAGAAGGGGGCTTCGAATACAGGATTAAAAGTGTTGGAGCTAAACAAGAGATAGGAATGCACATCATAGAATCCCTGCTCAGAAGGGATATTAGAGCAAAAACACACACTCCTCCTTCTGGAAGGGTTTTTAAGAAATAAAATGTCATGTCAAAACTGGAAGAGACCATGGAACCTAGAACATCAGAACTGCCTTAGAACCTAAAATGTTAGAGCTGTCTGGAACATTATAAACAAGAGTTTAACCTTGAACATGAGAAACGGGAAGAACTTTTTTACTAGGGAACATTAGGACTAAACATGACTTTCAAGATCATCTCATCTCAGCTTTTTCAAATGCAGAAGCCCAGGGATGCATAAGATCTGCTGATGGTTACAGAGAGCCAATGGCTTTCTGTGGCAGGGCATGGCCTCTGCCAAGTTTAAATACTTTTAGAGCATGGAAGGCTTCCAGGGGCACCACAGAACCCAGAAACTAGTCCTGGAGCGAGGAAGACCTAAGTTTGAAGCTGATTGGAAATACTTACTGTGTGGCCCCAGACAAACCTTTTACCCTCTTCCTGCCTCAGTTTCCTCAACTGTAAAATGGGATAATAATAGCATCCCCTTCCCAGAGTTGTTGTAATGACCAAATGAGATAATGTTGGTAAAATACTTAGTACAGAGTCTGGAACATAGCAGGCATTTAATAAATGCTTAATCCCTTCCCTCTCCCCATCTCCTTTTCTGGTGGTTCCAAGATGCAATTCATCCTTCACTGACATTCCCTTCTCTGCTGGAAAGAAAAAGAGCCAAAGAAAAATAGATTGAGAATTAAAAAATGTAAATGGATGAGAAGAGAGGAGGGCTGAAAAGGATTTTCATTTGTATGGTTGATCAAGTTTCAGCCCCTAAGTTTTGGGGATGCTGCAAGCCTCTCTAGGGACAGAAATGGAGGTGAGTGAGGGCACAGAGACCACAGTGTGGGGTACAGGGGGGGGCCCTGTCGCTCACCTCCTATGCATGCCATGCAACACACACCATTTTTTTGGCTGTCTGGATTGAAGTACATTATCAGAAAAATGAGAGAATCTCTATGAATAGAATTAGCTTCTCCACTTTGAAGCCCTGCTTTGCTCCTTACTGACTTAGTGCCTTGTTTCCCCTTTATGAAATGTCTCCAGATTCTCTTCCTAGCCTGAGTATTCCACAAACATGGCCATCAGGGCAGTAATCATGTCCCAAGTGGGCATTTTATGCTCTGAGTTCTTCTTTAGGGCTGCAGATTCCTGTGCTGCAGCTTGACTCCTGTACTGGATCTCTTGTTTCAAGGTACAGTAATTTGAAAGCACTGATTTTGGGGCTTAGTATGTTTGGGAAAGGGAAGAGTGTCTGCCTGACAAATGTAAAACAACCAGTGTTTAAGAAGGGCCCCTTTCTGTGAAATACAGTCATCGTGTAAATTAATCCTCACATCTTCCCTCAAAGCTAGAACTAGTATTATTGTCCTCAGGAGCCTGCTGAGGTTAGTGATTTGAGGTCTGGAGGGCCCGAGTTGCGCTGTGTGGCCTGTGAAGAGCCTCATTGTCTGGATCCTTCATTTTCAAACTACTCTTGATTAGGATTCTTCCCTCTCAACCCTTTTGTCAGTGACATCTCTGGCAGTATAGGGTAGCCTATTGACCCCTCCTGAGAATCATTTTTAGTCAGATGCTCTTATTGGGATTTGTGGACTTTAAAAAAAACAATTTAATAACTATATTACAACATAATTGGTTTCCTAAAATGTATTTGATTTTATGCATTTAAAAGAATTATCTTGAAGCAGAAACATGGAAAAAAAAACCATTTTCTTGATCACATGGTTTGATGGGGACATGATTGGGGATGTAGACTCTAAATGATCACCCTGGTGCAGATATTAATAATATGGAAATAGGTCTTGATCAATGACACATGTAAAACCCAGTGGAATTGCTCATTAGCTACAGGAGGGGGGGAGGGAAAGAACATGAATCATGTAACCATGGAAAAATATTCTAAATTAGTTAATTAATTAAATAAACAACATTATTCTGAGATGGGGTCTACATCAAACATCAAAGGGGTCCATAACAAAAAAGGTTAGGAGTATTTATAATGTATAAAATAAAATACAAAGTATTGCAAAAGAAATAAATTATATTAAAAAAAGAGGCAATTTTTTTTCTGCCATTCAAGTTCATTCCCTACCCCCCCCCACTCCCATCCCAAACTCCTGCTCTAGCTCCTTGTAAAGTTCAAAGGGCAAGTGAGGTTGACTTTGTCTGGAAACTCACTAAAGGAACACAATGTCAGAACTGAAAGGAATTACAGACAACAGAATTAGCGCATCCAATCTCAGAACCAAAAGAGACCTGAAAGACCTACCTCATTATTTAACAGATGAGAAAATGGCAGCCTAGAGAGGGAAAACAGCTTGCACAAGGTCACCAATATCTCATTTATGTTTAAAAAAATCCCTTAAAGAAAGGAAGGTATTATTACATTGATGGCTATAGAAACTTTAGCCCAGACACAAGTGATTTACCTTACCTACCTTGCAGTCAAGGAAGGCAACCTGGAAGAAGTGACCTTGAAGAATAGGTAGGATTTTAGTAGGTATCACACATGAGAGGGAAGCCCCGACACCAGGCATCTGTATCATGTCCACCCCCAGAACAAAGGAAGAGCTGCACAGTCTGCCTTTCCCTGTCCTAAAAGACTTCACTGAGCTCTGTCGCTGTGGTACCCATCAAAGCATTGTAGGATGATGCTGAGCCATTTGTCGAAGGCAAAAAAAGAAAGCAGCTGTTTTGGGAAGGCAAACATAACCACCATCAGTGGGCATTTCTGCCTAAACATTTCTCTCACTCACAAACATTAGTTTTGCCAGCAAGCATTTCCGAAATTGAAACAGTGGTTTCAGTTGTTTTCACGTTGGAAATGTCTCAAGTGTGGGAGCTAAACAAGCCATTCATTCTGGCCATGGGGCTGAGTAAATGGATCGGCAAACATGTCCACTGTCCAGTGGACACTCCCATGCCAGCTGGTAGGAGGACTGATAATGAAGAGGACACAAATATTTGAAGGGGAAAATACCGAGGGACCAAAATCCACACTCTGTGCCAGACCTTCCCATTCGGTTTTGCCTGGGCAGAAGCCACATGTGGCCTTTATCACTAGGCAAACTGCACAGCCTGATTAGTAAATAAATATCACTGCTGGATGGATCACCTACTAACTATCTTATGTTTACTATTCACACAATGGGACAATGCTCCAGCTGTTCGGGCCCTGGGAGAGGCAGGACAGCATTCAACCTGTGCAAAATCATAAGATTCTTAGAGCTGGAAGAGACCTGGGAACAAAGGATGTCAGAGGCGGAAAGAGCCTTAGAATCTAGAATCTAGCTCTGAGGCAGATATTCTACTGCTAAGCACATACCCTAAGGAGGCCACTCTCATAAAGAAAGGCTCCCTATACACTAAATAGTGATAGCAGCACTTTTTGTAGCAGCAAAGAACCAGAAACAACAGAGATGCCCATTGATTGGGGAATGGCTAAACAGGTTGTGATACATAAAGGTGCAGCAAGAAACTACAATGTGATGAATTCAGAGAAGCATAGGAAGACTTGCATTAACTGATACAAAGTGAAATCAGCACCCAGGAAACAATATATACAATGACAAAACAATGAAAATGTAAAGTGCAACAACTATAAGTCAATTGAAACTAAATGTTGCCAAATTACAAAGAACAACCTTGGTGCCGAAGAAGAGATATGAGAAAACATTCTCCACTTCCCTTTGCAGAGGTGGGGATCCATGGGTGTGAAACATGGCATATCAAAGCTGATTTTTTCAATGTTGATTGGCTTTACTGAATGTTTTCTTTTTTTTCCTCTTTAAAAAAAAAGCCTTTAAGAGATGGCTACTGGAAGAAGAAAGGGAAAGAATAATAGGGGATGGATATAAGGGAAATGCAAGTAGTATAAAAAGATATCAATAAAATATATTTTCTTAATAAAAGAATGTAGCTCATAGAATGGTTAGAAAGTGTCTTATGGATCTCCTAATCTAGAAGCTTTTCATCTGAGAGCTACAGGGGTTCATAGATAGGCTTCAAGAGGTCCATAAATTAATTTCTTTTAATATTTTGATAATTGCATTTCAATATAATTGCTTCCTTTCTAATCTCATGCATTTAAAATTATTATTCTGAGAAGGATTAGGTTTCATCAGATCATTAGACTGGTCCATGACACACAAAAAAGGTAAGAACTCCTGATTAAATCCAATCTTCTAATTTGATACAGGGGGAAACTGAGACCTGCAAGAGTAAAATGTCTTGCCCTTGCAACTGTGCCAGTACCAGGGCTGAATCTCAAAATCCCCTGAATATCATTAAATTCTACTATAGTGTCTCTTCCATTAGATTTAAAGGAGGCAGTCAGTGTGGGGCAGAGGAAAGAACAATGGACCATCAATTCAAAGGTCCTGAGTTTGAATCTTCCATTTACTGCCTGGAGGACCCTGGGCAAGTCACTTTTCCTCCTCATCTGTAAACTATGGGGAATGGCCTGGATCATCTCTATGGTCCTTATGATCTCATGACTTTACAAAAACACCCAAACCCTACACCTTTGCATTTCATTGTTCCTCCATACCCAAAGTCTCTTCTAGACATGCCCAGCCTGTTAGTAAATGAGCCTCTCCTGGCTTAATACACTCCTTTCTTAAAATCCATTGCTTAATAACCAATTCTGTAACCATTAGAGCCAGAGCCTGGGAAAGTGTGTCTGGCCCTATAATCAGGGCAGGGACAAGCTTCTAATCATTCCGGGGCCCAGCCTGCCTTTAATTACAACTCTTCTTCAGCCTGAAGTCATCCCCAAAGGCTGCAAAGCAGTTAATTACAGAAGCATAATCCCCTTCTTCAGGGGAGCTGATCTGCTGGGGTTGGGAGAAGATAAGATTTATGCCCCTTTCATTCCTTTATTCTCTCATCAACACCGATTCATATTTCAGCTCTCCACATCTGAAACAAAGAGGAAAGCCTGCTCGGCCTACTGCTGCTGGAGAGAGATAAATTAGGAGACACAAAGAACCAGCCCTATAAACTCAATCTCTTTCTCTTCCTTTCATATTTGCGATTATAAACAGAGTCAAGGACAGATGAAATATATCCTCCTGCTTTCTCCAACTGTAAGGGAGAATAAAAATATAGCGATAACGATCAGGATGGAAACAGGAAACTGAAACCCCACCACAAACCAACACATGCTTAATGCTCAGGGAAGCATGGGGAGGCCGGGAGAGGAGATCAGGGGAATCCAGAGTCCAAGAGCTGAGTGTGACTCCTGACCTAGAGGCAGGCAGGTGACTAGGGAGCAGCCTTGGAGCCCAAGTCCTTCCTCTGCCACCTGATATCTGGGAGAGCAGGGCTGAGTCCCAGAAGTGCTAAGGGTGCAGGCGCCTCTTCCAGACTGCTGAAATAGCAGATCTGAACTACTCTGGGATGCCTTCCTGCAACCCACATAGAGAGATGCTCGTATTATCTGCTCTTCTGTACAGGCTTTATAAACCTTCACTGTTTAGAGAAATGGGAGCTATAATGATATTGTTTCCCTTTTGTCAATATCTGCTATAGACATATTGACTGATCTGATGCTTCTAATCATTCTCTCATGAAGAACTTATTTGGAAGTTCCACTTTGTCTACAAAAAAAAAGCAACTCTAGAGTTATCCCTTCCACATCCCAGGGGGTTAGGAGCCCAGTGCCCCCATGATCTGGAAAATCCATGTAAAATTTTTTGGCCCTCACTTTGTACCAAAGAAGTCTGAATTTTTTCTTTTTCTTTTATGCAGTATTTATAGAACCTTACTGTAAATTTTGGGTCAAGTATGCACTTCTGGATTTCTTTTTTTTTTACCTTTATTTTAAGAATAAATTTACAAGTTCTACAAATTTATATGATTCATGTTGTCTCCCTTCCTTCTTCCCTCCCTCCTCCCAGATTTGACAAGCAATTCAATCTGGGTTGTACATGTATTATCACACAAAATATTTCCATATTATTCATTTTTGTATGAATTTTCTGAATTTCTAAACCTTTTCTGTGTCATCTGCTAGTCTTCCTGTGGCTTCTGCAAAACTCCCCCAAATTTCCATTTAAGTCAACTGGTGGTATATCAAATTGCCATGAGGAAAGTCTCAATGTGGAAGGGATAACTGTATTTTGTACTATATTAGAAATCATACCATTCATAGATGCCATTTCATTAGTTTTAAGCTCTCAGAGCTTTAAACTGTACCAAGACTTTGGGGACATTGGATTATGTTCAAATTTAAGATTTTCAAAGAGCTTTATATATAATATATAATTTGATCTTCACAGCCATCCCAGAGAAGCATTTGCTATTATTATCCCCATTTTACAAGTGAATAAACTGAGGCAAACTGAGGTTAAGTGATATCACCAGGGTCACACAGATATATGAATTCAGGACTTCCTGACCATCTCCAGAGTTTTATTCACAATTCCCTTAGCTGCCACCAATGCTTCTTGTTCTAGAAGGGACAAGTTTAATAGGAAGAAAGTTTAACCTGAAATCAGGAGATCTCAGTTCAGGCTGTGGCTCAGACCTTCCCTTCAGCTTTCTCTCAGTTTCTCTGTGTATAAAATACAGTTAATAAGCCTTTCCCTCTGACCTCCTAGAATGATGGGGAGGGCAGTGGCTACAGAGATAAAACAAAGAGACCAAATAAGTCCTGAATTCAGGTCTTCCTGATACCTAAAATCATACAATTTCAGAGCTGGAAAGGAGTTTACTCTCCCTCAACAGAGGTTTTCAAGGGAAGCCTAGACACCAGTCAGGCTAGATGACATCTGGGCTCCCCATCAGCTCTGAAATGTTATGATTTTAGGGGGTTAGGTTGCAAGGTGGATAGAGTGTTGGACTTGGAGTCATCAGAAAGACCTGAGGCCTCACTCAGGCAAATACTTGGTTTCTTCTGACCCTCTGGGTCAAGTAGAACAAGTTCCACTGCTCTTCTCCATGAAGTACAAGACACTGGAGGCTGAGTGATCAAACTCCTGGGCAAAGACAGTTCTTCACATTCCAAGGCAGAAACTCCCAGGGTTTTTTTCAGAGGACAAGAGCCAATCAGGGAAAACATCCTTGAAGGCGAGCTATGCCAGATCTCAAACCATGCTACAATGCAGTACTCATCCCAACGATTTAGTAAGAAATGAGAAATGGAGATCAGTAGAACAGAGATGGTACTTGATGTACAGATGCAAATGAGAACAGCAGCCTCGTGTTTGATGGACCCAAAGATCCCAGACATTGGAGGCAAGAACTCCCTATTTCACAAAAACCACTGGGAAAACTTGAAAGCAATCTGGCAGAAAGTAGTATTGACTAACATTGAACACCACATACCAAGACAAGCTCCAAATGGGTATACAACCTAGACATAAAAGAGCAACAACACAAAGAATTAAGGAAGCAATGAAGAAATTACATGTCAGAACTACGGATGGGGGGAGGGTTCATGACCAAGTGGGCTAGAGAGGTTCACATGAGGTAAAATGGAAATTTGAGATTATACAAAATTAAAACAAATCTCATACGAACAAAACCAATTTGGCTAAAATTAGAAGAGAAGTGGATAAAGAGCCAAAAAAAAAATCTTAGCAGCAAGTTTTTCTGATAAAGTTCTCATTCCTAAGAGAAATAGGGAACTATTTCAAATTTATGAAAATTAGAGCCATCCTCAATTGATAAATGGTCAAAAGATAGGAATAGGCAGTTGCAGAAGATGAAATCCAAGCTATCATAAGCCCTCTGAAAAAATGCTCCAAATCACTAATAATTAGAAAAATGCAAATTAAAACAACTTTGAGGTTCTGCCTCACATGCATCAGATTAGCAAAGCTGACAAAAAGGAAAATGACAAATGCTAAAGGAGCTGTGAGAAAAGATACATCAATGCACCATTAATGAAACTGTGAACCCACCCAGCTGTTCTGTAAAACAATTTGAAAAGAAAACACTCCTTTCAGAAATCCCATTGCTGGACCAAACAGAAGAGGGTGCTCTGGTAGTCTTATCTCCAAGGGGTGTCCATCTAGCTCATGGAATGGTCACTCAGAGCATCACCAAATTTTAGACATAGAAAGGCCTTCAGCAGCCTTCTTGTTCAATAAACACATGCAAAGGGGTCCCCACTACATCAGAACTGACTGTTTGAAGACTCTACTTCCTAGGAAGATAGCTCATTCCACTGTAAGGCAGTATTGATGTTAGGAAGTTTTCCTGTTGGCCAGTTTAAATCTCTCTCTCTCTCTCTCTCTCTCTCTCTCTCTCCTCCCATTGGTCTCGATTCTGTTCTGATCATAAAGTCCATAAGGTATCTTAAATGTCAGGTAGTCCAGGCCCTCATGTGACAGAGGATAAAACTAATACCCAGAGAGAGGCAGTGATTTGTCTAATCTTACCCAGGTAGTAAATAATGAAGCCAAGATTTGAATTCAAGTCCTTGGATTTGAAATTCAATACATTTTCTATTATATACTACACTAATTTAAAATGTAATTTCAAGGGCTTAGTGGATTAGGAGCCAGACTTAGAGATGGAAGATCCTGGGTTCAAATTTGACCTCAGACCATTCCTAGCTATGTGACCCTGGGCATGCCTTCCCCCATTGCCTAACTCATCACTTTTCTCTTGGAACCAATACACAGAATTAATTATGAGACAGATGGTAAGAGTTTTTAAAAAATAAAATAAAATATAATTTTCCTAAAAATCAAATCAATGGTCTTTTGGTAACTGCTGATTAATGATCTTGTCTCCAATTGCCCAGACCCCCAGTGAGGGAAAGAACAAGTGAGAAGAAATCTAATTTCCTGAAATGTAATGAAGAAAGGGTGGAACAAGTAGGAAGAAACTGAATGCAGAAGTTGGGTTGGGCCCTATTATAAAATGCCATGCTGCAAGATGTAAGACAACAGCATTTAATAGACTTTGAGATTCAATTATCCCTTTATATTTTCCAGTAGCCTAATCCTCATCTAAATTATCCTTTCACTATAAACATGTCCTAATTCATAAATTGGATATAAAATAAATCATGTTGGAGAGTTGCCTATGTTCTGAACCATCAATCTCCAAAGAAATAAACCCTCAGAACTCACTTTCAGAGGAAGAAGGTTAACAAACAAAAAGTCTCCCTCCAACTCTGTTCACAGGGCCCTGCTGCCCAGGGGAATGACAGAGATCACCACAGAGGGAGTAAACCAGAGATCTGATTCTGTCACTTTCTCCCCAAGTGACATCACCTTGGGGGAATCACTTTTCTGAGCTTGTTTTTTTTCTCAACCCAACTCTGTTCTGGGCTCTCAGATGCCTTCCATGGCTGACTTCCTGCTGCCTGGCCTCTAATGTTCTCTCCACCTCTGAAACTCCATGTTCTCAGATCTTTCGAAGTTCTGACAGTCTGTGTTCTAGCATCCTTTTGAACACTGACATTCTGAGACCAGACTGACTGATAAGTTGGAATTGTTTCTCCCTAACCAATTCTTCCAAAGCTTCCTAAGAAATCAATTAAGTCCTTTAAATTGGGGGTCTCCTAACAGTATACTGTTCTTTCATTTGGCCGTCTTTATCCAACCTCTCAGGGACAGAAGCCTGCTCATCTCTGGTTTGGCCCAGTGAGTTTTTCTGAAACCAAGACATTTTCAAATGATTTACTGACTTTCACCTGTGATTCATGGAGGATCTACATATGGACAAAAGAAGCAAGTTTTGCCAAACCAGCTGCTCAGCAGTCATCTCAGCATCTTTCGTGTATCATGTCATGAAGTGAGCGTACCACCATGTGGCAGTGATTGTGGGAAAAACAGCCGCCCCAACACACCCAAGCAGCAGCCCTGCATGCTCAAACGTTGTGCCTATAAAGTGCACAGAACCACAAATACACCCAGAAGATTTAGGAAACCATGCCAGAGGTCAGGAAGGAATACCCCAAAGAGGAAACCTGCTATGAGGAGGTATAGTGGAGGTAATAGGAACCTGGGCTCAGGTCTGACCCTTCCTGGCTATGGGGAAAAATCATTTCCTTTCACTAAGCTTGGTCTCAGAGAAGCACAGACATGGAGAGAGGGAAGGTACCTTTCTTTTCTCTAGAATAGAGATAGAAACCTTGGCGCTACCTACTTAACAGGACTTTTATGAGCTAAGTGTTTTGTCAATTGGAAAACACTAGAGAAATGAGCTTTCTTTGGTTCTCAGAGAATCACAACTTCATCTGTTTCTACCAAATGATAAACCTTCTAGTTAAGAAAGGGTCTTTGAGTACAGCTGTAGGGGTCAGGGGAAGCCTATTTGTGTGGTCCCCTGAAATGAGCCTCTCCAGAGTTAGTGAGCCTGGCTCCTGGGGCAGCCCACCCTGGGGCTCCACTGGGACTGTATTTGGGTCTTCTAGCCCATGCTCCACAGGCAGAGCCTTGGAGAACCCAGGGTTTGTCTTCTCTTTGTCTCTTAATCCCCAGCACCCAACATAGAGCCTGGCACAAATTGGGTGTCCACACATGGAAAGCACTTTGCTAGACACTGAGAAAGATGCAGGGATAAAGAAGTAACCCTTAGTCCTTTGGGTTATAGAGAAGGAAGACTGGAGTGGGCAGAGAGCTGGGTTCTGATCCAGCCTCTATCATATACTAGGGGGCATGGTGTGACCCTGGGTAAATCACTTGCTCTTTCTAGGCCCCACAGAAGAAGAGGATTAGATTTAATGATCTTTAAAGGCTCTTCCATCTGTAATCCCTGAGATCCTACTGCCAAAGGGGTTTAATAAACAAGTAGAAGAACTACTCATTGGAGGAGAATCTGCTCCCTGATATGGCATCTGAGAGGGAAAAGGATTAAAATAGGCTCCTTGTGGGAAGTGACTTTTGAGCTGACCTTTAAAGGAAACTGGGCACAGGGGAGTGAATGGGGCAATGGAAACACAGCAGCTGGCCAATAAAAGAGGACAGAGATGGAACACAGAGCACCGTTCCAAAGAGGACATAGAGGGACACACAATATGAGAAAGCTGTTAAGATTTTTCTGAAAAAGCTGGTGAAGGGCTTTCAATGCCAAACAGAGGAGTGCAGGTTTGATCCAAGCGGTGAGGAGGGCGAGGAGGAGGAGGAGGAGGAAGAGGAGGACAGCTGGCATTTATATAATGTTGCATAATTTGTAAAGCACGTTATGTAGGCAATCTCACTTGACCCTCACAAGCAGCCTGCAAGTGATGTCATTATCCCCACTTCACAGATAAGCGCAATGATACTGAGAAGTTGGGGAACTTGTTTAAGAGGGGGAACAAGCATTTATTAAGCCCCTTACTCTGTGCCAGAAGCCATGCCAAGCACTTTACAAATATTAAAACATTTGATCCTGGCCATGCCCCCGTGCTGTAGGCATCCAGGATTCTGTCCTGGGTCCTTTTCTCTTCACCTTCTAAGTACTTCTTGGTGATCTCATTAGCTTCCAAGGACTGAATTACCCTCCCTGTATGGATGACTCTCAGATCTCCCTGCCCTGCCCCAGACTCTATGCTTACCTCTCAGGTCACATCTCTAGCTACCTTTCAGATATCATCTCAAACTGGATGTCCAGGAGCCTTGACTTAAGTGCAATATGCCCCCAAACTGCATTCATTCTCTTTCCTGATAAACCCCCTCCCCTCCCAAACTTCCCTGTGACTATTGGGGGCAACACCATTCTCCCTGTTCCCCAGTTATCCTGCATTCTTCACGGTCTCTCATCCACTGGCTCCCTAAAGCCTCCAGGAGACAAAATGCTCTGTTGGGGAGTCAAAGCCCTCCATAACCTAGCCTCCTCCTACCTTTCCAGTCTTCTTACACCTTTCCTGATGCCCCTGCCTCCTGGCTGCTCTCAATCTACAAGACCCTCCATCTCTCAGCTCTGGGCATTCTCTCTGGTTGTTCCCCATGCCTAGGACACTCTCCCTTCAACTTTGACTACTGGCCTCCCTGGACTCCTTTAAGTCCAAGTTAAAATTTATCTTTTACTGGAAGGCTTTCCCAACCCCTCTTAATTCTAGTGCCTTCCCTCTCTCATTCATTTCTCATTTATCATGTATATAGCTTGTATATATTAGTTTGCTTGTTGTCTCCTCTATTAGATTATGAGTTCCTAAAGGGTAGAGGCTATCTTTCAATTCTTGTAGTATCCCTGGCATTTAGCAAAGTGTCTAGCACATAGAAGGCACTTAATAACTGTTTATTAACAGATCTTTACAACCTTGTAGGTAGGTACTACTATTGTCCCTATTTTATGGCTAAGGAAACTAATAAGGAAATGTACGATTTAAATTAATGTCCAATACTCCGTGTTATATTTTATAAAGTTCATTAATAATCACTAGAAGTAAAGGAATAAAAAGATAATTATTTAACAAAATAAGACCACTGACCAGGCTCTCCTTGCCTGTTTAAAAGGCCCGCTCCACCAAAGCCACATCAGGAAGAGAAGAGCTCAAGAGGTTGGGCTACACCAAAATCTATATCCTCCCTATGTCAGCCGGTAACATGAAGAAAGTGGGATGCGGGGAATAGTAGTTTTAGGGTAGAGAAATTAATTACACAGAAGACAGAGGTAACTTATCCAGGATCATAGAACTGGTATCTGAGGCCAAGTTTAAACTGGGGTGCATTTGACTCTCTGTGCCTCAAAGTCACACACAACTGTTTGAAGCAAGATTTGAGCTCAAATCCTCCTGACTCCAAGGCTAGTACTTATATTTATAAAAAATAAGAAAAAAAACTGAGCTGAAAATAGAAAATTTAAGAAATAGACTAACAAAGCCATGACCAAAAGGGCTTGGATATCCTCTTTCAATAAATCACAGAAGAAAACTGTGGATCTCTTAGACCCAGAGAGCAAAGTAAAAATAAAGACTCCACTGGTCATCTTCTGGAAAAAAACTCCAAAACAATGACTCACAAAGATGATATTGTCCAAATCCAGAGCTCACAGGTTAAAGAGAAAAGTAGCCAGAAAGCTCCTCCAGTACTGAAGAATCAAAGTCAGGATCACACAAGATTCAGCAGCTATCATCAAAAAGAAGCAGAAAGCATGGCAAAAGATAACGGCTTACAAGTAAGAATAACCTATTCAGCAAAGCCCAGTATAATCCTACAATGGAAAAAATAAACTGATTTAAAGCTCTATCAACAATAGACTGGAAGTTTGGAGAGGACTAGATAATACATACATAATTTAGGGCCCCTCTTTGCCACAAGAGCTACCTAGTCCTCCCCAAACCCCACTTCTATTTGAGTTTGGCACCACTGCCCTAGTGTACTGTCGAGAGAGCTTTCAATCAGTCTGGTGATTCTAGAAAGCAATTTGGAACTATGCTCAGAAAGTTACCAAACTGTGCATGCCCTCTCACCCAGCTACTAGGCCTATACCCAAAAGAAACCGAGAGGAAAAGGATCTATAAGCACAATAATACGTATAGTAGCTGTTTTTATGGTAGTCAAAAATTGGAAACTAAAGGGTGTCATCCTCTTAGGGGGGATGGCTAAAAATATTGTGGTACATGAATGAAATGGGATAATATTGCACCCTAAGAAATGATGAAATGGACAATTTCCAAGCAAACCGGAAAGACTTTTATGAACTGATGGAAAGAAAATAGAGCAGAACTAAGAGAACATACAGTGACAATATAAATATAGAGAAAAACAACTTGAAAAGACTTTAGAATGCTGATCAAAGCACCGATAAACTATAAACCCAAAAGAATCAAGATGAAACATGCCACTTGCCTCTTGACAGAGGTGTTGAACTTAAAATGCAGTGAAGGACAAATTCTCTGGCATAACTAGCATGGGAATTTGTTTTGCTTGACTATGTAGAAATATATGGAGGGATTTGTTTTTCAGTTGTTTGAAAGTTTGCTGGAGGTGAATGAAGAATAGGAAGGTCATATTAGTTACAAATACTGGATACTTGAAAACTAAAAATAATAAACTATAAACATTAGGGACAGTTTGGTGAACAGTGGATAGGGCACTAGGCCTAGAGTCAGGAAGACATTTTCAAAGCTGTCCTCAGATACTTACTAGCTATATGACCCTGGGCAAGTCACTTTACCCTGTTTACTTCAGTTTTCTCATCTGTAAAATGAGCTGGAGAAAGAAATGGCAAAACACTCCAGTCTCTTTGCTAAGAAAACCCCATGTGGAGTCACAAAGAGTCAGACAGGACTGAACAACAACAAAAACGAATAAACAACCAGGTTATATCAGATATGAGAATCTGAGTGATCTGTTTGAGTTCCATTCTGTAGTCTTATATGTTTGTGCTTGTATGTAGAAGAAGGGAGCAGGGCTTTAGAGTCAGGAAGACCTGGCTTCCATCTCTGAGCTGTATCAGCCTTGATACCATATCCAATCTTCTCAACCTCTCAGGATCCCAGGCAATGATATCTGATTATAAAGTATAGAGGGATCTCTGATCTGCATCCATAAAGGGAATTTCCATCCTAGGAATTCTAGAGACTAATAAAATCACAGGTATAGGGTGTGTGTGAGAGGGGGGAGGAGTGAGGAGAGGATATAGAGGTAGTGTGGATAGATAGTTTGTTTTAGGAATTTGGCTGTGAAAGGAAAGATGTAGGATGTCAGCTTGAGGAGAAGGAAGGTCAAGTGGGGGTGGGGAGGGACTGAAGACAAGGAAAAGGGAGATGTGAGCTAGTTTGCTGATGGGGAATGAGAAAAGATAATAGAAAGAGGACAACGGTGGGTCAATCTGCCAGAGAACAAAGAAAAGGATAGCATCAAGAGCACAGTAGAGGAATTGGCTTTGGTGAGGAGAAAAGTCATCTCTCTGGGAAAATAATAGTACCTACTTCTGGGGGGGGTGGTGGTTGTGAGGATCCAAAATCCTTTACTCAGAGTTTTGTGAATCTTAAAAGTCATATATAAAAGGTAAAAAAAAAATTATTACTGTTACTATAGCTAGGACATACAAATATCCCAAAGTGATATATATCACTTTAATTTTTTTAAACCCTTACCTTCTCTCTTAGAACTGATACAAATGTTGTTTCCAAGACAGAAGAGTGGTAAGGGCTAGGCAACTGGGGTCACACAGCTAGGAAGTGTCTGAGGTCACATTTGAACACAGGACCTTCCATCTCTGAACCTGGCTCTCAATCCACTGAGCCACCCAGTTGCCCCCAGGGACTGTGTCTTAAATTTCATGAATAATGTAAGTCAGGCTTCATCATTCCTCTTCTCTCCACATGGATTGGTTAGAGAAAAGGTTGAGTAAGAATTCTGTACTTTTCAGCCCCTGAATCATCCAGATCTATTCTGCTAAGTCTCTGGCAGGCATGAGTACAGGTTTTACACATGAGGAATCTTTGGATCCCTGGCCTTTAGTAGGGTGCTTCCCACACAGGAGGTGCTTCAAATCCACCAAATTTATTTACTACAACAGAAAATGTGACAGTATTATATATACAAAGGAAAGGGTACTTGAAATGAGAAGCTGGGCAGTGTGGCAAATGGCAGAAGCTAGAACAAGATCTCAGTTGGAATTCTGCTTCTGACATATATTGGCTTTATCAATGAATTGTCTTTACTGAGCACCTACTATGTGCCTAATACAATTCTAGTTTCTTGGGACACAAATACAAAAGCAAGGTATTCCAGTCCTCAAGGAATTGTGATTCTACTTGGAGTGACACAACATGTTCATAGAAAAGAAAATACAGGATATATACAAATATAGGGAGAAAGGAATTTTCTCTGGTTACAACAGAGTACCCAAGCCAAAAAATAATAATAATAATAACACAAGAACACAAAGGATTGACTGCTGATTGATATGTGTAATAGAGATTAGAATTCAGGCAAAGTGAGTAGAGAACACTGACCCTGATTACTTAGCCTAGCCTATGTTCTAGCTCAAATTCAGGCAAAAAAGGACATGCCAGGTACTGTGCCAATTGCTAGTATATAAAGAAGGACAAAAGAGTTCCTATAGTCAAGAGGTTCATAGTCTAAAGGAGGAATCAACCTGCCAACAATGTTGTACAAATAAGATATAAATGAGATAAATTAGAGATAAAAAAAAACAAAACAGAAGGAAACCATTAGCATTAAGGGGAATGGGGGCAAGCTACCAGTAGAAGATGGCATTCAGCTGGAACTGAAGAAAATCAAGGAAGCTCAAGTGGTAGAGATGAGCAATGAGAGCATCTGGGACAGCCAGTGAAAATGCCCAGAGCAGAGAGATAGGGTGTCTCTTTGGAAGAACAGCAAGGGGCCCACATCACCAGATTGTGGAATATGTAGTTGGAAATAGAGTGAATGAAGGCTGAAAAGATAGGAGGGAGTTAAATTGTGAAGGGCTTTGAAGGCCAAATTGGATTTTATATTTGATCCTGGAGGTGATAAGTGGCCACTGGAGTTTATTGAATAGGAGAGGGGGTGATGAGAGAGAGAGAGAGAGAGAGTTGGATATCAGA
The DNA here is from genome assembly GCF_027887165.1 of Monodelphis domestica. NCBI lineage: Eukaryota > Metazoa > Chordata > Mammalia > Didelphimorphia > Didelphidae > Monodelphis > Monodelphis domestica. Next base: position 29,819,784 of record NC_077232.1, read on the forward strand.
AAGGAGAGTGAGGAGTTGAGGATGACAACTGCATTGCAAGCGTGGGAAACTGGGAAGACAGTAGTACCATCAACAATAATTGGGAAGTTCAGAAAGGAAGGTGATTTTGGGGGAAAGATAATGAATTCAGTTTTGGGATTTGTTAAATTTAAGATGTCTAGGGGCCCTTCAGTTCAAGATGTCTAATAGTCAGTGGAAGATGTTTGGGCATAATAAGGAGATCTTTGAATCATTGATGTAGAGATGATCATTGAATCTATGGGAGCTGATGAGATCAAGTGAAATAATAGAAAGGGGGAAGAGATGAAGGCTCAGGACAGAGCCCTAATCGACATCCTCCTTTAGTGGGCATGACTCCAAGGAAGCTCCAGTAAAGGAGACTGAGAAGGAGCAGTCAGGCAGAAAGGTTAGAACCAAGACAGTATTATGGAAACCCAAAGAGAGTATCAAGGAGAAGAGGGTGACTTACTGTCAAAGGCTAAAGCAGGATAAAGATTGAAAAAAGGCCATTAAGTCTTAGAAATATGTTAGATGATCCTATGTCTAAAGTTTTATGTAACAGAAGACTTTGATCTCTTGCTTAGGAACACTCTGGCTGGCTTTTGTTAGGTCGATGTGGTGGCTGGGACCATAGGCATGTATACTACATAGGGTGTTATAATGTGGAAAAAAACATCCTCATCGACCCTTCTCCCTTCTGGCCAAGAGTACTATTCACTTCAAGGCATGGTGGCATACCCTGCCCATGGTCGATGGCTATGAATAATGAGGTGTTAGCCTGCCCTTCTTAAAGAGAAGTTTTAGCTGTTGCACCTCAGCAGACTAAAGGTGAGATACTAAGCTTGCCCAGAAGAGATGAGCATACCACCAGAAAACATGAGATCCACCCACTGAAGAATAGACCTAGGAGAGAGGCTGTGCTCAGAATGGAGCAAGTCCAATAAGCCTGGTAGAACAATGATGACTTACAGAGAAAATGCATCATTAGAAAGCATCAAGGATAATGAAATATCAGAATTATGAATTGTTCCACATATTTCTAGTATGTGGTTCCTTCACATATGATTATTTCCCGGGTTCATTCTCTCCACCGGTACTTTGTTGTTGGAGTATACCCTCCATTTATGGGAATATGTTCTACTGTAAACATTCTTACATTTCATTAAATATCTTTGCTTTGAACTAACTTTCTCCTTTGACTAGAGAAAAAGTAATCACACTAGTAGGGGCTCAGAGACATTGTTTTTAGTATACACAAAGAACATGAAATCTGGGAGAGAGACGACAACAGAGATGCCACATAAATAAGTACAAAATGATTCCAAGAGGGCACTGACAACTGGGGGATTAGGAAAGGAAGGCCTCCTGAAAGAGTTAACACTTAAGTTAACTCTTAAAGGGAGATAGGGGTTCTAAGAAGCAGAAAGGAGGAGAGATGACATTCTAAACATGGAGGAGAGTATATTCAGAGGCATAAAAGAGGGAGAGACAGAATGTTGTGTATGAGGGATGGCTGGCAGGCCAGTTTGGCTAGACCATAAGAGAGAGGGAAGAAGAGTAATGTATAATTAGGCTGGAGAGGCAGGTGGGGTGAGGCACTTTAAATGCCAAGCAAGGGAGTCTGCATTTTATCCTACAAGCAAGGAGGGGGAACTACAGACAATTCCTGTGCAGGGGAATGACCCTGATCATTTGTGTTCTTTAGAAATGTTAATTTGGCATCTGTGTAGAGAATGGAATGGAGAGGGAAGAATTGGAAGCAGGGAGACCAATTAGGTGGTTATTGCAATAATCTAGGCAAGAAGTGATGTGGGTCGAAATCAAAATGGCAGGGATGGCAAGAAAAAGATGAGGGGGGAGAGATGAGGATCATGGGCAAATCTCTTGGCCTTTCAGCACACCAGTTCCTCAATTTTAAAGTGAAAAATCAATAATAATGGTAGCTCCCCACTCAGAGACCATGAAGGCCATCCCTAGAGGGCAGAATAACAGCTGTAATTCCATTCCACTGAGCACTTATTGTCTTTGAGGTGCCAGGCACAGGAATCACACTGTATCCAATCTACACACAGTCACACATTTTCACATAGGTGAGAATCAAATTAAAGTGAACATTGGGGAAATGAGAACTAGAAGAACAACAGAAACAGGGCCTAGGATAAAGTGAATGAAAGCAACACTGAAAGGGAGCTGAACTTAGCCAGAGACTGCTCTTATTTCAAAAGAACAAAGGCTGAAGGTCCTTATAATCTGCAGAGGTGAGGGGATATAGATGGAGGACATCATAAGCTGGTGGATGCAGGCTGCTTGGTCAACTAGTTTTTCCTTGATTGTTTTTTTCTGTTATTAGGTAGAGTTTCAGTGGAAGGGAGGGTGAGGCAGTATAGAGGGAGATAACTGTGGTAGGAAAGGTATCTGTAAAATTTTAAAAATAAATTAAAAATGAGCATCAGTAGCAACCTTAAAGGAGAAAAAGAGGTAGAGAAAGGGTAACCTTTAAAGTATGTTTGGAAAGGGGTTATTTTTATGTGCATCTGCACAGATTTGAGGAGGTGAGGAAATGTAAGCTCCCAGGGGTCAGGGATCCCAGGGGTCCCTGTATCCCTGGCACCTGGCATTGCACCTGGCATATAGTAAGAGACTAATGAATGACTGTTGATTATTAGCTACTCTACTTATAAAACATATGGGTCTTTATACCAGATAACATAACCACTTTGTGGCTCCTCTAATTCTTTCAAATGCAGGATTTCTAACTGACAGGCACCTATCAGCTCACAGAGCTAGATATGGAAGAGATATTAGAGACCAACTAGTCCAATCTCCTCATTTTCCAGATGAAGATACTGGGGCCCAGAGAGAAGTCATTTGCCTATGACTTTACAGGTATCAAGTAAAAAGTAGTGGAGCCAGAGTCCAAATTCTTATGTGGTGCTCATGAATAAATTGAAGCTTCTTGTTCTCAGCTTTGAATGAACCACATTGAATTCTGGCTCCTGCCATTCTCCAGTTATCACTAACATCTTTAATAAAGTGATAAAATATGGCAAAGTGCTATTTGGGTGAAGGAGTTATTACAATGCATATATCAGCTAGCGGGTAGCCCTAAGGAACCAGCTTCAAAAGAAATTAGTCTGCTTGCTACTCCCTCTCACAAAAAGAAAAATCAGATTTTAGGAAAGTATGAATTTTTAATTGAATCAGAAAAGAAACCCCACAGCACAAATGTCACACTTGAAGTTCGGGGATCGGGCCTTAAATATCATGGAGTCCAGGCATGTTTAATTGTTTTCTGTGTCATGGATCCATCTGGAAGTCTAGCAAAGATTACAGACCCTCTTCTCAGCATGTTTTTTTTTTTTGAAAGAAATGCTGTTTCAGATTCGTGAAGATAAAGATGCCATTTTTTTTCACATTAAAGTTCTAGAATCCTTTCCATCTATCATCAAGCCCCTTGAGGGGCTGTGGAACTCTGTATAAAAACCTCTGATCTGGTCCAACTGTCCCTGCTTTCTGAGAGAGAAGACTGAGAGTCAGAAAAGAAAAATAATTTGCCCAAGTTTACTCAATGAGTAAGTTGCAGGTTTCTCACTTTTTTAGATAAGGGCTTTTCTATCACATCAGGCTGCCATTGCTAGCTTCTAACCTTATACCATATGACCTAGGATTCTATAACTCAGAGCTGGAAGGCATTTTAGAAATAATTTTGTCCAAATGTCCCATTTTACAAATAAGGAAACTAAGACCCAGAGGAGCAAAGTATGAGTAGTATAGATATTAAAAGTCTGAATTTAAGCCCTGGCTACAAATCCAGGGCTTCTTCATTATGTCTCCCTCATAGTTATAGCACTACCAGAGGTTACCAGGAAGAATGGGAAGAACAGGAAGAACTTATGAATATCACTCATGATGGATTTCTTTTTTTAAAAAAAGTTTTTAGCGCCCCTCTTAATTACTGAGCTTGCCTGGTCATATTCTGTTTATAAGTTCTCCTTGTGATAACTAGCCTGATGCCCAGTGTAGCTGAGGTGTATTGACCATGGCCTTGTGAAAGAGGTAGTCAGCTATACCCCTTATTCACACATACCTCTCTCTATCTGGACACAAAAGAATAATAGCTAACATGCAAGGAGGGTTTTTAAGTTTTTAAAAATGCTTTACAATATAATTTCATTTAAGTTTCTTAATCCTGTGATAGGCACTATCTTATCTCTACTTACAGATGAGGAAACTGAGGCTCAGAGGTTAAATGACTTGTGGGTTTCAAGAGTTAAGGGTCTGCTGCAGGACTTGAACTCAAATCTTCCTGAATCTAGCACTCAAATGCATTTTGGAATCTAATAGCTAAGGCAGCTGTAGACCTTGATTGCCTTAGGATGTCAGGGAAGAATGGAGATAAAGGCAAGTCAGATTTGTAAAATATTCATCCCTATGTAAACTACACACACGCACAAATATAAAGAGCTTAGCACAACTCTTTAAGCAGACAATCATGACACTGTGAGTGGTTGTTAAAGGTGCAAACTAATTAAAAATGTAATCCTGTGATTTCATCTTAATCTCTTAGTTATCAACTTTACTCAATGTCTACACATAGCATTTAGCTGCCACCTTCATTTAGATAAATGACTGGATGGTCTATCCAATCTGTTTATTAGGAACCCACAAATTGCTAACATTCTGTTGCTCATGATTAAAAAGAACACACTAATTTTAAAAGCATTTTTATTAGCACCAGCATTGCGCTCCAGACACAAAAGAAACACTCTTTTTAATTAATTTTACATCAAGTCTGCTAACTGGGCAAACAAGTCTTCCTATGCTTTCAGAGTCAAATTGGAGTGTGCTGTGACTATAAGTAAGAGGGAAAGTGAATTAAGAAAGTGATTTGAAAATTGAGCACCAAGAGTTTATTACAGAACTAAGAAGGCCAATGGTTTTTCAAGGTAATCCTTTCCCAAGTAGGAAATGGCTCAACCAGCTGTAAAGGAATACACTTGTGCCTTAAGATGAAAGAGATGATTTTGGAGGATCCTGAACTGATGCAAAGTGAAGTGGGCAAAAATTTATTCAAAGAAAAAAATTGTAAAGAAAAACAACTTTCATCACTGTGTGACAAAGCATGCCTCCAGAGAACCTGTGATGGGCCACATTGCCCACTCTCAACAGGCAGAGGTGAAAGACTCAGGGTGAGGAAAGAGACCAACTTTTGGATATGGTCACTGTGTGGATGTTTGGCTTCAGTAGGCATACTGCCACATGGTTCTTTTTTTCTTTCCCTAGCTTTTTAAATTGAGAGGATGAAAGGGAGAAGGCTGAATCAGCAATAAAGATGCACAAAAAGAGAGCCATTGGAACATTTTAAATTGTATAGAAGAGAACAGATCATTCAGATGAAAGAGACAAGCTGGACAGTTCTGAAAGTAATGTGTGGAATTCTTCACATACATTTTCAAAAGCAAATGGCATGAAATAAAGATATATAGATTTAAATGAAGATTTCATACTCAGTCCTTTTTTGGGTTCTGCTTTGTGTACAGAGATGTTCTTTTTTTGGTGTTTAAGGTCAGAATGAAAAAAAAAGTAATACCTCCTTTCTCAGTACATATGTTTCAGCAACTGGTAAGCTTTTTGATCAGAAGAGTGTTTTTGGTAAAGAACGGGGCCAATTATGTGTAGCATTCTGAACAGTTGTATTATTTGTATCCTCTTAAAACATCTTATAAGTGTTCTCAAAATGTGGAAATGTGAAGACACTCCAGGGCTGATGTGGTAAGAGTTCACTCTTCTATGTAATCCCAGGTGGCTCTGGCAAGACGGGGGTGAGAATTAGGCTGTAAACATATCCCTCTAGACAGGACTACTGTCATGACTGTGTCATAACAAGATCCCTAAATCATCACCATGTTTTTGCTTTTGTGGAAGTATACCACTACAGGAATGAATCAGTTTCCAAACCTAGTTATCCCCACCTTACTGGTGGATGGTAGAGTTCTGAGCTCTTTTGTTGGTGAGGAATTTGTGTTGCTACTTGAGGCTTTTGGAGACATGATCGTGGACCCATGCCATTTGGCTTTAGAAACAGGGTTATAGCACGACAGAGGCTCCTGGCAAAGCATCCCACAGGTGCTATTCCTTTGGGATCCCATGGGAACACCTTTCTGGACTGTAGCCTGCCATATGATGTTCAAGGTCCTGTGGCTTACACTCAACACTGGGCATGTTTTGTAATGGGATGGGATAAGTCTCTTAAATAAGCCTGCTGGCATGCTGAAATATATCAATCTGGGGGATATCCCCCAGATTGGGAATCTGTCTGCTCCCTTGGACAAATCACAACATTGGGGAAGGTTTGGGGATAGTGAACAGTTGCCATGTGCTAGGCCAAGATACTATAGTAAATGTCACTGGGTTTAATGCTATCAGACAGCAACAAGGAGGTGAGACTTCATCATTTGACAGCTCTGCAATCAAAGAGAGGAGGGAAGACTCTTTGGGAAACCTTCCATAAAAATTATGCCAAATTTATACAGAAACTGAGTACACATTCAGACATTCACTCACGTGGGATGTGGCAATGAGGACGCAACTGGTACATATGTCTGTGGAAAATTTTAATTCACTTTAGTAACTGACCCTCCCCAACTTAGAATGAGTCCTTGGAAAAAACACCAGTCCCTTTTCCTCCCAAATATGGTCCATCACACAAGCAAAACTGCAAGCTGTACCAACTTATGAGGATTCCGCGACCTTCTCAGTTACCTGGGGGCCTCGGCTGCACCCTACAAAAAAAAAGAATTTAGGCTAAACGGCATCGAAGAAGTCACTGGGAGCAAAAGTGAATGGGGCTGGTGGAGACATAAAGAAGGGCTTCAGTGCTGTTAGGCAACTATCAGAATTAAGGAAATTAGGGATGCTTTAAGGGGTGTTCTCACTAGAAACTACAGGGGCAAATTTTAGCTCAAAAGGAAAAATTCCCTGAAAAATGGAATGGGCTACTTTAGGAGATGAATTCCCCCTTACTGGTGCTATTTGAACAGAGAGCAGATGACCATTTGTTGGGTATGTTTTAGAAGGGATTCCTAGTCAGGTGTAAGTTAGGTTGGATAAGACAGTATAGTGGAATGGATACAATTGGAATGGGTTAGAATCCTGCCTCAAACATTAGCTGAACCACCTGGGTTAACTTAACCTCTATGAGATTCAGTTTCCTCATCTGTAAAATGTTATAACATGTACTTCACAGGACTTGTAAGTATCCTAAGAGATACGCACATTTATGTATGTATACATATATATGTATATAAAGGCACTTGCTATCTATAGTGTGTGTATATATGTACATGTACACACATATATGTACACACATTATTGTTGTTACATTGATGACAAGGACCAATGAGGTCCTTTCCTCAGAAGTTCTGAGATTCTACAACTTTGTGAAAGAGTTCTTCAGGAGATAATGGTGACTGCTCAGACTATTTGTCCCATGTGTCTGATAAAAGTGTTACTGTGTCCCACAATAATGCCTGTGGCCCTAGCTTCAAGTGTCTCGTGTGCGCAAGACATACCCAAAGACTCCCAGTAAAGACATTGTTTTTTTTTCCCAGAGAGCTGTGTGTTAGACCTTGTTTATTGGGCACATTTCACAGTGACTAACTGTTCTCTTGACATCTCCAGTTCTCTGCTATTTCAATTCAGATGGGAAGAACACCTCCAAAAAGAAGTGTTGGAGCACTTCAACCTGCTATCATTGTTCTCTGGAGAAACAGTTACAGACCTAGGGGGAAGAAACTTTGCTGACAGTATACATGTGATATTTGGACCCAGGACCATGTTTTAACATCAGAGGCACAGTGCTTGGAGCGAGACGATAACATTACTGGGGAGAACACTGAATTCTTTCTCCCTTTATCTTTCTTGGTGGTTACTATACAGACTCAGGTGCTCACAATTCTTATTAATTAGATACTTCAAGACTCCTCTGTTCCCTCTTAGACACTCCTATATCTTCTATCCCCACAGGCATCTCTTAGTCCATGGGTCCAAGAACTTCTGTCAACAAAGTCGTGGTCAGTGGTTGGAGAGAAGGGATTATCTCTTTACCATAGTCAGCCCTCCTCACCTCACCTTCTGAATCATCCACTTTCCCACTGAAATCCTCTTCTCTCTCTCTCTCATTCTCTCTTCCTCCTTTCTCTCCATTTCCTATTCCTCATTCCTCTTACCTTCTATCATGTGATATGTATCTAGAGTCAAAAAGCAAGGGACCAGGGAGAAGCAACTTGTCCCCAGTAACAAAGCTTTTGTGGTCTAGGCCTGGAGTCTCTAAGGTCCCAGGGTCTCCAGATTCCAAATCCAGAACTACTGCCTCTTCATAACAATGACCATTAATGAGGTCTTCAAAGACAAGCTGGGTGGCCATTTCCTGAGAATGTCACACAGAAGCCACCTACTTATGGTAAGAATTCGAGTGGATCACTAGAGTCCTATCTGACTGAGATTTTATGGGCTGTTTGATTTACAAGCACCTGACCAACTTCATAACAATTAAATTCTCTGAAAATTATTATGTTCCAATGGAGTCTGTGGCAGGTAAGGAGGTAAACGGTTTTGATGTAATATTCCTCCTGAAGCAATCCTTGTGTAGTAGCATGAGGACTAGGTTTGAAAGGAAAGGATCTGAGTTGGAATTCTAGATATGCACATGCACTACTTTTGTGGTCCTAAAAAAGTCATTTGTCCTTTATTCTGGGCCTTAGTTTTCCCTATCTGTGGAAAAAAAAAAAAGATCTGCGTGAGATACTCCCTACAATCTCTCCCAGTTTTGACATTTTGTGTTTTGGCTCAGACATTCCCTGTCTTTCCCAGCTCTGATATTCTACATTCTAGGGTTCCTTCTAACATTACAATCTGTGTTCTAAGATATTTTTCAGTCTCTGACATTCTTTGTTCTATAGTTAAGATCACTATTAACTCTGGCATTGATTTATTTTCCGAGGCCCTTCCAGGTTTGATACTGTATATTCCCTGTTCTAAGGTCTCATCCTAACCGCTCTCATCCTCCATTCTAAGGCTCCTTTCAGCTCTAAACTTTTCTCAGATGTTTTAAGGTATCTTTGAACTTGGTAGTCTATGTTCTCAATCCTCCTCAAACTCTTGACAGTCTATGTTCTTTGTCTAACATTCCTTCTAAGAGCCCTTTCAGTTCTCGTAATTTGTATCTGTACCAGTTAAGTCCCGCCTTTCCCACCTCTACGGTTCCTTTCAACTCCAACCCTCTATCCTCTGTCTAAAGATCTTTCAGTTTCAGTCCCTTCTTGCTGCGATATTCCACCTTCTGCAGCTCCACCATCTCCCAGGTCCAGTGTTCTGTTACAAGATCTCTTACCGCCCTATGTTTGGTTTTCTCAGGTCCCTTCCAGCCCTGCTGTCGTCTGCTCTCCCGGATTTGACATACTGGTTCTAAGGTTCTGAACCTCTATGTGCTCTCCCCCACTCTCTTTTCTACGACCTCCCTCCCCCTGGGCTTTGCCTTTCTTTTCCATTAGGTTCCTTCTCCAGATTCACTTCTGGAATAGGAAATCTCTAGTGGAAGCATTTGTGAAGTTCAGACCTCCAAGCCCCAGGGGGACGGGCGAGTTCTGAGCCTTGGTTAAGGCCCCTCCTTCCCCCCACTTCCCTCTTCCCCTCCCCCACCCCCACCCCCTCCCGGCCCCGGCCGGGCAGCCTCCCTCCCACACTCACTTTCATACTGGGCGCTCGGGGCGGGGTCGCCGCGCAGACAGGGGAGGGTTGGCTGGGCCAGGCTGGGCCGGGCTGGGGCTGGGGCGGGGCCCGAGGGCTGGTGGCGCTTCCCCAGCTCCGCTCCTCCCTCGCACCCCCTAGGTTCCAGCGGAAAGAGACCGGAGGCGGGGAAACGGAAATTACGTTGAGCGGGGCGGAAGCGGAAGTTGCCCCCGGGGACGCGCAGGCTCGGTAGTTCCCTAGATCTCCTCTGGACCGGTGACCATTGCCTCCCAGCAGCCCCGGGCGGGGGCGGGGCACCTATTTGGATCTTGGGAAAGTTATTTCCATCTCTGGCCAGTTTATATATAGACTGGGTGGAATGCTCACAGGGAAAAGACTAATAATGAAGTTAATAATAATAATAGCTACATTAATAATGGTAATAATACCAGCTAACATTTATGGAGAACTTTAAGGTTTGAAAACTTAAAAAATAAATCCATAGATGGATGGTTAGATGGATAGAGAAATAGATAAATACATGAATAGATGTATAGATGATGGATGGATAATATTATTAGTAGATGGATAGATGGATGGATGGATAAATATATGAATGAATGATAGATAGATGGCCAGATAAATACATGAATAGATGGGAAGAACTGTAGATAGACACAGATAATTGATATATTGATATAGATAGATGGTGGGTGGGTGGAAAGATATTTGATCCTTGCAACAACCCTGTGAAATAGATGCCAATGTTATCCTGATTTTACGTATAAGAAAACTGAGGAAGGGAGAGGTTAAGTTTGCTTCAAGTCACACAGTAAGTGTCCCAGGAACAGCTCAAACTCAAGTCTATGGTTCAGATTGGCATTAATTAGCATTTATTAAGTTTCCACTACATGCCAGCACCATGGTAAGCACTGGGTATTCAGAGGAGCAAAATCTAATTCCTGATCTCAAATTGTTGTTACTTGCTTTTTTTCATTTATTTGGATATCTTCTTCCTTGAGTAATCACAAGTGAACAAGAGTAGTCAAAACAGGGGCATAAGCCTTTTTATTTATTTACTTTTTTGGTATAGTTCTCGAGGTAGGAATATTTTTTATATTTTAAAATATAGGGGACATCTAGGTAGCTCAGTGGATTGGGAGCCAGGTCTAGAGACCGGAGGTCCTAGTTCAGATTTGGCCTCAGATACTTCCTAGCTGTGTGACCCAGGGCAAGTCACTTAACCCCCATTACCTAGCCCTTACTACTCTTCTGCATTGGAACCAATACACAGTATTGATTCCAAGATGGAAGGTAAGGATTAAAAAAAAAGTATAATTAAATTTCATTTTAAAATGTAAAAACCATTCTTAGCTTTCTGCAAGTACAGAAATAAAAACAGGCTTCTGGTTGTTTGCTGTGTTCTTCATGAAGGGGCAAAAGGGACTGATGAGGGAAAGTAAAATGGATTCTGTAGACACTGTAAGAGCAGCTAGATGGGGTAGTGGATAAAGTACTACAGCTGAAGTCAGGAAGATGCGTCTTCATGAGTTTTACTAAGGTCTCAGACACTAACTATGTGACCCTAGGCAAGTTATTTGATCCTGTTTGCCTCAGATTTTTCATCTGTAAAATGAGCTGGAAAAGGCAATGGCAAACCACTCAAGGATCTTTGCAAAGAAAATCCCAAATGGAGTCACAAAGAGTTGGCTGAGACTGAACAGACACTGAAAGGAGGTCTGAGAAGGTTAATCCGATGCCAGAAGTAATTCAGGGAAAAAAATAGCAAGGAGTTGAACTTTATTCTCTAGAAAACCAGTGAGTGACTCTGTTGGACTTGACCTTTAAGATCCAGTTTACTTTTAACTTTTCTCAATCCTCATCTTTCTTGACCTCTCTGCAACCTTTGACTCTCTTGGTACTCCTTCCTATTGGATCACTCCTCAGACTGCTTTGTTGGAGCTTCATCCAGGTCATGCCCATTAGTGGTGGGTGTTATCCAGCGCTCTGTCTTCTCCTATACTCTTTAACCTGAGGACCTCATCAGGTCCCCAAGATTCAATTACCATCTCTATGCTGATAATTCTCAAATCTGTTTGTCCAGTTCTAACCTCTCTCTCCTGACTTCCATCTTATGTTTCCAACTTTTTATTAGATATCTCAAGCTGGATGTCTCCTTGAAATCTTAAATATATCCCAAACTGAACTCATTATCTTTGCCTTCAAACTATCCCCACTTCCAAACTTTTTTATTCCATTGAAGGCATCCTTTTCTTCCTAGTCACCCAAACACACAACCTAGGTGTCATTTTTAATTCTTCCCTCCCATCCACCATATCTAATCAGTTGTTCATTTCTGTCATTTCTCCCTTCTTTACAATCATATCTTAATATATCCAGAGACCAGAGACCCTGAGCCTTAGGAGATAGCCTTTTTTTTTTTTTTGTGCAAAGAAATCTTATGACAGTGACAAAATAATACAATTAAAATTAAAATAGAATGGATATATAAATCTTTTACATAGGCAGGTCATAACCAATGATGCAAGAGCTGAATAAGCTGTACAGTACAAAAATAATCACTATGGGTGGTAGCCCATGTCTGATATTATGGTTTACTTTTCCAAGACCTCTACAATAAGGGGTTGGGTTCTCATTGTTTTCTGTTGACAATTATGAAATACTAGGAGTCAGCAGTTGAATGACTGATGTTTGCACCTAAGAGCAGCCTTTTACCTCCCTTCTGATTGTCTTGAGCTTTTACCCCAAAGCAGTCCTCCACCTCTTTCTGGTAACATTTGCACCTAAGAGCAGCCCTCCACCTCCCTTTGGCCAATGTTGTTATACATAGAACAGGGTGTGCTGGGCTTAGTGGAAACTCTTCGGTTATAGGCTTAAGGTCAAAATGCCTGTGAACAAGATTTGATACCACCCTAAACTGTATTTTTCTTAGCTAATGTTTATAATTCTTATAAAGAAAAGTGTGTTGTTTGACTAATGATTGTTATTAAAATAATCATAAAGGCTAATAGTATTATAATCATAAAAGAGGATAGGGGATTTCACACTCACACATTGTCCTCCTTGCTGATCCTCACAAAGGACCCTTCCCTTTCCCATTTCTAAGCATTTTCACTGATTGTCCTGGAATCTTCTTCCTTATCTCTGCTTCCTGGCTTCCCCTTCATTATTCAAGACTCAATGAAGTCCCAGTCTTTACTGGGACTACAAGAAGCCCCTTCTCAGTTCTTTTCTTTTTCTTTTTAAAGAACCCGTACCTTCTTAGTTCAGTTCTAAGACAGAAGAGCAGCAAGGGCTAGGCAGTTGGGGGTAAGTGACTTGTCCAGCTAAGAAGTACATGAGATCAGATTTGAACACAGGTCCTCCTGACTGCAGGCCCCTATTCCTTTTTTATCTTAGTGGCTTCGCTCTGAGCCTATCCCCAATTAATCCTAATTTTTATCTTATTTATTTATCTTGTTTGTATTTGTTGGAATGTGGCATCATTGGATTATGAGTTCCTTGAGAACAGGAACTGTTTTTTTGCCTTTATATCCCCAATCCATAGTACAGTGCCTGGTATGTAGTAGGTGATTAATACATGCTTGTTGACCTACTGATTGATGTCCAAAGGACCCTGTCCGATCTATGTTCTAAGGGAGGGTTTCTTAACCTGGGTCCACAGATTTCTGGGGCATCTGTTAATTTGTTTTTCTCAATATTATAACTATTTCAATATAACTGGTTTCCTTTGTACTTTATAATTTATGCATTTTAAAACATCATTTTGAGAATTGGTCCATAGATTTTACATGTCTGCCAAAAAGGGTCTACAATACAAAAAAAGATTAAGAATCCCTGTTTTAAATTCTCTTGGGGATTTCATTTGCTCCTGTGAACTCAATTCTCTCAGATCAATACATTCAATCCTTAGTTCCAGTTGTACATCACCAACTGCCAGTTGGACATTCAGTTCCCCTATTGTTATTTCAAACCCAAGTTGTCCTAAACTCATTATCTCCCCCTCTAAACTTGGCTCTCCAAACTCCTTAATATCTGTGGATAGCACTAGATCCTTTCATTCATTCAGTTTTACAACCTTTCAATCATGCCAACCTCTTTCTTTACCCTTCACTTCCCACTTCCCAAATTTAATTTTCTCAATCTCAGCTGCAGGGTCTATTTTGCATCAGCCATCTCTTCTAGGGCTTCTGGGTTCATTCAGGCCCTTGCTACCTCTCTCCTTACTAGACTCCTCTAGTAACTTCCTAAGTGGACTCCTAGATTCTAACTTCTATCTCCCATCCATTCCCCACAAAAGCAGCCAAAGTAATCTTCTAAAGTACAAGTTCATGGTCAAGAATTTCAAAGGTTGGTATTCAGAATTTTTTTCTTCCCTGTTGCTTCTAGGATAAAATCCAGATTTATGTTTTTTAAACATTTTAAAGCCCTTAATCTGACTCCAGCCTACATGTCCAGTCTACATATGGCTCCCATCACTGTCTTCATTACAGCTGAATTGCTTTTTCCCAAATTCATCATTCCATCTCCTAACTACATCCCTTTGAGCAAGCTAATCATTATGCCCAGAATGCTCTCTGACCCTATTGTCTATTAGAATTTCTGACTCAGTTCCTGGCCTGGAATCTGTGGAAAAGAGGTGAGACCTTTGCTTCTGTTGGTGGGACAATGATAAATGATCACAAAGAAAGGACAGAGCTGCCCATTTTTAATTTTGTTTCTGTTTTCTTTGAAAAGGAAAATGACCTTTACACTGGAAATAGACCAAAAGACAGATTCAATAGGGACTGGAAACCCAAGATAAGCAAAGAGATCACTAGAGAACATTTTGTTGTCCTTGATGAATTCATTGCCTGGCCCTCTTGCAATACATCCTTAGTTCCTGAAAGAATTGAATAATGTGACCACTGAGTCATTGTCCATTATATTTGAAGATGGAAATTCAGAAAGGTCCCACAAGATTGGAGATTAGAGATTGTTCTCCTATTTTCAGAAAGATGGAAGAGAGCATCTTCTTCAAATTTATAGGCTAGTGAGCTTGACTTGGATTACTCGGAAAGTTCTAGAAAAGATCATTAAACACCTGGTTGGTGAAGATCTAGTAAGGTAATTATGAAGAACAAGCCTGCTTTCATCAATAACAGAACATGCCACCAACCTTCCTTTTTTTTTGATAGGTAAACTGGTGGATGAGGAGAATACTATTAATATAGTTTACCTGGATTTTGTCAACATTTTTGACAAAGTAAGTATTTTATATGCTATGCATTTGGAGAAGATGGAATGAAATGGATTAGACAATAATATAATTAGATTGATTAGAATTGGTTGGATGATTAGACTCAATGAAGCACTGGTCATGGTTCAGAGCCAGCCTGGCAGGAGGTCTTCAGTGGAGTGCTCAAGGGATTTACTTGGCTCTGTGCTGTTTAATATTCATATTAATGATTTGAAAAAAGAACAGATTTGCAGAGATAATACACAGCTGGGTGAGATAGCTAAGTCCCTAGATGACAGAAGCAGGATCTAAAAGGATCTGGATAGACTAGTGCTTGAGCTAAATCTAATGAAATGAAATTCAGTAGAGATAAAGACAAAAAAATCAACTTCACAAATAAATGTATTTTGGGGAAATCATGGGTAGACAGTTGTTCTGAAGAAGGGCATTGTGATTTCATAGCTTGATACAAGTCACCAATGTAATATGGCAACCAAAAAAGCTTGGGAAGCCTGAGGAGAGGCAGAGCTTACAGCAATAAGGAAGTGACCATCCTTTTAAGACATCTTCTGGAGTATTATGGTCACTTCTGGGCACTATAAGAAGAATATTGATCAATTGGAGAATGTTCAGTAAATCTTCTTCATGCTAATGAAGGGCCTCCAGTCCATTATATATAAGGGTGAATTGAAGGAACTGTAAGGTGTTTAGTCTGGAGAAGAGAAGATTCAGGGAGTGGAGGACATAAGAGCTATTTTCAAGTATTTGAAAGTCTGTCAAGTGGAAGAAGGATTCACCTTTGTTATTTCTGGTCCCAAAATCAAAAAGGCAAGTTTAGGCTCAAGATCAGGATAAACTTGGTAACATTAAGGCTGTTATAAAATGTCAGTGGCTTACTTCAAGAGGTGACGGTTCCTTACTACTTGGAGACCTTCAGGCAAGGGCCAGATAAACCCCTCATCAAGACTATTACCATCAGGATTCCTTTGAGCACTGGATCTTTTCCCAACTCTCAAATTCTATGATTTTGTCATTCTATGACATTTAATCATTAATTAAATCAAATAATTTAAGTCACTTAATTCACTAAATATCTATTAAGTTTCAAGACAAGCTGTAGGTGTGAGGATATTGAAACAAAACGTTTACATTTCCTATCTTTGAAGATCTCCTAGGAGTAAGGCAGTTGGGAACCCTATATGTAGACAGATACAAGTAATCAAAGTGGTATAATGGAGCACTTTGTTAACTTCTGGCCTTGTTTCAAGAACTGTAAAATAAAAAAGATTGTATTATTTGATTCCTAAAGTCTCGCCCAGGGCTAACCCCTATAACCTTATGCACCCCTCCCTTTTTTTTCTCTTTCCACAATCAGGAGTTAGGGCATTTGATCTGCAGAGCAGGAAGGGAGCATATTCTAAGACTTGCTGTGGGGTAGTATACATAAACTTAGGGGATATTATGAACCTCTGGACTGGTGTTAGAATGTCTTTTACACTGTGATTGGGGAAATATTTCAGACAAAGGAAGAGTAAAAAAGTCATATGCAACTTCTTGGTGGAAAACACATACAGGCCTGGGGAATCTTGGTACCCATTTTGCTTTCCGTGTGAGCCTTGAGAGCATAGGTACCCAAGACACCAAAGGCCTAGGCAATGATGGATCTCTTCTTGGCAATACCTTCTGAACCTAACCGTGCTTTCTGGGCAGTGCCTGTGTCAGTGGTGGGATGACCCTCACAGCCATGGCTCTGAAGTCCCTGACACTTCCAGAGCCTACCCAGATCCTGCCTTTCCCCTTCTGTTTAACTCACACTTTGCCTCTTTTGCTTCACCAAATTCCCATCCTAGAACCCTCACCTCTTGGGGTCCATCTAAACTCCAATCTCTGAGTCCTGCCCCCAATCCCTACTGGAAAAGACAAGTGAGGAGCACTTAATGGGTTCATATGTAGAAAAGAAGAAAGGTCTGGTTGAAAGCAGCCTGGCTATATCGGCTAGAACAAAGAATGTTGGTCCCCAGTGCCCAATTTTTATGTTAGTGACTGTCTCTCCCTTTTTATAGGCTTGATAAGAGGAGCAACGGTTTTGCTGTGAAAGGGCACTGTACCTAATCTCCTGTTTGATCTCCGAAGGAACTTCAAAAATAAATGTTTGAAAGAAAAACTCTTAGATTTAGGGCATAGGATAATATCAAAGAATCCTCCTTGAGTGAAGCTGTGCAGATTTCCACTTTTTGGTGATCTAATGCTATTCCGCAGGTCATTTGTTACAGACACATTTCTGGCAAAGAAAATTGTTTTACGATTTAACAAGAGGTTTCACCCAGCAGACTTCATCGTGTCCTTTGGAAAAGGCCACTTTTTAGAGCTCCTCTCATTTTCCCCTGCAAAGAATGACCTACGATTTGAACAAAGCCTCACTAAGGTCTACTTTAGAAGTTCAAAATGCTCTACTTTGCCATTTCTGTGACACACCACATGAGCTGTACTGCTCTCACTGTGTCGATAGCTCAATTAGCTGCTGACATGTTGCCTCCTACTGCAGTGATTTCCAAGATGCTCTTCTTTCTCCCTCAGGATTTTAACATTTCACAATACCCCTTGAGACATCTGGAAACAGGGCAAATTGTTGCAAAACCAAGGTAGAAAATTCTTGCTTTATTAACTCATCCTTCACCAACTCTTTGCATCAGCTAGAGCTCAATCAAAAGGACATTTGTACCCCCGAGACAAGGCTTGAGCATCATACTCCTTGAGTTAGAAGTGGAGCCTTTATTATTATATATTGGACTTGACAAAAATGTAATAATAACTCACATTGATAAAGATTATAAAATACTTTCCTTATGAAAACCTTGTGGGGGCATGCAGGGGATAAAAATTATTCACCTGTATAATACAGGACATGACATTAAAAATAACTGACTAGGGGGCAGCTTGGTGACACAGTGGATTGAGTCAGACCTGGAGATGAGATGTCTTGGGTTCAAATCTGGCCTCAGACATTTCCTAGCTATGTGACCCTGGGCAAGTCACTTAATCCCCACTTACCACTCTTCTGCCTTGGAATAAATACATAGTATTGATTCTAAGATGGAGGGTAAAGGTTTTTTTTTTTTTAAAATAATAACTGACTATATTACTAAATTATGTGAAAAAGAATATACCATTGTACCCCTTTACCCCTCTAGAGGTTTTGTCCTAGACAGCTGCCTACCCCCTGGTTATAATTTTATTTATCATTTCTTCTAAGTTAAGACCATTAATAGCCCTCTTATTTTCCAATGCATAGAGAAAAGGGCAAAGAAAATGAAGAGGCAGTAAAGGGAGATTCATTGGTTATAGGCAATCTCCAAATGCAGTTATTTGATTTGTTATCATTGAGAGTTCTCAGTATGGGAATCGACAACAACATTAACAATAAAAGTGTTGTTAACTCAGCCTAAGAAAGGTAATTTTTGCTTCTTTCAGGATAGGAAACAGGCAAAATGAAGCTTTATAAATTGGAATTTGGATGAGACATCTCATCTAACAATAACCAAATACCATGTTATGGTATAAAGAACACAAGATTTGGGGTTAAATTGAGGTTCAAATTCCAACTATACCACTTGCTATCTGTGGTACCTCCAGCAAGTTAAATAAGGTCTTTGAACTTTATCTCCTCATCTAAAAATAATGACAGGGCAAAGAGACACATTGGAATTCATATATTTCACTGAGGCTTAGTGGGTAGAAGGGACCGATGACTAGAATACAGATCTCTAAAAACATTTTTGCTTTTTACCATCATCAAAATATCTCCCAGTATCCCATCTCCCAAAGAGCCAGAATATTTAAAAATAAAAAATAAAAACAAGAAGAAAAAGAGAGAAAAATCTCAATGATGAGACCGCTTATCCCTGAGAAAAGATGGTCTAGGACACCTACCATCCAAAAGGTTAAAACAAAAATGTCAAAAGAATACATGAACCAATGCTCACCCTGAGCTCATTTAATATCCCTCCCCTACTTCTCATGCTACTGGCATGGAGGCCACCCTAGCTGACACAAAGATCCGATACATGGGATTGCCAAAGAACCCAAGGACCCAAGATAGACTCACATCAAAGCCTGACCCTTTACCCTGAACTCCCTTCCCTCTCTCTAGATCTGTGGGGATCCTCACTCCAGACTGCAGAAACTTGTTCAGTCACAACAGCCAGCCAGCACTGGGTCAGCCCCCAGAGGCAGAAGCTTTTTGGGGCTCTGATGATGCTATATGGTGGGAGCGGACTGGGCTGCAAAGGATCTCTACAGAAGAATGGCGAAACTGAGGGAAAGAGCTATAAGTGAGAGTTGGGTAGATACCAAAGATGGATGGGCTGTCCTGAAAGGGCTCCTCAAGCCCTGACACTAGAGTCCTCCCTGAACACCCCAAAACACACATATATCTACATATACATACATATTCACATATCTGCATACCTCCATATGTATATATGGAGGTGTATGTATTATTAATTATTAATTTTTATCCATCACATTATCAATCATCAATCAAATTATTAATTAAATTTATCAAATCATTAATAAATTATTTTAATAAAAATTATTAATAAAAATATAATAGAAGCCTTAGGAGGTAGTTTACCCTTAATTGTGAATGGGCATTTTTATTCAGGTTTGGGATGTATTAGGTATCTCCTACTTATCTAGGAGTATTTTTTTTTCAATAGGAATTTTTTATTTTTATTAGATTAAAAAGTACAGATGGGATATGGGTAGGATGCTCTAGGGGAAAGAGACAAGGAAGAATTCGGAATACGTGATTGGTATGAGAGAAAAAGACAAATGGGGAGGGGCAGAGGCAGGGAGGTAAAGTCGGTAAGGTCCAGGTGACAAAGGGCAAAGATCCCATCTCACTCTAATATCACATATTTCTGTTTTGTATAAAATAACGATGGTGAATTGGATCATTAATTCTCAGTCTGTGGGCCAAGAATCTCCGAGGGACCAAAGCAAGCATTTTAATTTTGTCACATATTTTCTCTGTTAATGTATTACTAATAATGCAACTGCCATGATGTGGGGATTCATTAAATAAGTTAATATTAAAAACGATATCTCACATTTGAAAATGATAGGTAGGAAAGAGCCAAAGAGCACTGGGTATCATAGGGGCTTGTATGAGGTATCAGGTCCTAGGGAGATCATGACAGTTGAAGAGAGTCCACCAATACCATACAAAAATGGAACAAAGAACAAATTTAGAAACAAGGCAGGGGAGTATGGTTTTGGAAAGAATATTTCTGAGTAAGAGCACTTTTGATAAAGTGTAATGCTTGATGTGTTATGCTGAGTCTTATATGAGACTTCTTTTAAAAAAAAAAACTTTACCTTCTATCTTAGTCTCAGCTCTTTAGACAAGAGCAGCCAGGACTAGGCAATTAGGATTAAGTGACTTACCCAGGATCACACACCTAAAAAGTATCTTAAAGCCAAATTTCAACCACGATGCTCCCAACTCCAGGCCTGACTTCTATCCACTGTGCTACCTAGCTGCCCTTTGTATAATACTTTGAACAAGTGTTGCCTTCGGACACTCAGGGGACAAAAGTAGGTGGCTCAACAATATGGGATCAGTTTTATTCAGATATAATAGAGTGGTCCCCACAGAAAAATTTGGGAACCCAGTAAACTACATAATTTCTAGGTTCTCTTTTAGCACCAACCTGGATGTGCAATCTGTATGAGAGAAAATCATAGCTCTTGAGAATTGCAAGAGACTGCAGTGACCAGCACAAAAAAGAATTCCTCCTCTAACATTTCTGGCATGTAGTCATCTGTTTTTGCTTGAAGAACTTCAGGGAGTGGGGAACTCACACCTTTT
Source organism: Monodelphis domestica (assembly GCF_027887165.1). Taxonomy (NCBI): domain Eukaryota; kingdom Metazoa; phylum Chordata; class Mammalia; order Didelphimorphia; family Didelphidae; genus Monodelphis; species Monodelphis domestica. Next base: position 29,840,624 of record NC_077232.1, read on the forward strand.
GAGGCATCCCATTGTACTTTTAGACAGTTTTAATTAGGAATTTTTTTCCCCTACAAAAAAGACCAAATTTGCCTCTTTTTAATTCATATCTATTGCTATTGGTTCTGCCCTCTGGTGCCAAATAGAACAAAGGTAATCCCTTCTCCACATGGTAGCTATTCATTCCCTTGAAGATCATTATCCTATTTCTCCTGAATCCCGAATCTGAAGTGCCTTCACTTGATGCTCATGAGACATGGGCCCAAGATCTTTAACCATCTTGATTGCACTTCTCTAAACATCCATCATCTTCTAAATGTCCTTCTTAAACTGTGGCATCCAGAACTAAACCTAGTACTTCAGATGAGATCCAATGAGGGCAGAACACATGGAGACTATCCCTGCCCTATTTGTGGAATAGAGCGTCCAAGATGGGATGAAGACTTTGGCTACTCTACCCCTCTGCTGACTTTCATTGAGCTCAGACCACCAAATCCTCAAATCTTTTTCATAACTTGTTATCCAACCAAGCTGACCCCAAATTTACTTGTGACAGTGATTTTTGTTAGCTTATTGAAAAACTTAACATTTATCCTCATCCTGGTAGATTTATGCCTATTCTGTTAAGATCGTTATGGATCTTTCTCTGTCACCTATTGGGCAAACACAATCTTATGTCATCTGAAAATTTGATGAGCATGACATTAATGCCTTTATTTTTTCATTTATCCTTTTCTCTAAGATCCTGATCAAATTATATAATATAACATAAAATAGTCCAGACCCCTGAGATAACTCATTAGAGCTTCCTGCTTTAGTGAAATTGAACCACTAACAACCACTTTCAGTCTAGCTGAATACAACTGTTATTATCTAGTCCACATCTCTCCATCTTCTCCATGAAAATATTTTTTTTGTTTTATTGTAAGTATTTATACAGAATGTAAAAAAAAACATTGTAAAGAATTCCTTCATCTACTAGTTTAGTAATCCTGTCAAAAAAAGTAAATTTGGTTAGTCTGGCATGACCCATTCTTTTTTTTTCTTTAAGAAACCCTTACCTTCCCTCTTGGAGTCAATACTGTGTACTTTTTTTTCTCTAATACTTGTTTTTCTCTAATGCTGACTTAGCAATTACATCTACCAATTCTGTCATTATTCAAATTTGTAGTAGTTCATCTGGGCCAGGTGACTTGAATTCACCTACCATCTTTTCTGGACAGTTGGGTGGCACAGTGGATAGAGTGTCTGGTCTGGAGGAAGGAAGAACTGAGTTCAAATTTGACCTTAGTCACTTAAGAAGCCATATAACCTTGGGCAAGTCATTTAACTCTATTTGTCTCAATTTTCCCATCTATGAAATGAGTTGGAGAAAGAAATGGTAAACCATGTCAGTCTCTTTGCCAAGAAAACCCCAAATGGTGTCATGAAGAGTCAGACATGACTGAAATGACTGAACAACAACCATCTTCTCCACTGGGTTGCATTGTAACGAATTTCCTTGGAGACAATGTTATAAAAGTTAAATGTGGGAGGCAGCTAGGTGGCTCAGTGGATTGAGAGAAGAGGTCACTTCCTAGCTGTGTGACCCTGGGCAAGTCATTTAACTCCATTGCCTAGCCTTGACTATGCTTCTGCCTTGGAACCAATGTCCTGCTTCCTTAACCCAGTATCATCTGACTGTACTCTGATGTATTTGCATAGACTTCACCTGAGGAAGTCATAAAAAATGCAAACTCTTTCATTGAGTAAATGTTTCATTCTTTTCCTCTCCCCACCCCAAGACTTATTTTTGTATTTACCAGAATCATTCTTATAAGTTTCATCCTTCCCTTTTCTAAATGAAAAAGAATCAAATCCTCTCTCTATTTCAATTCTACAATTAGGACTGGTTGTTCCCCAGTGTGGGAAGTATTAATTACATCATTTGTCCTACTCTTTATTAGAATTCATTTATTTCTGGGAGAAACCACAGAAGATCTCCTAAATACAAAGAATTTGAAAGGCAGAATGTTACTTAGGAATTATCGTGCCCTTATTTTATTGTTGAGTAAACTAATGTCTAGAGAGATGAAATGAATCCCCTAAACTCCCGTGCAGCCTGCGTGAGGTCAGTCCTGCCCTGCTAGTCTTTTCTTGACCAAATTCAGCCCAGTCTTGGGACTTGGGGGAGGCAGGGGGCACAATAAAAATATCTCCTGAGTAGGGGTAGAAAGGAAGGGAAAGAAAGGAAGGGGATTTACGTTTAGGCAGGACCAATGATGTTTGGGCACTTTAAAAATGTCTTCTCACTACAAGCCTGTAAAGCAGATACTATTATGATCCCCATTTTACAGTTGGGGAAACTGAGGCAAATAGAAGGGTTTTTCATTTGTTTGTTTGTTTTTTAGTGACTTGCCCAGGGTCCCATAGTGTCTGAGGAATCATTTGAACTTGGGTTTTCCTGACTCCAGACCCTGTATGCTATCCATTATGCCCACATTCTAAGGTTAACTCTTATGGGGAGTTTTCCATGATAATCTTAGTGGTTAGGACTTTCTTGATCTATAAATTAACTGTGGATAGAGTGTTGAATTTGGTGTCAAGGAGACCTGAGTTTCTTTTCTTTTCTAAACCCTTACTTTCTGTCTTAGAATCAATACTATGTATTGGTTCTAAGGTAGAAGAGCAGTAAAGACTGGGTAATGGGGGTTAAAGGCCCAGGACCACAGAGCTAAGAAGTGTCTCAGGCCACATCTGAACCCAGGACCTCTCATTTGTAGGTCTGGCTCTCAATCCACTGAGTCACCTAGCTGCCCCTGAGACCCGAGTTTCAATCTCAACTTTTGGATATTTATTAATGGGACGACTCTACTCACCTGAAGTTCTCTCAGCTATAGTTTCATAAAGAAACCATTAAGGTTTGCAAAGCACCTTACCTATATTTTCTCATTTGAAATAGGAGTAATAAAACTTAAATCCTGGGGCAGTCTTATGAGGCTAAAATGAGATATTTGTCAAGGGTCTTGAAATTTTAAAATATTTATATTAATATTACTGGGCATTTTGGAGAGACAGAGGGATGGAGGGGAATTGAAAAATATTGAAAGTTTAGGGATATAGGTAATGATGCTAGAATAATTAGAGACATTCTTATTCCTTGAATACCAAGGGCCAATTACTTCTGAAAGTTAGAACTGTTCTTGTTTGTTTTCTGTCTACTGCTAAGATTCTGAATTAGACTAAGCAGGACTGATATAGAGTAGACGGGAGTGGGACAAACCCTCCACCAGCCTCTGGGGCCTGGCCTCAACTCTGAAGCTGAGGAAAAAACTCCAATCCCAACTGGTTATTAAACTTTATATTATTTGAATTCACAGTCAGATAAGTGGACTATCTTTTCTGGGCATAGAGGGAGCTGAACTTCGGTTCAGTCAATTCCAGGACAAACAGTCCTTATCGGACCCCTGCTGCTTCCTCTCGGCAGGGGGCATCTCTTTCCTTTGCCTCATCGAGTAATATTCCCTCTTTCCCCTTAAACTCCTCCATACCCCATACAAACCTCACTTTGTCCCCCTGTTTTCCAATCCTCCATTTCCTTTCCCAATAAATATTACACAAGCCATCCAGCTGTTAATTTCCCTTAATATTCTCTTTTTCTCCCTTCAAGATGGACTGTCTATAGCAAATGAATTGAAATTAATATTCAGTCATTGTGGGTAAATATGTAATCTCCCATCCACTGCTTTTTTCTGCCATATTATGGCAACTTTGGAGATTGAGTATAGAAAACATCATATAAATTCCCATCTTATTTTTTCTTGACATTTGATTCTATATATTTGTGCCCATAATCCTAAAGAGGATTTTTTTCTTATTGCTACATAGGATAAAAATGGAATGAAATTGAAAAAAATGGATGTCTTGTTAATAAATAGGAAAGGATTGTCTTCTTGTCATTTCTTGTCATTGGGCAACTACTTCAAAATATGAATACCTTTCCTGAATTCTTTCATTTCTTCCATATACTTAAAAGGCTAATGGAATTCAGAGATTAGCATTAGCTGAGGTTTGGGTGAATGGGAGTGATTTAATAAGAACCAGATGTTATGGAGAAATGATTTTTTAAAAGTTAAAAATGTTTCTTTTAATTAACGTGAGACAGTGCCCTAAATACACTCCCCCCTTGAAATGGAGCAAGGGAAGGTGTTTTAAATCCAGTTGATTAAGACTTTCATTTATGGCAAGTAAGAAAGAAAGTATTGTACACAATCCTCATTTTTTTTAGTTAGTATGAATTCAGTTAAAATGAACCTGTTTGTATTTGGAACTTTGAAGATCTATAAAAACAGGTCTGACATCAAAGACTCTATATGCCCAATGTGTATTCCTTCAGATTACTGTTAAGCAGTCTATCATCTTTACAGAAACACTTTTGTCAAATGCTTTTTATAAATTGATTGTTTGAAGAAATGGTTTGTTTTCTCAAGTAGTTGTTCTATTGTGTTTATACTGGAACCAGGCATTAAATTATCTTTTATTTGAGTATGTAAGCTCTCTTTGGATGACTTGTGCATTCTGAGGCCGCATCATTTATCTAAATCTGAGACTGATTTACAGAGGATTTTTTCCTTTTTTTTGTCTATACACATGACTTCATCAGTATAATGAATTCCTGATATAGAAAATCTTTCCAATGATAGGGACTGACAAATCTTCTATAACTTATATTATGGTTCTGTGAAGATGAGAGTAACTCTTCCCTTCCCACTTTTAGATTTAATGGCCAGAAATATATACACCCCACTTATCCTTAAGTATGGGGAGGTCTGTGACCCATGTGTGCTATAGTGAGTGACAAATCAGAGGGCAGTTCTAAGCAAAGCTATAGATGCATTTGGTCCATGTAAAGATGAAGGAAGGCACAGGAAGTGATGAAAGGAAGGGTCTTTAAAGGTGGTGAGAACTTCCTGTGAGCTGGAGAAGGAAATGGCAAACCATGCTAGTATCCTGCCCAAAGGATCAGACATTGATCTCCTTGACAAAGAATCAGACATGGCTGAAAAAAATGACCAAAATTTCTGACTTTGAGGCCACTTTTTTATTTGCTATCACAGGCAAATATTGTATTGTCATTTTTTCCCTGACTACTGGGACTGTATGGGGTGGACAGAGAAAGAGATATAAATGGATATGATGCTTTTTGGGGCAGAATCTCTACTTCTCACCATTGGGAGGATATCTGGAAAGGGGAGAGAGTGATTTCAATCAGAGGCACCAGAAAGCATAGAGAGGGCTGGTGTATGTGTTGTTATGAGGGCAACTGGACACTTAGGATGCAGGGGTATGGAAGGAGAAACAGTGGTGGTAATGAAAGTGTATATTTTGGTGTGAGAGCAGAGAAGGCAGAGGAAGAGAGAAATTCCTTAGTGGTATGAGTATGAGAGCAAAGAGTGAGTGTGAGGAGGGGAGCCCTGAGCACTACAGGGATTCTTCAAATGAATGAATAAAACTGGAACTGTTATTTCATTGTTCCTTTTATCAATATACACCAGCACTTACTCTAAAATAAATGTTTGGAACACTAAGAAGTTAATGGACTTGCTTAGGGTCATACTGTCATTATGTGTCAAAGTTGGGACTTGAACCTAGGTTTTCCTATCCAGCATACTCATGTCTTTCTATCCTTTGCCATTCTGCCTTTTCAATTTTTGTTTGAGTTTTCTCATCAATTCTCCTCCTTAGAGATACTCTTATTCATTAGCACTCTCTAAAAATTTTGTGTATACACTAATCCATCTATACATAGTACCTCCCCCTTAGGATGTAAGCTCCTTGAGGAAGGCACTATCTTTGGTGGTATCTTTGTATCTACAGTACCTCTCTCTATGTCTTGCAAATAGTAGGAGCTTAATAAATGCTTATCTAATTGGATAGAAAGAGTTCACCCAATGGATTGAAACTTGTCTTAGTTTTGGGGGATATCATTTGGGCTATCCATCTGATGTTTCTCATTTTTACTGGCCTTTCTTCCTTTTTGATTGAATATATCATTAATAATGTCTTTTATACTGTTTCTTAGAGGGGGCCAACACAATAACCTCCCCACTATTGTCCCATGTCTCTTTTGTGGCTGAAGGTCATCTACAGTTGGTGTCTGTATTTCTTTCGCTCTCATTCTTCTCTTAATTCTCTACCTTCTAACCCCCAACCTCCTCATTCAGTCGTCCTACCACCGCTACCTTTTTCTCTAACCTTTCTGGTCTTCTATTTTACTCACTCCTGTGTCCTCTATGAGCTAATGGCATTATCCTTCTTGCAGTTGCTATTAAGATGTCTATTCTCCCTCCTTGGAACACTAACCTTCCTCATCTCTGCTTCCTGCTTTCTTCTGTGGGTTCCTTCGGGTACCAGCTAACATACCCCCTTCTCCAGGAGGTCTTTCCTGACTGGCCATCCTTCTCTCTAATGCTGGTGTTTTCCCTCTGTGGATGCTTTCTTATTCCTCCTTTATATATCTCACTTGTACATGTTTGCTTGCATGTTGACTCCTCTACTAGACTGAATTCCTCGAGAGCAGGAACAGTCTTTTGCCTTTCTCTGTACCCTCAGCCTTTAGGACAGTGCCAGGCACATAACAGGCACTCAGTAAATGCTAATTGACTGACTGGCTGCAAGCAGGAGCCCATTTTTGCCCTATCATGTGCCTTTATATTGGCCTTTATGTGATTTATACATTTAATTCTACTGATGTCATGACACTTCATGATTCGTTGGCACATGATATCAGATTTAGTCACTCTAATTTGTACTTCCAACGCCAAAATCTCACAAAATACCTCTAGAATCGGATGATTGAGAATGAATGCAGAGTAGTAAACCGGTCATGGGGAATCCCTATAAGTGGTATACTAGTAAAAGCCTTAAAATGGGGTTAGAGAGACTTGGTTTGTATCTAGCCCCAGCTCCATCACTAACTTCCAATGGAATATTGCATAAATTGCTTCCTTTTTAGGTCTTGGAGTTTTCAGCTCTAAAACAAAGGAGTCTATGTCAATAAAACAAACCTTTGTTAAATGTTTCCAATATTTAGGGTCAATTCTGTACTCTGCCCCCATAAGGACATTGATTCTGTACTCTTGTCACTAAGGTCACAACAGCCAAAGAAAGATGGTAGCCGTGAAATGCTAAATAACTACATTGTCTAGACCTGGGTTCCCACCCTAGTGCTCTTTGGTGCCATCATTGAGTCAGGCACAGGAGATGCAAAGATGCAAACTTCTACAGCTGATGCCTTCCCAGAATTTCAAGCCTGCTGTGAGGATGCCACCTTTCACACATAAATATGATAGGGGCAAGGAAGATATCAGACCATGTCCTTTATGAAAATTTTGAGGAAGGAGAGAATACTTTCATTGGAAAGAGTAGACATGACTTCAGAGAGGAGCCTGGACCTGAATGAAGCCTTGGAGGAGGAGGATTTTAATGGGTAGAGATGGGAATAAAGTGGATATGGAAGGTATGGGAGACTATGAAAGCATGGAATCAGGAGACGGTGGAAAAACCTAGTAATCTCGTTTGACTGAATGTAGAGCATATAAAGAGAAGTGATATCAATCCATTCACAAGTATTTTCCTATGTGCATATATTAAGCTCATTCATCAAGTAGCTAGCATGTGCCAGGCTCTGTGCCATCTGCTGGGGACACAAAAGTTAAAAAACAGGTTTTTGCTCTCAAGGAAGATTTGTATAGGCAGATAAAATAGATTCTTGGTGACTTGGAGGGCAAGTGTGGCATTAGCAGCCAAGAAAGATGTCATGGATAAAATGGTACTTGAACTGAACCTAGAAGGAAACTAAGCATTAGCAAAAGCAGGCTGATGTGAAGAGGGAGTGCCTCTGGTGCATGAGAGCCAGAGATGACAAAGAAATGGAACCAAAGGATGAAGCCTTGAATAGTAAAAGACCAGTCTAGCTGAACCAGAGTATGTGAGGAGGAATGTGCAATAAGGCTGAAAAGGTGGACTGAGGACAAATTGTATAGGGCTATAAATTCTAAATAATTTGTTTTTGATCATGGTGGAGAGTGGTAGTTGGACATCACCAAATTTATTGAGTAGGAGACAGACATAGTCAGACATGTGCTTTAAGAAAATCGCTTTGAAAGCTGCATAAATGATGGACTGGAGAGGGAAGAGACAAGGTAGAAAGATGAATAGGAAGGCTATTATAATTGTGGCAGTGAGAAGTGATAAGGTTCTGAACTAGACTGGTGATTATGTAACTGGCGAGAAGAGGCTAGATTCAAGAGACACGTAGGAAGAAATGACAAGATTTGGCAACTCATGGACATGTGGTATAAGTGAAAATAAGAAATTCAAGATAATGCTGATATAGTGAACCTAAGTGGCTGGAAAGGTAGTGGTGGCCTTTACAGAAATGGAAAGGTTCAAGAAAAGGAGTGAGTTGGGCACGAGGGATTGGGGATGAGTCTTGGTTTGGATATTTTGAGTTTGAATTGTTTATAAGTAGTTGTAGCTCAGGAGAGATCTGGGCTAGAAATATTGATATGAGAATCAGGTACGGTCATTAAACATGTGGGAGTTGATGAAGTCTCCAAGTGTGAGTGTAGAGTGAGAAGAAGCCTCAGGACAGAACCGTGAGGCATAGCCTCAAGTAGAGAATGTGTTAGGATGATGACCTAGCAAAGAGGGGTGGAAAGGGGTGTTTAGACAGGTTGGAGCAAAAAGCAAGAGAGAACACTTACAAAATTCCTAGGAGGAGAAAATATCCAGGAGAAGAGAAGTCAAGAAGGATGACTAGTGAGAAATAGTCATTAGATTTGACAATTAAATGATCACTGGAGATTTTGAAAGGGGGTAGTTTTCATTAAGTGATGAAATAAGACTGTAAAACTAGCTGGACGTCAAAATGTAGATAAATGCCAGGTTAAGGAATTCATATTTTATTCTATTGGCAATAGGGAGCCACTGAGGGGGTTTTGATCAGAGGTTTTGATATGGTAAGACCTGTGCATTAGGAAGATTGCTTTGGCAGCTGTGTGAAAGACCTTAGTGGGAGGCAAATAAATTGTGTGCTATTTACAGATGTCCAGGGAAGAGGTACAAGTCTATATATTTATTTACTGAGTCTCTCTCTCTCTCTCTCTCTCTCTCTCTCTCTCTCTCTCTCTCTCTCTCTCCTTTCACTTCCCTCCTCTCCCCCCTCGTTCATTCTTTCATAATCAGTGCTGAATGCAGAGGATGAATTTATGTAAGAGATATGTATGTAGAAGAGGGATGACCTGGAATGTCCCCTTCAGCTCTTGGGTTTAGGGATTCTATGAACCTGAAGGTCATGAAGATCAGCAATGAATTGATTACTGGTCTTGAATGAACAATTGAATTATTGAGTTAACTGAGCACAGTGGAGAAAGTGTTGGGTCTGGAGTCATTTTCTTGAATTAAAATCTGACCTCAGAATTTTATTAGCTGTGTGACCCTGGGCAAGTCAATCCTGTTTGCCTCAGTTCCCTCAATTTGTAAAATGGGCTGGAGAAGGAAATGGCAAATCACTCCAATATCTTTGCCAAGAAAATCCCAAATGGGAGTAGAAATGCAAAAGCAAAACTATGACATCATTTATTACATGCTTATATGGGTATGTGATTTGGGGTTTAGGCTTTAAAAAATCACTCTATAGCAAAAATGAATAATATGGAAATAGATATCAAGTGATAACATTCGTCCAACCCAGTGGCATTGCTTGTTGGCTCTGGGAGGGGAGAGGAAAAGAAACTGAATCATGTAAACATGGAAAAATATTGAAAAAAAGAAAACCTCAAATGGGGCCACAAAGTCTGATACAAATGAAATGACTAAACAACAAAAACAAATCAATGAACAATTGAACTATTGAATTAACTGGGCAAGTTAGGTGATACAGTGGAAAGAGTGCCTAGCCTGGAGTCAGTAAGATTCATCTTCCAAAGTTTAAATCCAGCCTTAGACAATTATTAGCTGTGTGACCCTGGACAAGTTAATTTTACTCTGTCTCAATTTCCTCACCTATAAAATGTCCTGGAGAAGAAAATGGCAAACTACTCCAGGATCTTGGCCAAGAAAACCTCAGCAGAAGTCATAAAGAGTTAGGCATAACTAAAATGACTGAACAACAGTGAATGAACAATCATCCAACTTGATTGCTTTTTACCTCTTCTTGGGAGGAGATGATGTCAGTTGCATCGCTTCACTGGGCTGCTCTCTAGGTTTTTGAAAGGCAGAGGCCACTGTGTGTCTCATTACAAAATTCTCTTCTATAGCTCTTAAAGGAGGTGAATCTGATCAACTACTGGGTCAAGTGGTGCCACCATTTTTCTCCTTCAAAACCAGCTTTTCAGGATCCCCTTAACAGTAGAAGGACCAGGGGAAAAATTTCCCTATTGATGCATTAAGGGATACATTTATTGTGTTTTCCTAAGCTGTTAGAGGAGTTCAGGGTTTATCTTCTCTCTCTCTGTCTCTCTCTCTCTCTCTGTCTCTGTCTCTGTCTCTGTCTCTCTCTCTGTCTCTCTCTCTCTCTGTCTCTCTCTCTGTTTCTGTCTCTGTCTCTCTCTCTCTCTCTGTCTGTCTCTCTCTCTGTCTGTCTCTCTGTCTGTCTGTCTGTCTGTCTGTCTGTCTCTCCTCTCTCTCTTTTTGGTGTATCTATCAACTTTGAGCAGCAATGTTCAGTGGTGCCCCATCATATACATCCCCTGACAGCACTTTGCATTTCACCTGGCCACCTGCCAAAGGGTCTTTGGTTTCTATAGATCAGATTTTGGTCACAATTCCTTTCAGTTCTGCCTCGTTTGGGATTTGGAAAACCTGCATTTTATAGCTTTAATTTTCTGCATCAAACTGACAGACCTTATCTTTATGTTGACTGAATAACATAATTGATATGACATTTAGTATCCCATAACTATGTTCTTTCCTTTGTATTTACAAAATTGTTCTGACTCATTGATTTTTATTTCACTCTTGATTTTCTTCTTCCTATAGCGTGGCTCTGAAGCAAATTCCTTTGCCCGGGTGGCTGTCTGTGGGGCTATCGTCCCTAGAGACTTTGGTCTTACTTACTTTGCATCATTACTGTTAAAGAGGCTTCATTCCAGGAATTTTTACAAGAATTTCACAGGAAGTGGGGCCCTAGCAGGAGGAATGGGACATTCCTCTGTGACTACTTAGATGATTTGTTCATTAGAATCAGGGAAGCCAATAATATTAGAGCAATAAACTGATTCAGGTAGGGTTGAGGTTGAAATATCAATGATGGGGCACACAAGAATACTCTAAACTCTGCTTCCTTGATCTATTCAATGAATTCAGAATAAGAAGATCTCAGACAGCAGGCTGATGACTATTTTAATTTTATTTTTAAACCCTCACTTTCCATCTTATAATCAATACTGTGTATTGGTTCCAAGGCAGAAGAGCCGAAGGGTTAAGCAATAGGAGTTAAGTGACTTGCCTAGAATCACACAGCTAAGAAGTGTCAAATTTGAACCCAGAACCTCTTTTCTCTGGTCCTGGCTCTTGCTTCACTGAGCCACCTAACTGCCTCCCATCCCCACTCCCCAGTCTGATTATTACTCAATCTCTGCTACTGCTTTAGAAATGTCAATCCTTCGGGCTGCTCTTACTATCTCCATGTTTATAACTGGCTTAGGGAGATGGAGAAGAGCAGATGAACACCCATCTGGGTCCCAGTGTCCTCAGATGGGGCTGTGTCCTCAAATGACCTGATGACTGACTGATTGATGAGTTCCAGTCACCTGCTCAAACTTCAAAGGCGCTAGGATGTTAGATGGAGCTTTTCTGTCCTAATTGTGATTCATGGATACCCATCCTCGACTCAGCTTCCTTGTTGCTATGCTTCTGATTGAGTTGTGATCTGGAAAAGCTGATGTAAATTTTCTCAGATTTCCATTATCCAATTTTCTCTCCCTGACAGCGGTAAATAATCAATTCTAGCGTGGGGGATGCAGATTATCAGACAAGACATAACATTGTTTGCATTTTCCCATTTTCACCCAGATGTCACTCTAGGCACTTTCTTATTTTCTCCATCCTCCTTTTGTTTTCTTGGATATTTTCTTTTTGATTCTTTTACTCTTTTGTGTGTTTTATCCCTTTTTCCCACTAAGTAAAAGAATAGATTAGGAAAATGGAGGAAAGTGGGTATCCTTTTATTTTTTTATACTTTATTTAATTTTTAATAATAAATTGAAATCTGTTACATACAATGAGGTAGACATTGGCAGGATTATTATTAATAAAATAGAATATTAAGCTACTCTGTTCTCTAGCAGCAGGTAACACAAGGCACTAAAATTAAGAAAATTCATGTTATACTTTCAGCTCACTTACCTTTACCTCATTCTTTTACATTTTTCTTAATATCTTTTCTTTGTCCATCACCTTGTCACCATATGCTAATTGCTAAGCATCTCCCCCCCCCCCTTTTTTTAGTTTGTTGCTAACAAATAGGCAAAGGAGTATCTTCTACTCTCTTTTAAGACTTGTCTCCTGATATGCAATTCTAGTATGCTTGAGATTTAAAGCTCTCATTAGAATTGGATTCTGAAACTCTCCAGCAGGCTTGCTGGTGTGACTGATAATAATCATTTCACCTTCTTCACACCTATTAAGCCCTCGTGGCTAATTTTTAGAGACTTTTCTTTTGCTGTTGATTCATATTTGCCAAACCCATTCCCTTACTAGTGACATGATGGCTCCCACAAGAGGCCTTTTGTTTGAAAACCGTATGCAGAGCTGGGCCCCCAGTAGCCCAACATTGATCTGTGGGATGATGAGGGCGAAGGACATCACCTATGTCTCTGTACCTGACTGCATTTTTCTGTAGTTTTCTTAATCGTTCGATTTCTTTCCTTCCTTCCTTCCTTCCTTCCTTCCTTCCTTCCTTCCTTCCTTCCTTCCTTCCTTCCTTCCTTCCTTCCTTCCTTCCTTCCTTCCTTCCTTCCTTCCTTCCTTCCTTCCTTCCTTCCTTCCTTCCTTCCTTCCTTCCTTCCTTCCTTCCTTTCTTTCTCTTTCTTTCTTTCTCTTTCTTTCTTTCTTTCTTTCTTTCTTTCTTTCTTTCTTTCTTTCTTTCTTTCTTTCTTTCTTTCTTTCTTTCTTTCTTTCTTTCTTTCTTTCTTTCTTTCTTTCTTTCTTTCTTTCTTTCTTTCTTTCTTTCTTTCTTTCTTTCTTTCTTTCTTTCTTTCTTTCTTTCTTTCTTTCTTAAAATTTTTTTAAAATTAAAACCCTTACCTTCCATCTTGGAGTCAATACTGTGTATTGGTTCTAAGGCAGAAGAGTGGTAAGGGCTAAGCAATGGGGGTTAAGTGACTTGCCCAAGGTCACATAGATAGGAAGTATCTGAAGCCAGATTTGAACCGAGGACCTCTCATCTCTAGGCCTGGCTCTCAATCTACTAAGCTACCCAGCTACCCAGCTGCCCCCTGTTTGTCCTTCTTTCAAAGAGGACTACTGTCATCATGGGAGTGATAATTTGCACATAAATTGGATTTAAGTGAGACAGAGTTTCAAAGGGCTTTAGGCCTTACTCTCTCTTCCAGAACCATCAAAGTCGAGGGACAAGACAAAAGTCAGGATGACTGGTGATGGCCTGGGATAGAATGGATGACCTTGGCTTCTTCATTGTCTGACCAAATGCTAAGCATACTACTTTTGTTCAGGAGAGCGATTTTCGGTCAAACTGGACTCTTAGCTATTCTCTGACCTTGTCCTGATATCTCCCCTCTCTAAAAATTTGTGCAAGGGTGTCAATTTTGCCTGAAATGTACTCTCTTCTCATTTTGGCCAACTAAAATCTTTTTCTTCTTCCGAGGTCCAGCACACATACCTACCTCCTCCTTTGAAGCCTTTCCAGATTCCTCCAGCTAATCCTGATTTCTCCTTCTTCATTTTTCCTATCAGGGTATCTTTTTTTAAATCTTGCTTACACTGTTCTTTGCATGATACTTATTTGGGTACATATTATCAGGAGATTAAACTCTTTGAGATCAGGTCTTTAGAGTTAGAGATCCTGGGTTCAAATCCCACTTCTGGTAATTAATACCTATGATCAAGCCATTGAATTTCCTTATATTGAAATTTTTTCATCTATGAAACAAAGACATTGAACTAAATGTCTACTGAGATAATTTATGACTCAAAACTCTATGATCTTATGGATTCTAAGGTGGTTAAAAATTATGATGATGAAACAACATACCAAAACTTCTGGGAGGTAACTAAAATAGTCCTCAGAGGGAAATCATGTCCTCATTAGCAGACATTAACAAAGTAGAAAATAAAGAGAAATAGTGAACTGAACATTCATTTAAAAAATTTATAAAGTTAACATATAAACCCAAAATAATCTCAAAGGATAAGATATTAAAATTAGAAGAGAAATAGGAAAATGGAAAATCAAAGAGACTATGGAAAATTAAGAAAATTGATAAAACTATAGCAAACTGGATTATAAAGATGAGGAGAGAAAATCCAATCAAGAAAAATATCAAAAGAGCAAGAGGAAATCACAGAAAACTAGAAAATATTAAATACTCTGTGTGGTTATTTGCTACTAAAGAACACAAAAGAAATAGAGGAATAGCTTAAAAAACCCTCACTGACAAAAAAAAAAACACATAGAAATAGTAAATAATCCAATTTCTAAAAAGGAAAGAAAATTAGTTATAAAATCTATTGAGAAAGGGGAGTGGATATACCTGGGCATGATGGATTAACTAGGATAAAAGCTATGAAATTTATAAAAATAATTGATATCTATGCTACATAAATTATTCTCAAAAACTGAAAAAGAAAATACCACACTATATCCTTTTATCAGACAATTATAGTTATAATATCTTAACCAGGGAATAAGAAATAAAAGAAGGAAAAACCAATATAATTCATGAATATTCAAAATTCTGATTTTGTCAAAGAGGCTATGATAAATGTATCCAAGAAATATTATTTATTGTCATTTATACCAAGATTGCAAGAATAGTTCAACATTAGGAAAACAAGCAGTATAATTAATCATATTAAAATAATTAATCATATTAAAAATAAAGTATCTAAAACTATATAATTATCTTAATTGATATAGAAAAATTCTTTGATAAAGCACAATATTCATTTATGTTAGGCTTTTATGTACTTTCATTTATGTAGACTTTTTACAAAATATAATATAATAACAAAATATATATTTTAATATCATAAAAGTATCTAAAACCAAAAGCAAACATCATGTGAAATGGGAATACACCAGAAGAAATAAAATTACTCTTATTTGCTGATGATATGATGAGGGTTTTTTGGAAATTCTTAGAGAATCAGCAAAAATATTGAGAAAATGCTTTAGCAAAGTTATAGGTTACAAAATAAACTCTCAAAAATTAACAGCATTTCTATATAATAATAATGGAATCCAAGAAGCAAGAATCAAAGGGAAATCCCATTCAAAATAATTATAAAATGCATAAAATATCTGAAGTTTAAAGCTCAAAAGATAACTGTACAGATTTTGTTACAAAATGTTCCTTAAAGAAATAAGGAACAACTTAAAAAATATTAGCATAAAATTCAGTGCTCACAGATTGGGTTGTGTAAAAATAATAAAAATGACATTATCACCTAAGTTAATTTACTGTTTTAATCCTAGTCTAATCAAATTATTAATAGGGAACTTTATAAAACAAGAGAAAATAATTTTAAAAATACATTTGGGAAAATAAAAATAATGTAAAATATCAAGAAATATTATGAAAACGCATAAAGATGAAAGGGAAAGAATCCTTTCAAACCTTAAACTGTATTATGAAGTAGCATTAATCAAAAATGGATGGAATAGAGTAGATAAGAGGGAAACAGAAACAACGGAACTTTATTCCCCAGTGTTTGATAAATTAGAAAACACAGGAAAGAACACCCTATTTGATAAGACTTTCTGTGAAAACTGGAAAGTAGCCTGGCAGAAATTAGTTTTAGACCCACCTTGAACCATATTCTGTAATGCATTCTAAATGAATATGTGGCCTTTATATTAAAGATCATATTATAAAAATTATTAGAAAGAAAACAAGTCATATACCTTTGATAGGTATGGATGGGCAACATATCCTTAACCAAGCAATTGATAAATTTAATCACAGATAAAATGAATAACTTTGATAACATGAAATTGAAGTATTTGCACAAAGAAAATTAATGCCTCTAGGATAAAATGGGGAGTGTTCAAAGGTGGAGTAAACTTTCTCTCTCTGATAAGACTTTGGTGTCCAAGATATGTAAACAGTTAACATATATGTTTATACACATACATGTATATACAATGAATATACACACAAATACACTCTGTGTATTAAGTATTAAGACTGAACACCAGAGAGGCAGAGTCAAGATGGCAGCCTAGAAGCAGCAAAATTTCAGACCTCTGAATACCCTTCCTTACCAATTACAAACTAAATGCTCCCAGGGGACTGAAAATCAATATGTATGCCCCCCCCCCCAAGCTGGAATTCAAGAACACTCGGGTTTAAGGGGAAGGCAGAAGGAAGGTCCTAGGACCCACTCCCCCCAACCTAGAGCATTAAGTCTCCAGTGGCAGCGGGAACCTCTAGGCGGGCAAAGGTGCTTGTCTGGAGGGTGTATCTTGTGGGCAGGGCTGTGCCAGGCTCAGAGTGTCGAACACAGGTGGTGGGGAAGGAACTGGAGAGGGAGTGCAGAGCAAACAGCCTGGTCATAGTGGCTGAGACCCTCCATATTACTCCAGTCTTCCAGGAGGTTTTGGCCTCAGGGCACATCCAGCCCAACCCAGCTGAACTTAATCCAATCAAAAGACTTCAGAGGTTAGAGAAGCCCAAGCTCCAACACCCCTCCCCCACATACTGCTGGACCTTAATCCAATCAAAAGCCTCCAGAGGACAGGGAAGCTCAAACTCCAACAACCCCCACAGACTTCATGAAGAGATCTTCTGTCAAAGCTCCAAGAGGGGAGACTGGCAGAAAACCCCAAAACCAAAAAAGTGAGAGGAGCAAGAGCACAGACAAATATGGGGAGTAAAGAAGGGGTAAATATGAGCAAACAACAAAAAAAGAAGAAAGAAATTACAACAGACAGCTTCTATACAGGCAACGAATAAAGAGCAAATGGAACAGAGGAAGAGGGATCATCAAACAATAAATCAGAAATCCCAGTGAATTGGATACCGGCTTTGGAAGAACTCAAAATGCATTTCAAAACACAATTAAGAGAGGCTGAAAACAATAGGGAAAAGAACTTAAAAACTAAGACAAGTCATCTGGAAACAGGGAATAGTGTCTTGAAAGCCAAAATCAACCAGCTTGAAAATGAGGAAAAGGAGATGAAAGATGAGGCAAAGAAGATGAAAGATAAGGCAAGGAAGATGAAAGATGAGGCAAAGGAGATGAAAGATGAGGTAAAGAGGATGAAAGATGACCTCCATAGAAAATCAGACCAGAAGGAAAAGGATAACCAAAAAGCCAGGGATGAAATCCAGTCTTTAAGAACCATAATACAACAACTAGAATTAAGTGACCTCACAAGCCAGCAGGACACTATAAAACAAAACTAAAAGAATGAAAAAATTGAGGAAAATATGAAACATCTCATTCACAAAACAGAAGATTTAGAAAATTATTTGAGGAGAGACAATTTAAGAATCATTGGTCTACCAGAAGACCATGACAAAAGAAAATGCTTGGACATAATACTATGGGAAATTATTCAAGAAAACTGTCCCGATATTCTAGAACAAGAGGGAAAAGTTGAGATGGAAAGAATCCATAGATCACCCCCTGTACTTAATCCTCAACTGACAACACCCAGGAATGTTATAGTCAAATTCAAGAACTATCAGACCAAGGAAAAAATATTACAAGTTGCCAAGAAGAAGTCATTCAGATACCATGGAACCACAGTGAGGATAATGTAGGATCTGGCTGCATCTATACTGAAGGACCAAAAGGCATGGAATACGATACTCCGTAAAGCAAGGGAACTATGTCTACAACCAAGAATTAACTACCCAGCAAAACTGACTATATTCTTACAGGGGAAAGTATGGTCATTCAACAAAATAGAATTCCAAAAATTTGTAAAGAAAAGATTAGACCTGAACTGAAAATTTGATGCCTAAGCACAGAACTCAAGAGAATTATCAAAAGGTAATTAAAAAAGAGGGGAAAAACAT
The DNA here is from genome assembly GCF_027887165.1 of Monodelphis domestica. NCBI lineage: Eukaryota > Metazoa > Chordata > Mammalia > Didelphimorphia > Didelphidae > Monodelphis > Monodelphis domestica. The sequence goes on from NC_077232.1 coordinate 29,858,854, forward strand.
TAAAACAAAACAACAACAACAACAAAACCAAAACCCTTTTTAAAAAGAGACTCCATAAGTTAAAATTATATGTATCCCGATAAGAAAAGAGGTCATTAGTATCTCTTTAAAAACTATTATTATCACCTGGGCAGCTAGAAGAATTACATTTAGAAGGAACAGTGACAAATTGTATAGGATGAAATAACAAGACATAAATAGGTATATATATATATATATATATATATATATATATATATCTTCATATATATATGCAACTAGAGCTAAAAAAGAGGTTAATATTAAAGAAATGGGAAAAGAAACAAATGGGGGTAAATTTATATGTCACAAAGAAGCTCATGGCAGGAGTGAGGAAGAACATCAATACACTGGAAGGGTAAAGAGGTTTGAGATAGGAAATACTCAACTCTTACATGCATTGAAATTGACCCAAAGAGGGAAAAACAATCCAATCCATTGGGGCAGAGAATAGATTCACACCCTATAGGGGAGTAGAAGGATAACAAACAGACTGGTGGGGAGGGAAGCAGTATAAGGGAGGGGGTGGGGGGTAGTTTTAAAAAGACTGCAAAGAAAATAAGGGGGGAATAATAAGGAAGGGGGTAGAAAGAGAAATAAAATAAGGGTGGAAACTAGGGGGACTGATTAAAAACAAACATTGGTGTAGAAGGAAATAGTGAAAGACGAAAAGGCAGGACTAGGAGTAGAAATCAAAATGCTGGGAAATACACAGCTGGTAATCATAACTGAATGTGAATGGAATGAACTCACCCATAAAATGCAAGTGAATAGCAGAGTGGATTAGAATCCAAAACCCTACCATATGCTATCTACAAGAAACACACATGAGGAACATAGATATGCATAGGGTGAAAGTAAGAGGATGGAGCCAAATCTATTGGGCATCAACTGATTAAAAGAAGGCAGGAGTCACAATCATGATGTCTGACAAAGCCAAAGTAAAAATAAATCTAGTTAAATGAGATAGGGAAGGTAACTACATCCTGATAAAAGGCAGTATAGACAATGAGGAAATATCAGTACTCAACATGTATGCACCAAATGGTGCATCCAAATTTCTAAAGGAGAAACTAGTGGAGCTCAAGAATGAAATAGATAGAAAAATTATACTAGTGGGAGACCCGAACCTTCCTCCAAACTAGATAAATCAAACAAAAAAAAATAAGAAAGAGATAAGAGAAGTGAATGAAATCTTAGAAAATTAGAGTTAGTAGATATGTGGAGAAAAATGAATAGGGACAAAAAGTAATACACCTTCTTTTCAGCAGCACATGGTACATTCACAAAAAATGACCATGAATTAGGGCATAAAAACATTGCAAACAAGTGCAAAAGAACAGAAATAATAAATGCAACCTTCTCAGATCACAATGCGATGAAAATAATAATTAGTAAGGGTACATGGAGAGGTAAATAAAAAATTAATTGGAAGTTAAACAATATGATTCTCCAAAAGTGGTTATTCAAAGAACAAATCATAGAAACAATAATTTCATTGAAGAAAATGACAATGATGAGACATCCTTTCAAAACCTATGGCATGCAGCCAAAGCAGTACTCAGGGGGAAATTTATATCCTTGAGTTCATATATTAACAAATTAGGGAGGGCAGAGGTCAATTAATTGGGCATGCAAATTAAAAAACTAGAGAGTGAACAAATTAAAAATCCTCAGATGAAGACTAAATTAGAGATCCTAAAAATCAAAGGAGAAATTAATAAAATTGAAAGTCAAAGAAGTATTGATTTAATAAATAAGACTAGAAGCTGGTACTTTGAAAAAACAAATAAAATAGACAAAGTACTGGTCAGTCTAATTAAAAAAAGGAAAGAAGAAAACCAAATTGACATTATCCAAGATGAAAAGAGAGACCTCATTTCTAGTGAAGGGGAAATTAAGGCAATCATTAAAAACTATTATGCCCAACTGTGTGGCAACAAATATGTCAATCTAGGTGATATGGATGAATACTTACAAAACTATAAACTGCCTAGACTAACAGAGGAAGAAATAGATTACCTAAACAACCCCATATCAGAAAAAGAAATTGAACAAGCCATCAAAGAACTCCCTAAGAAAAAATCCCCAGGTCCAGATGGATTCACAAATGAATTCTATCAAACGTTCAAAGAACAACTAATCCCAATATTATACAAACTATTTGACAGAATAAGAAAAGGAGTTCTACCAAATTCATTTTACAACACAAATATGATACTGATCCCAAAACCAGGCAGGTCAAAAACAGAGAAAGAAAACTATAGACCAATCTCCCTAATGAATATAGATGCAAAAATCTTAAATAGGATACTAGCAAAAAGACTCCAGCAAGTCATCACAAGGGTTATTCACTATGAACAGATAGGATTCATACTAGGAATGCAAGGATGGTTCAATATTAGGAAAACCATCCCCAAAATTGACCATATTAACAAGCAAACTGACAAAAATCACATGATTATCTCAATAGATACAGAAAAAGCCTTTGATAAAATACAACACCCATTCCTATTGAAAACGCTAGAAAGTATAGGAATAGAAGGGCCTTTCCTAAAAATAATAAACAGTATATATCTAAAACCATCAGCAAACATCATCTGCAATGGTGATAAACTAGATGCCTTCCCAATAAGATCAGAAGTGAAACAAGGATTCCCATTATCACCTCTATTATTTAACATTGTACTAGAAACACTAGCAGTAGCAATTAGAGAAGAAAAAGAAATTGAAGGTATTAAAATTGGCAATGAGGAGACCAAGCTCTGGACTCTAAATGTAGACTCTAAATGAACATCCTAGTGCAAACAACAACATGGAAATAGGTTCTGATCTAGGACACAAGTAATACCCAATGAAATTGCGTATTGGCTGCAGAAAGGGTGGGTGGAGGGGAGGGAAGGAATAAAGTGATTATTGTAACCCCCTCTCCCCAAAGACTAAGCACCATTTCCAAATAGGCAAATGGTCAAAGAATATAAACAAACAGAACTCTAAACTATTAACTCTATGAAAAAAACTCCAAATATTCCAAATAACTTAAGAAGAAGAGATGCAATTCAATGCAAGCCTAGATGACAAGCCTGGGAATAGACGAGAAGAATCAATCTTGGAGGAGTTGTGACAAGATGGAGACACCAGATTGGGCTTGTTAATGGTGATTTGAGGCTGTTATTGATGAAGGTTTGTTCAACCTACTAACAACTATTAACATAAAGGACAATAATAATAATAATTTTGAAGAAAAAGCTCTTTATAAGAGATAAAACTAAATCTTGTTTAAAACTCTTTAAAAAAGGATAGGAAAATGCCCTGTCTAAAATTATTGTTGATCAGACATTTCAGCGTCCAACTCTTCATGACTCCATCTGGAGTTTTCTTGGAAGAGGTACTGGAGTGGTTTGCCATTTTCTTCTCTAGCTCATTTTACAGAGGAAGAAACTGAGGCAAACAGGTTTAAGTGATTTGCCCAGTGTCACACAGCTAAGTGAGAGTCTAAGGTCAAATTTGAACTCAATACTTTGAACTGAATCTTCCTGACTCTAAGTCTGACATTCTATTCATTATACCACCTAGCTGCCCCATTGTTGTAAATAATATCTATTTAAATTCAACAATCTTGGGCAGGAAAAAAGGGAAGGGAGGAAGGGAAGGAGAGAGAGAGAAAGAGAGAACATGGATCAAAAAATGTCAGAAAACTATTATTTAGATTGCATTTAAATGGAATCTAGAGAAAATATAAAAAATAAAGCACAGAAAGAAATAAAACCAAAAGTTATCATTATATGCAATAGAGTTAAAACAAAGATGCTAATTATCGCTTTTATTTCTGCCAGCACACTAAAAAAATTAGATTCAGCAAAAGACATGAAAAATTTCAGAAAATGAACATAGGTAAAGAAGAGACAAAATAATCACTTTTCAGATGACGTGGGAACTCTAGAAAGTAATTGAAAATTAACCGAAACCATAATTTCCACCAAGAAGACATAAAAAATGAATCTCAATCATAGTAGCTATAGAATATGTAAATATTTAGCAGTCTGTATATTAGGATGTACATGAAAATCATATGAATAAAACTATAAAATAATATTTACAGAAATAAAGACCTAAATGCATATAGAGATATTAATTACTTATGGCTGCTAAATTAATTAATGGTAACATTACTGAAGTCAATTTGCTTATTAAGTGTCATGTCATCAAACTATAAAAAAGAAAAATAATAAAATTCACCCAGAGGAACAAAAAAATCAAGATCTTCAAGGAAAATAATAGAGAAAAATTGAATGGAAATGGGCCTAGATCTCTAGCTATTCAATAAAACAATAATTATCCAAATTGTTTGGGACTGACTAGAAAATAGAGAAATCTATCAATGTATAAAATTAGGTATCTAGTATATAGAAACAAATGAAAATAGTAACATAGTGTTTATCAAATACCATATTCAGTAAACCTAACAACTGTAACTACTTGGGTACATACTCATTATTTGACAAAAAAAAAAAAACTGTTGGGAAAACTGGAAAGCAGTTTGGTAGAAATTAGATTCTTTATTTCTGTAAAAAAGTGTATTCATATAGTTCTCATGTGTGTCTTAGTAGATTAACTTCTAAGTATTTTATACATTTTTTGATACTATGAATAGGCAGAAGAGAAAAAAAGGCCAGGCAATTGGGATTAAATGACATGTGCTCAGGGTACCATAGCTAGGAAGCATCTAAGGACAAATCTGAACCCAGGACCTCCCATCTCTAGCTCTTGCTCTCTATCCACTGATATATGTAGCTACCCCTATTTTGATACATTTTAAATGACTTTCTAGAGTTGCTATATAATCTGATAAGTGATAATTTTGTTTCAGTTTGGTAGAAAGCTGAAACCAAGAGGTCCCTTCGTGTATCTTTATGAGCTTTGAGGAGATTTTTGCTCTAGATATAAAAGATTAAAACACATTAGAGAAGCATGAAAAAAAATCTTTAACAACTATAAGTAGGAAGAACATTTTATGACCAGATGAAGGGTAGAAAAGGTCATGAAAACAATGTTTTACTTTGCAAACATAAAATTAAGAACTTTTTGCACAGAAAATGATGCAGTTGTAATTAGAAGAGAGATAGTTAATTGGGAAAAAAATCTTTGCAGTTCTTGCAGAAAATCTTTTCTTTGCCTGATACACAAAACACATAAGGAATTGATTCAAATAGGTAAGAATTATTGCCATTTATGCCTCCCCCACAAGTGAATGAGAGAAAGTTATAAACAGGTGGCCTTCAAAAGAAGAAATTTAAGCTATGAATATCCAAATGAAAAAGAAATGCTCCAAATCAATAACTTTTAGTTCTACTTCATCCTATTAGATCTGCAAAGTTACCAAAAAGGAAAGCTGCAATGGTTAAAAGGGCTTCAGAGAGACAATGTCACTTATACACTGTTGATAGAGTTGTGGATTGTTCCAGTCATTCTGGAAAAGAATTGGGAACTACTTCTGAGAGGTCACTACATTGACACAAGTACTAGATTTACAACCTAAAGGGATCCAGAAAGAAAGATTCATATGTACGTGAATATTAATAACAGTGTTTATGTTGTTGCCAAGAACTGAAACCAAAAGTGGGGGGAGATATGCATCGATAGGGAAATGGCTGAGTAAATTATGATATGTGAATTCAATAGGACATTATTTTGCCATAAGAAATCATAACAAATAATCGTTTTAGAGAGAAACCTGGGAAATGCTTTATGAATTGATGGAGGCTGAAATGAGCAGAACTGAGAACAATTTATATAGTAACAACTTTGAAAAGAAATACAATACTGAAAAACTTATGAACTCTGATCATATGATGATCAGTCAGGATACCAGAGGACTTATGATGAAGACTGATACTCATTCCTTGACAGAGGGATGATGGACTCAAGGGGAAGAATGACAAATACATTTTTGGACATGGCGACTGTGTAGATTTGTTTTGCTTGACTATGTTGATTTGTTACAAGAGGGTTTTGGATGGGAAAGGGAAAATAGCAATAGTGTTGCCAAAAAACAAAGGAAGGAAGAAATGAAGGAGAAAGAAAGGAAGGAAAGAAGGAAAGGAGGGAGGGAGGGAGGAAGGAAAAAAGGAAAAAAGAAAGAAAGAGGGAAAGAGAGAGAAAAAAGTAAAAGAGAGAAACAGAGAGAAAAAGGGAGAGAAAGAAAGGAAGGAAGGGAGAAAAAGAGTGAGAAAGAGAAAGAAAGAAAAGGGAGAGACAAAGAAAGAAGGGAAAAAAGAAAGAAAAAGAAAAGAGGGATGGAAGGAAGAAAGGAAGAAAACAGAAAGAGAAGAGAGAGAGAAAAAGAGAGACAGAGAGGTGAAAGGAAGGAAGAAAGAGACAGAAAGAAATGAAGGAAGGAAGGAAGAAAAAAGGAAAAAGGTCATTGAGGCATTTTTAAAAAATGCACATAAGACTAAAGTTCATTAGGAAGCACTTATCTGCATGACAGCTTTGAAAGTAGAGTCCTAGTCATCTCCTTCCCTCATCCTTCTCTGATCTCTTCCATTTTGTTTTCAGAGTATTATTCTATTGTTAATAATCTTCCTTCATCTCTTTTATTCCCTTCACATTTCTGGTGCTCACTGAACCTACCTTTCTCCTGAACACACCTCATCCCTTGCATCTCTCTAGTTATTTCACTCACTCTTTTCATTTCCCCAGCCACATAGGGACTGGACAGAATGGACACTTCTGGTAGCTCATTGCTCTTCCTAGACCTTCCATTACCTAGGGACCTCACCTTTGTAATTTACCCCATCTGTCTATGTTCTTTTTCTGATACTCCTCTACTGACTTCCACATCATTTTGCTCTTTCCTCTATTAGTTCAGCACTTGGTTAACATCTTCATTTCCATTCTAATTCCAGCCCTCATCCTGGCCTCAGCTCCCATGACTATTGTCTCAGCTCTAGAGTCACTCATCTGGGTGGTGACACCTTAGATGCTACATTCTGCTTCACATATCATTGCATTTTCCTTCACTGTGTCTTTTTATCCCTCAGTCTCTTACTATTCCCCCAATCCATCACTTTTCTCTCTCCATTTTACAAATTTTATCTCTTACAAATTCAATAAGGCTCTGACTCTCCTTTTGAGTCCCATCCATAGTTCATGATATCAGGAATAATAATAAGTTGTTATTACTATTTATTTAAAATAATACAAATATACCATTTTAATAACACTTTAAGGATTATGGAGCATTTCACATATGTTATTGCATTTGACTCTGTAATAGGAAGAGAAAGATTACAAAAGAGCTTTGCAATGTGAACTTCCAAATGATTGACAGGGACATGTGATGGAGAGTCACATGGGAGCCTGGTCAAGATCTGGGTGAAGATTCCAAGGTTCCAACTGAAGAAAAACTCTCTCTCCTAAAGCAGGTTTTGGAGATTGGAGGTTTTTCCATCGGTCTACCAGGTTTTCTGGCTTGAGTGAGAGGGATCCTGCTTGGACTGGCTGCTGGCAGCTGGACAGAGGACTAAAGAACCACTTCTCTACTGGACCTGCTTTGGACAGTTCCTTCTGAAGATCTTGGCTCATATATTGGACTTCATTTGTGAGATTTTGCTTGGGGAAACTTGATATATTTAGCTTAGATAAGTTAGATTTAAAATAGGTTTATAGGAATTAATTATAATAATCTTCCCTTACCCTTTTACCCTCATTTCCCTCTCAACCTTCCCAAAAATAAACCTGATTTTTTGTTTCCTTCTTGTTCTGTCCTCTAACAAATTCCACTATAACTGTTCCCACAACAACTCTGTAATGAGGAGCGTTTATTATCCTCATTGTACAGGTGTGGAAAATGAAGCTTAAAAACTTATGTGAGGGTAGTAAAGCGGCTCAGTAGATCGAGAGCCAGACCTAGAAACTGGAGGTTCTGAGTTCAAATATGACCTAAGACACTTCCTAGTTGTGGGATCCTGGGTAAGTCATTTAACCCCTATTCCCTAAGCCTTACCACTTTACTACTTTGGAATTGATATTTACTATTGATTCCAAGAAGGAAAGTTAAAGGGTTAAAACTAAAAAGATTAAGTGACTTGCTCAGGCAGGATTTGAACTTAAGTCTTACTGACTCAAAGTCGAGCACTGTATCAGTTTTATCCACTTAGCTGACTCAAGAATGAATCCTTGACCACTTCTGAGGAAGTCTCTGGTCTGAGAAGAAGAAATGCCAATTCTTTTCTTTGGCCCCATTTATCCATCCTCAGATGCCTTACACATCATTTTTCTGGTCTTGAGAGATGAATACAGAAATGTTGCAAGTGAATGAACATTCAGAACAATGACCACTAGAGGGCAGCACGAGACTGGGCTTTCCTAAAGAACATCTCATTCATTAAAGTCTTCATGGCATCTGTACTGTGTTTAAGAGTTTATGAACCCCAGTTACATGATGTTGATGGGGGAGGAGGCAGGACAAAATATGTAATGTAATGTATAGAGTGATGTCTCTGCGGGGGGCTGGCGGGGGGGAGGGGCAGGGGGAAGGCATTGGTAGTAAATGATGATGGAGAGAGCCAGAGCTGCTGGCCTCCAGGGTCAGACACAAACATCCCAAGGAGGGAGAGTTCTAGCACGGTGTCAGCCCAGAATGCCAACTCCTACTTCCACTCTGCCCTCTCAGGTCCTCACCTCGCTGCTCATAAATTCTCTTTATCTTTTATGTTTCACTCGTATTTTTTCCTCTGCTGGTATTCACTGATATTTTTCCTCTTATAAGAACGAGTTATGGCCTCATAAGGAAGCCACAACGTCTATGAGCCTCAGTTTCCTTATCTTCAAAAAACGGTAATAATATGCATAAAACCTAGCTTAGAGGGTCAATGTGGCAATGAAATGAGATAATGTAAATCACTGACAAATTTAAAACTCTCTCCAAATACCAGCTATTGAGCCCCCATTTTCCAAACTAGCAAGCATAAGGAGTCCATTTTATTTAGACACAGCAAATCATTGTGTAGGACTTTTGTATTATTTGTGTATATGGATTACCATGAAGATTTGTATTATTTGTATTTATATTATTTATTTGTATTATTTGAGTATAGAAACTGCAGTGAAGAGTTACTATATTACATGCAATTGGTAAAATAACAAAAGAGTTACTCTAACCAATTATCCCTCACTGACTGAACTCAGGATCAGGTTAACTAGCAACAGTTTTAACTGGCTGTTACACAGTTAATGGTTAACCTGACTTTGTTGGACAGCTTATTTAGCAGCTAATAGGTGATAGGAATGATGAAGGACACCACACTTCTCATCTTTTCCCCCTTCACAGACTGAGTACAAAGAGCAGATTTGTGGCAACAGCCCAAGGAGTTCATACAGTGTATGGCATATACCTTTCACTGTCACTGTGGAAACCTAAGAGCAGCAGTGAATTTTCTCATCACCTACCAGCTTCTCCATCTCTCTCTTATTGCCTTGTGTGTAATTAGCAGCTGAACTTTGATCTAAGGTCCTTCCAGATTCCAGTGCTGTTATGGCCCTGAGAGGGAGCTATCCACACAAACAGGCTGATTTATAGACAGTACCACCTAGACTTGTGCTACATTTCAAATAAAAATTTGAAATTTGAAAAAAATTGAAAATAAAAGTAAAAACCAATTCACGGAGTCATAGAATCACAGAATCTCAGTTTTGGAATTTAGGTGTAAGTAGCATCTATCTGTCTGTCTGTCTGTCTATCTATCTATCTACTTGTTTGTCTGTCTTTCTGTCTATCTACCTATTATCTATCTATCTATCTATCTATCTATCTATCTATCTATCTATCTATCTATCTATCTATCTACCTGTTTGTCTGTCTATCTGTGTCTATCTTTCTGTCTATATACCTATCATCTATCTATCTATCTACTTGTTTGTCTATCTGTGTCTATCTTTCTATCTACCTATCTATCTATCTGTCTGTCTGTCTATCTATCTATCTATCTATCTATCTATCTATCTATCTACCCATCCATTTATCCATCCATCTATCTATCTATCTATCTATCTATCTATCTATCTGTCTGTCTGTCTGTCTGTCTGTATGTCTTGTCTGTCTTGTCTGTCTGTCTATCTATCTGTCTGTCTGACTGTGTCTGTCTGTTGTCGGTCTATCTATATATTTATCTATCTAACATCTATCTTTCTATCAAGTTTTCTCATGATTTATAGCTGGAAAGAATAGCACATGCAGGATCCAAAAGGATCCTTGTCTATTGTTTTAGAATTAATACTGTGTGTCATGGTTTCAAGGCAGAAGAGTGATAAGGGCTTGGCAATTGGGGTTAAGTGACTTGAACAGGGTCACCCAGCTAGGAAGTGCCTAAAGACAAATTTGAGCCCAAGACCCACTATCTCTAGATCCACTGAACCACCTAACTGCCCCTGATCCACAAAGATCTTGACAGATTAGAACAATGGGCAACATTGGAGAGAAGAGAAAATGCTGCTTGAATTGGTCTAACCTTTGTGAAGTCCAAAACTTTCCCTTCGTTGTATCATCTTAACCCTCTGATCAACATGTAGGGCCAGTTTTCAGATAAGTGGGTCAATTGAGATGTATGGTTTTGAGAAAACTCTTTGCATCAATCTTAGGATCTGCCTGGGTTTCGGCACAAGTGGTCCCGCTTCCTAGCCACTGGGTTCAAACAATGCAGTGAGGCTTTCTCCCAATTCCCACAAGTGAATAATATTTTTTAACAGAACAGAAATTGGATTAGACCCATAGTTGAATGGAAAGGAATCTGCACTAGCTTCAGAACTGAGTCATAAGATGGAGACAGTGTGGTTCAGTTTTCAACATTTGCTGCTCCAGTCCTCTCAATTTCCTTATACCATATTTGCCTAGCATTCCATGTTTGCCCATTTGTGCTTTCCAGAGAACTGGCAGACCTGTGATGGCAGGGGGGCCTGCAGAATATCATGCTATGATTCAACTTATGGAACTTGCACCTAATTCAACAGCCTAGGTTGAATTCATTGTGTCCTAAGGTCCTTCAACATGTTTGATGGCTCTGTGTAGAGGTTCAGTAGCTATCTACTTCTACTCCAACCCTTAGAGTATCAGGTTGAGATATCTGTATTTTAATTAACAAAGTTATTAATTAAATAATTAATTTTTATTAATAATAACTGGGGAGTTTGTTACTAACCCAACTAAATTTTGGCAATACATTTCCTTGATTGCATTTATCATGTAGGTTTTTCATTCAATAGGTAGTACATATTTTTAGTTCCTGTTTAGTCACTTTCAGTCATATCTGACTCTGTGATGTCATTGGGGTTTTCTTGGCAAAGATACTAGAGTGGTCTGCCATTTCCTTCTCAAGTTCATTTTACAGGTGTGAAAAATGAGACAAAGTCAAGTGACTTGCCTAGGGTCACATGGTTAGTAAGTGTTTGAGGCCAGATTTGAACTAAGGAAGATGGGTCCTCTTGACTCCTGGCTTGGTGCTCTATCCACTTTACTACCTCCCTGCCTTACTAGTAGAAGGAACCATTAGATCCTACCATTCAAGTAATACTTATCAATTGTCTACCAAGAGTGTGATTCTTGGTACCTTGTTGGTTTCCTTTTCTATTTCTCTGCCATAATCACTGTAGGAGAAAACCATATAAGACCAAGGACCACATTGTATTTTTATCTGTTTTAATCAACCAACAAATAGGTATTAAATGCTCATTCTGTGGCAGGCAGTGCACTAAGCCCCCCAAATACAAAGATACAGGTTTCTGTGGTAGAAAGGTTCATCCCCTTGTGGCCGGCCAGCCAGCTGGCCCATGAGGGTCTCCGTATTTATCTAGACTGGTCTTCAGAAAGCAGACACAGTCTATTGCTAGGACCAGCCTTATAAATATCTCAGCTTGGTAAGAGTAGCCAAAGCCGGACCACCACTGATTTCAACTTTAAGAAACCAGCATCACCATGCCAATATGGGCCATTGGGGAAATTTTAGGGGAGACTTCTTTGAAGGTGCATATTCAAATCTCAGGGAGGTCCATGACAGAGGCAGTGTGATGTGTTAGAACTCTTGCCTGGAAATCAGAGGGTCTCGCTTTTCATCCCAGGAGGTCCATTGTTTGGTCACACGGCTCTCTCAACTTCTAATGCTCTCTGACTTTCAGTTTGCCCATTTGTAAAACAAGGAGGTTGGACAAGGTGAAACTTCCAGTGTTTAACATTTTTTTTAAATCTAAGGTTAGTAGAAGCAGTGAGGCATAGTGGATAGAATGCTAACCCCAAAATTACAAAGTCCTTGGTTCAGGTCCTGGCTCTGACACATCTTGGTCATGGGATCCTGGGCAAATCATGACTTCTAAGTGTTCAAAGGCAGTGGTGTCAAGCTCATATAGAAACAAGGGCTATATAAGGATGCCTGTGGGCAGTGCATTGACTTAGAAAACCACATCGTAACATTATCTATGTTCTATTGCATTTATTTTAACTACATCTCAGTTCGTTCTAATCAGGTTCCAGCCAGACTTGAAAGAGTTGGTGAAGGCAGCCCTGGGTTTGATACTTCTGCTAAAAGGGACTCCTATCTGATCCTATTCTAAGGTTGTAGAATAATAAACTGAGAAATGGAAAGTGCATTAGAAATCACCAGCCTGTGGCCAAAGTAGGCTAACTTGGCATTTGAAAGCAGAAGAAATGTCAAAGCTTAGTGCTCAGTTTGCAAAAAGAATTCGTTTTGGAGGGAACCTCCCCCCCTTCAATCTACCACCTGGCTTCCTTTTTCCCTGAGTTGTTTCAGATTAAAGACATTTATCGGGTTACTTGCCCAAGGGCACTGTTTGTGCTACTCTAGGCACAAAAATGGCTGCTTATGACTAAGGATTACCTTGAACAAATTGTCAGGAAGTTTCCATGGAGAAAGTTATGTGATTTGTCTGAGGTCACACAAAAAGTAAACAAAGCTAGAATTCAAACAGCATTATTCATGTTCAAATATAGTGTCAAGTGAAAGATGAAATGATAGAGGAAGCAAAGGTTTGAAATTCTGAGCTTATCTATTTAGTAAGCAACATATGACAGCTACATAACAAATCGGGACCAGTCACTTTCATCAGCTTTGGAACTAGACCCCAAATGCAGGGGGAGATAGACTTCTATGAGTTAAAAACAATTAATTAACAATTAACCAGGATACAGTATTAGGTAATCTGGTTTCTAATTGAGGAAAGATTAGGTTTTCTCCGAATTAGAAGAGGGAGGGCAAACAGGAGCAATTCCCTTAAATCAGAAAAAAGAAGTGCCCCTCTCCCCTCTAAATTTGTAGTAAAACAAAGGAACTTGGAAACAGTAACCAACTGATCAGTATGAGGCCAGTTTTCAGATAAGACAAGTGGGTCGATTGATATATATATATATAGTTGTGAGAAAACTCTTTTTATCAATCTTGGGATCTATCTGGATTTCTGGTCAACAAAACCTACATTCTCCTTTAAGGGTCTCTAAGCAGTAGGCAGAATAGGTCCAGCTTCCTAGCCACTGGGTTCAAACAATGTAGTGAGGCTTTCTCCCAATTCCCACAAGTGAATACATTTTTTTTCACAGGACAGAAATTGAATTAGAACCACATTTGAATAGAAAGGAAACTGAACTAGCTCCAGAACATTGAGTCACAAGATGGAGTCAGTGTGGCTCACACAATTCCCACCACTTGCTGCTCCATCCTTTCAATTTCCTTATGCCAAAGTGCCTAGAATTCCATGTTCTAACCTCCCTATCAGCTCTGATATTTTATGATTTGAAGGAAAGGACATGGAGGGTTGCAGATATGATGAGAACAAAGGGGAAGTAGCTGCTAAGCATAGGGGGTGAGGGTACCAGAAATAGAACTCTTTCCAGTTTTGCTAAAGCATTGGTAAGAGTCAAAGATCAGTCACTTATGTTTGTTCTTTTTTAGGTTTTTTTATGTTTTCTTTCTACATCTCTCCCTCCCACCTCCCCTGTTCTCTCTCTCACAACTGTTGAAGAACTTTGAAGATGCCCCCCCCAATAAAATTGATGCCTTTTGCAGACATCAAGAAGAGAGATCATCTACCCTTTAGAGATGTTTTCTACTTCTCCTGGAGCCTGCAAAAAGCCTTTTACACATCACTTGCCTTTCTCCTGCTCATCAGTTATCACTTATCAGAATCACTGGCCTCTTCTCTATCAAAGTCCTAAATTATATTTATTGAACCTTTTACTCACTCTCCAGGACCTGGAGCTTTGCCTCTCCTGCCCCCTTAGCAGCCTCTTCTTCTAAGATGTTGGGAATTAGATCTCTACTGAGCTGATGGTGTAAATGAGAGGGGCTGGCTGTCTTCAGGGCAAGTCCAAGCTGTGACTTGGGTTTAGAAGTTGTGGTCTGCCAACCTGCATAGGTTAGCCAGGGAAGTGTTGAAATACAGGATTAAGCTTCTCGGCCAGACATCCATACTATGGTAACTAGAATATTCAGGAGCCCTAGGTCCAGGGAATCTTTGCTCCTCTTCATTTCCTGGATAATAAGAGGTATGACTAAAACTGCCTTTTTTCCATGTGGACAAGCCTTTTCCCAACTGCCTTTGCCTCTCTGCCTTATCTCTGAGAAGCAGTTCTATATAGTACAGCCATAAGGAAGAGAGGATTTGAGCATATGAGATGGGACTGCAGGAAGATGCAGATGCAGGAAAAAGATTCTAGGATGTGGGGAGGAAAGGGTGAGACAGTTAACTGAGGTTGGAGCTGGGTCTTTGCTCTGGTTTGATCTCGAGAGACTTGCTGCTTTCCCTTTGCGGCTGTTTCTACCTTGTCTTTCCCATCCTACCTGCTTACCTGCTGGTTTGTTATCATCTACTGAGATTCCGGGTGTGATCCTGAACCATCTGGGCCATCTGTCTGTAAGACTGGGCCTAGGGTACTTCTGGATCCAGGACCTCTCCCTGGGCCCCGTCCTGCCAAACTGCCAAACCTCACTACCTCTATTTCCATCAAAAAGTGGAGTTTGGGGTTAGTGTAGGTTTATCTAAATTAGAGATTGGGGTCTTTAGACAGATAGGTGAGGATTAGGTTAGCTCAAAATCTATGAAGACTCTCGGTGATAAGACATTGAGATCTGGGGGAGGTTTAGGTAGTTGTTATTAGTTTAGGATTATTCCAATCTCCTTTTCACTCTTCCTTGTCATAAATCCAACATCCATCCCTGTTATATAGTGGTCTGTGTTTGTTACCTCTGGACAGACTCTGCCTAGAGTGGGTCTGTTAGCCTGTCAGGCCACAGTGAACCTACTTATACTGCCTTCCCAAATCAGTTAAATCTTCTGATACTGGCTCTATCTGAACCATCTAATCCCATCCCCAAACCACCCTCCATTACAGTACCTAGAAAACCAGATCTTTCTAGAGCGGGAGGGCTGGGTCCTAATGGATCTCTAATTCCTTCTCAGCTCTAGCTAAGGTCCCTTCCAAATTGAACAAGATTCCTTGTAGCTATGAAATTCTAAGTTCTAGATCTCAAGGACCCTTTGAGTTCTAACATGGTTCTAAGGTCTCTCCCAGGTCTGACACTGTGGGTTCGAAGTTGCCTCCTCACTCTGGTCTTGTACAAAACTATAACCTCATCTCCTAAATTTCTTTTAATAGAAATAATATTTTGTTTAGCTCTTAGTTCTCTAGCATTTAGGAAATCAGTTAGTTGCCTATTTTTCTGCTGCTCTAAGACTGTAAAGGATGTCACTGGTAGGTCTAAGTGCCCTGTGAGGCTGGTGCCATCAGGCTGGTGCCAACAGGATGCCACAGTGACTTTTTGCTCTCTCGGCCATAATAACAAGAGCAGATGGAAACTTAGAGCTTAGAACACAAAATGCCAGATCTGGAAAGTCTTTTAGACAGGATATAATTTGAGCCATGTAGAAGATGAGGTCTTAACATGGAAATGATTATTCCAAATTTACCTTATTAGTGAGAGTTCAGGACCAGACTTTAGGTCTCCTGGCTCCCACTGGATTTCCAGAGCTATACCACACTGTTGAGCCTCTGGTCGTGGTAGATTCCAAGTCCAAGTGGGAATCTTTAGACTCTGGCGTTTACTTTGAGGAGAGAGGCTCCTTCATTACACAAAGGGTCTAGATCTCTTTTGAAGGAGTCCTCATTTTTTTCTAGCTTGTTGTCCCTATCCTGCTTATCTCAGAATTTCCTGGCTGACATGGGTATTCACCAACTCCCCTTATAAGTTCCCATTGGACAAGACTCAAAGCACAAACAAGGCTCAAAGCACCAAGAAGATAATTCACATGTCAATGAAAACAAAGAGAAGCCATCGTAGAATCCATAGAGAAAACAATACAAAGCAGTGATCCAGCCTTTTTCCAGAGCCTCTTCTAAGCCAGACTGCTTATAAATGTGATGCTGGGAACTCTCAGTGTACCTTTCTGGACCTGGATCCCTTGTACCAGAGCTCTGGTCCCTCTTCAGTTCCCAGAAAATGAAGCCTTTTTGGCTCCACCCAACTTAACAATTCTGCTAACATTTTTCCTTTAGAATTTTGTTGAGTACCCTTCCTGGGCTCAATTTAGCCTTCTTCCCTAGGCTGCTCCCTCCTCATTCATCCCTTAATTTTCTTCCTGTTCCACTCCTCCTTGTCTTCTTCCCAGAGGTACAACAAGGTTAGGATTGCCCACACAATAGCTACCTTTGTGGTCTACAACAGGAGCTGAGTCCCAGCTCTCTCCTAGATAGAGGAAGGCTCTCTTTATTCTTGCCTCTTCCTCTCATTGGCTTGGGCTATAGAATTGCCTGCTTGTCCCATGCTGGCTTCTCTGAACTGTGTTTCATTTAGCTTTGCATTTTCTTTAAAAATCTTTCCTTGAACCTCTCTCTACAGTCAGCCAGCCTACTAATATTTACTAAGCACCTACTATGTGCTAAACTCTGGGGCTTCAAATAAATGAGGAAAATCAACCAAAAATAGTTTCTCACCCCTCCAGGAAACTAAAACAAATGAAAAGGTCTAATTCTATAAGAAGACTGGATAGAACCTCTAGAGTTTTCAAGGACGCTGGCCCTCCTCATCTGTAAACCTTAAAATTTCTTAGACTTATAAATGTGACAATTTGAAGTTGTTCCAATTTGAAGTTGGAATGAAAATGTTTCTGACCTGAAGCAGAGGAAACTAAGAAACTTAGTAAATCAGTTCAGCTGGTGAAAAATTGCTGCAGCATCAGCTTTCTGGATGATGCTGAAGACTGGGGAAGCTCAAAGCCATAGGGCTTGTCCGTCAAGACATTCTTGTGGTTGCTGTCATAAATTTAGACATAACAACATGAAGCCAAGAAATCTTCAGACATCAAAGGCCTCAAACATCAGAGAGAACTAAGAGACAAGAAAAGAGGCTCCTCCACCCCCAAGAAATTTCCTCATGTCTCTCTGTTCCTGTCAGTATGAATGGAATTTGGGCCAAATGACAATAGAGAAGCAATTGGTACATAGTGTATAGAGGATAGAATTTGGGATGCTAAAGAATGGGGATCAAATCCTGCCTCTAACAGTTTGGTGGAACAGTGGATAGAGTGCTAGGTTTGGAATCAACAAGGTCTGGCTTCAAATCCTTCACCAGATACTAGCTATGTGACTCTGAGCAAGTCACTTAGCTTCTACCTCAGTTTTCTCATCTGTAAATGGGAATAACAGCACTGACCCTTTAGAGTTTTAAGGATCAAATGAGATAATGTGTTTAAAGTGCTTTGCAAGCCTTCTGGTACTATATACTGTTTATTTAACAGTTCTAAAACCATAAACAAACAAACTGATTAACCTCTCTGAGTTTCAGGTATATCTCTGTGACCAGCTACCAGTTATAATCTGCCTTGGTAGACAGGTCTCACACCAAGAGATGATTGTATGGCTGTAGATTAAAAGCACTCTGAGGGCAGGAACTGTCTTCTGCCTCTTTTGGTATCCCCAATGTAGGACAGTGCCTACCTAGCACATAGAAGGTCTTTAATAGATACTTATTGATTGATGGAAAATTAAGGCGAGGAAGAGGTCCTGGTTTGGTCCTGATCTTGGTAGATGTCTCAGGAAAAATCTCCACTGTAGTCTTTACATCAAGACTATAATGGTATTTGTAATAGAAGTATAATTAGCTTAGTAAAAAGCTAGAGTGTATAGTTAGAAAAGAGATCTGAAAATTTTCTAGGCTGCTTTAAGGAATTTTCATGGGCAGAGGAAGAGGAGTTTTGCAGTGTGCCTTAGGAGTTTCAGTTGAAAAATGGACAACCACTTCTGGGAGAGAGACTCAGAAATTGGTTGCTCTTAGCTTTACTGCTGATCAGCCTTGGAAGACTTGTGAAGGAACTGAACATATTGCTTGGAAAAAAGTGGAAGGAGTGTGATCAATTAAGCAGGAGAGTTATCGAGCAGTTCTGCAGAATCCATCTGTTGGTGCCAGAGGGAAGCTACTGAGTGAACACCTTGTCACTCTGACAGGCACAGTGAAATTGTTGGCTGAGAGAAGGAAAGTTACAGATCTATATAATTTTTGTTCATAATTTTTTGGAAAGAGGTTTGAAAGTTTGATTATAAATTTATATAAATTTAGTTTATTTTTTATTGTATTTATTATCTTTTTATTTTATATTCATATAAAATTTATTATATAATTATATAGATTTTATATAAGAAATTTATTATATAATTACATAAATTACATAATACATTTATATAAATAAAAATGAATAAGTGTAGTGTCTACCCTGGTGGACAAAGAAGATGTCCTTTGCAGGAGAGGGGGTTTTGGTTGGGTTAGTCAGAGAATTTATTAGCTTTAGAGAGTATTTGCTTTTTGCCAATTATCTGACTTTTACTTTCCCTTTCCTAAATTTTAATAGTTACAATAAATAAGTTTTTTAAATATATATAACTGGCCCGAACAGAGATTTTCTATAACTTCTTGGTGGCCATATTGTTCAATGATCAAACTTGAGAACCTGTCCACACCAAGGACAACTATTGGTATTATTAATATACCAATAACAAATAAAGTCAATACCCCTTGTAACAAGACCAAGATAATGCTTTTCTTGTTGTTCAGTCATTTTTCAGTCATGTCTGATTATCCTTCATTCCCCCATTTGGGGTTTTCTTGGCAGAGATACTGGAGTGGTTTGCCATTTCCTTTTGTGGCACATTTTACAGATGAGGAGTCTGAGGCCAACAGTATTAATTGGCTTGCATAGGATCACACAGCTATTAAGTATCAGAGGCAAGATTTGAATTCAGGAAGTTGAGACTTCCTGATTCCAGGCCCATCTATCTAGTTGCCCTTATACCACATACCAGGAACAAACTGAAGAAAGATGCCCTCTACTTGAGGAGTGATTCAAGTTGAAAGGACCCCTTGAGTTTAGACTGTTGGGTTCTTGGTACTTTGCCATCATCACAATTAACTGATCTAACTTGAACATTGGGAGAGATCTCATAGAAATCAATCAATCAGTAAATAGTCAATGAATACCTACTATGTGCCCGCTAAATACTAAAATCATAGAATTTAGGGCTTGAAGGGACTTTAGAGATCATCTAGTCCAAAGTTATCAAACACGAAGATTGTAGGCCCTCTGTGTACAGCCCAAACCAGATTAAAATATAATTGGGAAATATTTCACAAACCAAATAAAAACATAATAAAATATAGATTATATTACATTTTCAAATATTTAAAAAATAAAAAAAAACAAGCAACCTGCAAGAAAGAGACTAGTACCTCCCCAATTTCTATTTGAGTTTGATAGCACTGATTTACTCCAACCCTCTATTTTACAGATGAATAAACTGAGGCCTTAAGAGGGAAAGGGGCTATGATCATGCAAGAGTAGAATGAGGATTTCAAAGAAGACTCTCTAAGTCCAAATTCAGTGCCAGCTCTGATCAGGACTGGGCACCCAACACAGGAGAAGCAGGATGGGTTTTTAGAGGGCCAGGCATTGTGGGATAGGGAAGGGGAGCCCAGATCTTGACTGGTCAAGGTTTAGTACTGGCACTGACTCATGCTTTGAGGGTGAGAAGAACATAAAGGAAACTGGTGGCTACTTGATATTAAGTCTCCCCACCAGCAGTAGAAAAGGGGGAGTCTAGACATTAGTGCAAGTTTCATTTTGACAGGGTGAATTAAGGTAATTATTATTATTATTTTTAGCTTCCCTAGGGGGACTTCTTTATTTGAGAGGTGGGAGGAGGCTACTATATTTTTTACATTCAACAGAGGCTGGATCAAAACATTTTAATGACATTTCTTGCCATGGGATCCTGAACTTGAAGAAGTTTTAAATTACTTCCAAATTTATGTGAAGAAACAACCCCAGAGAGATTTGACAATTTGCCCAAAGTCACCCAGGGAGTAAGTATTACTGGATTAATCATGAAGCATTTACTAGGTGCCTGCTATGTGCCAAGCACTGTAGGCTCTGGAAAGTGCAAAGATAAAAATGGAAGCTCTTTGCCTTTGAGTTTACATTCTCTGGAGGAAGATAAGGGGCACACATCTCAGGTTCATTTAGGTAAGAATGTACATGATAGATAAGAAATAGTCAAGGGAATTTGAATGGGGAAGGCTCTAAAAGGGGATTGAGGAAAGAATCAGGACAGCCTCAACTAAATAGGGTGGTATCTGAACTGAGCTGAGCTGAGGAGGAAGTATGGAAGGATTATATTTTAGGCAGGATCAATAGTTGGTTTAAAGGGAGGCAGAGAGGGCCATGGAATACCATGGATGGGCTATAACAAGCAGGATGATTTGACTAGAAGGTAGAGACTAGGGATTTGGAGTCCAGGTCTAGTGTTCTTTTCACTCTCATCTAGGGAGAAGTGGCTCCATCTTCAGGGACCGTTTCTCTGGAAATAAGCCACTATGGAGCTTAATGAGTTAACATCTGTTCAGTGCTTGGAACCTGTTGGGAACCATACTGTTGCTGGTGATTTCATTGTTATTATTATTTAGTGGGCTATAAAGATGGGATTTTCCCCTCTCCCCCTTATTGGCTGAATTATGACTTTCAAGAGGCCATCAAATTACATTAGCCTCCAACTGGAGCATTTCTGAGCCTGGAGGGGCTGCTTTATGGAACTGGAACTAGGAGGCTTACCTCTTAGCATCTTCTTATTGTGCTCTGACTCTCTGAACAGGATGGCTTTTTCAGTTTTCCTGGGCCAAGAAGCCCTCCTGTGAGCAAGGACTCTCTTTCTCTTTCTTCTTCTTCTTTCTTCTTGTTCTTGTTCTTGTTCTTCTTCTTCTCCTCTTTCCCCCTCTCAATCCTCTCTTTCTCACCCTGATATTTTCCTTTTCTCTTCTTCCTCTCTCCCCTTCCCGCCTTCTCTTCCTTCCTCCTGCCTTCTCTTTCTGTCTCAATAGCTCTTTTTCCTAGAGTCAGGAAGACCTGAGTTCATATGTAGCCTCAGATACTTACTAGCTATGTGACCCTTGGCAACTCACTTAACCTTTGGCTGCCTCAGTTTCCTCAAATATAAAATGGAGTTCATAATAGAGGTTACCTCACAGGGTTGTTGTAAGGATCAAATGAGCTAATATTGATAAATCCCTTTGCACAATGGCTGCAGCACAATGGACACATAATAAATGCCTGCTTTCTTCCTTCTTGTCTTTATCTATAGTAATAATGGTCCTGCTATGAACTATCAACTCTCTATGAGACATTTCTCCTTGATTTATATGGATAGTTCTAATTGTGAGGAAGAGTTGGTTTGTTTTACCCCTAACAGGCAGCTTCCTGGGGGAAGATTTCTCATTCCACCTAACGGAAGATAGGAATGGAAGGAGCAGAGGGTAGGGGAAGGCCAGTCAGCATAGAACTCAATGTACCCATTCTTTAATAAAAAGAGTAACACAGTGATTTTGTCTGAGGTTTGCTTTTCTAACTTATACCACCTTCCTCCCTCCCTGCAATGAAAATGCTAAAGATGATCCATCTCTAAGTTTCAGGGTTAGAAGGAAGAAACCAACTCCATCTTCTACCAAACTGGTCTGCTCACTACCCTCAGTTGGATGCTTCTATAGCCCAAGTCTTTTCCTTTGCACAGGCTCTTCCTCATGCAGAGAGAGTATTTTGTCCTCCACGCTCACTCTTCTTGATGGCTATAGCACCTATCAATACTCAGTTCCAGTACTATCTCTTACACGTTTTCCTTCATTCCTCCAATTATTTATTCACTCCTTTGCTTTAATTGCTTTACATATATTTGTATCTATTCATGTTATATTTATGCTATTTAACTCCATTAGAACGTAAGCACCTTGAGGGAAGGGATAGTTTTCATTTTGGACTTTATTGGGCAAAGTTGGATGGCTAGGTGGCATCATAGTGCCAGGCCTGGGGTGAGAAAGATATCTCCCTGAGTTCAAACATAGTCTCAGACACTTACTAGTTATGTAACTCTGGGCAAGTCACTTCCCTCTGTTTGCCTCAGTTTTCTTACCTGTAAAATGAACTGGAGAAGGAAATGGCAAACCACTAGAGTATCTTGGCCAAACAACAACAATAACAACAACAACACAAACCCAAGAGGGGTCATGAAGAGTAAAAAATAACTGAAATGACTGGACAACAACAAAATCCTAGTTGCTAGTAGAGTACTTAGCAGTCAACTGATAAATGCTTGTTCCTTTGAATTGAATATGAGACCTGGGTAAGAAACCAACTGTATAATGTCATCTGGAAAATTGTGAGTTGATCTTATTCTGAAGAATCCTGAAACTGTACCTAGTGAACCTGAATCTGATGGTGCCTTAGCTTGATTGAATAAGGTTGGGGAGCCCTGGAAAAGTCGATTTTGATGGGGCATCCACTGAACTGCTCAGTGTTGCCCAAATCCTAGATGCTGCACATTCATATACTCAGAAGTTCCAAGAACATTGGAAAAATCTGTTCCGTGTATCTACCTTGTAAAGGAAGGAATTAAGGACCAGAGACAGGACTTTGCCCAAACTCATACAGATAGAAAGTCTCTCAGTCTAGGACACTCCCTGACCAGAGGATACATATTCCTCATTTTTAGTTTATTCTTAGATAAATGGGAGTATCATCTCAGGGGTGGAGGAGAGGACACCCTAAAAACTGCTCCTGAATCACTTCCTAAAAGCTCAGGCCAAACAGTGATCTTTTGCTCACTTTGATTTCCCATACTCTCATAGAATACAAGGGCAGAAGAATACCTTTGACTATATGTCAGGTCATAAAGAGTTCTATTACGTAGAATTTAGAATGTCAGACCAGAAAGGGACCTTGAGACACTGAATGTCAAAGGTGGGAGGGTCCTTGGAACAATGGATGAGAATTGGAAGGTACCTTAGAATTTAGAAAGCCAGCACTAAAATGAGCTTTAGAATATAGAATGTCAGATCTAGCAGGAATCTTAGATCTGGATTATCCCTTTCCATACCTTCCAAATGGCTAAAATGAAGCTCCAGTAAAGGGAGTAATTTGTCTCGGTCTCTTGAACCCCAATCTAGTGTCCTATGAACTAGATAGAACTGCTTATCTGAAGTAAGGCAGAAGGTAGGGAGGTGATGGTAATAAGCAAGATCCTTGCCCTAATGGGCAAAATATATTTTTGGCCATATCTCATTATCTAGGAAATGAAGAGGAATCAAAAATTTCCCTTTGATCTAGGGCTCCGTAATGTTCCAGTTGCTATGATACTGTTGTAGTAGCCTAATCTTGTGTTCTAAGACCAATCTGTGGACCTGCTCTGGCTGACCTAAGCAGGCTTGATGGCAGTCCACAACCTCTAAATTCAAAGCAGGCCTTTGATTACCTAAAGCTAGCCAGCCCTTCTTATTTACACCATCAACTGAGCAACAGTACAGAGCCAGGCTAATTCTCATCATTGCAGAGATACAGACTGAGGAGGGGGCAGTAGAGGGAAGATCCCAGGCTCCACAGAATCAGTAAGAGAATAGAACTCAGATATTTTTCTGTAGGTATGTATGTGTATGGGTGGTCCTAGGCTGGTGCATAGGCTACCTGGCCCAACTTGAATTTGCAAAGTTTTGCTCATGGTGCCCATACCACATAATTGATCAGCAAGATAAAGCTGAATCATGTGCAAAAAAAAATCTTTGGCAATAGAAAGGTGGGAAGCATCTTTCAAGGGTGTATAATCCTTCTTTTTGACATCAGCTTCCTTGACAGGTTCTTCAAAGTACTTCCACTGTAATGAGAAAGTGAGAGGAAAAAAGGAGAGGGAGAGGGAAGGAAAGGAAGAGATGGAGAGAAGTGGAAAGGAAGGGAGAAGATGGGATAAAAAGAGGAAGGGAGAGAGAGAAAATGAAAATAGATCATTGGTTTACAATTCTTCCCAGAAGGATCAAGCCTTCACAAAATTCTGAGGAGATATGTCTTTGGTACCCTTCTCCTCACCCCCCACTCTATTTTTTAAACCCTTACCTTCTCTATTAGACTCAACACTAAGTACTGGTTCCCAGGCAGAGTTGTAAGGGCTAGGCAATGGGGGTTAAATGACTTGCCCTGGGTCACATAACTAAGAAGTATTTGAGTTCAGATTTGAACCCACTTCCTCCCAACTCCAGGCCTGGCTCTCTTTCCACCAAGCCACTTACTGCACTCCCATACCCATTCTTAAGAACTGCCTTTCCTCTTTCTCCATCTCACTCCCAACACTCTCATTCCTTCCCTTAGAATCACAGAATCGAATGACAGTTTGGAAGATAACTTAGCACGTGGAATATTAAAATATCCTGGAAAGAGCAAATACATTTTTACATTGATATGCCTGGTTATTATAGAGGTAAGTGTTAACGTTGTTAATGTTGAAAAGAACATTGGATTAGAAGATATATCCCAGCTCTGCTTATTTCCTGTGTGACCTTGGTCAAGTCCACGTCTTAGCTTTCTAATCTGTAAAATGAGACATAATTATCATTTTTAATTCCTGGGGCAGCCAAATTGTCTCTTGGTGCAAGCAACAAGAATGTCAGTCTCAGTCCTGGACTGGATGGTCTGAAGGGTCTTTAAATGGTGCCATATAGATATGTGACCAGAAAGATGATGGACTAGAATGATTTCTACAAATTTCTTCATTTCGAAACCTGGAGAAAAGAATTTTATACCAGAGAGAATAATTATAGTTGCTTTTACCACATAAGAAGACAGAGTCTTCTATAACAGATAGAACTCGTGAATGAACCCAGGAGAACTTTAATACTTAGAGTTCTCATTCAACATCCTTTCTTCATTCTCAATTCCAACATATCTGCATCTTACAGCCTTGTACCTAAGGGCCCACCTGTAGGGATTCCCCTTGGATACAGTGATCCTACCCAGTGTTAAGTGGCAGGTGTTAATTCTGACTCTTCATGTAAGGCAATGGAGAAGGGAACAGAGGAAGAAAGTAGGTTAAAAATATAAAGAGCTAGACAGAAGTATGCCATTGGTTCTGAAAGAAAGGGGGCTGCAAAGCCAGCTGGAAAAGTCCTCTCCCCTATGGGAGACAGGACAAGGACTCTGGACCTGGAGTCCCTTTATCTTCTCATATTATACAAGATGTAAAGGCTGATAAAGTTCTCTAGCCCAGGCTCCATGTGTCATGAAGAGATGAGAGATCCATGAAGATGGAATAGCAAATGGAAGCCTGAATCAAAGTCTAGCATACAAGTAGAAAACAGCAGAAACAACTGGAAAACCAGCTTTGCCCAGGTTGGGATGCTGCTGCCCTGAGGCTTGGTCTGCTGAATAGTCCCTGCCCTGGATTACTATTTCTTTTTTTTTTCTCAAAGATTCTAATCTTTAAAACAGTTTAATAAATCAATTTAGAATATTTTCCCAAGGTTACATGATTCATGTTCTTTCCTTTCCCTTTTCTCATCCTTCTCTCCCATAGCCAAAGGGCTTTATTTATTTATTTATTATTTATTAAAAATATTTATTTCTAAAAATTATTTTAAAAATTTATAAAATATATATACAATTTATTTATTCATTTATTTATTTATTCATTCATTTATTTATTCATTCATTCATTCATTCATTCATTCATTCATTTATTTGTTTGTTTATTTGTTTATTTATTTATTTATTTATAAAACCCATTCCACTGGGTTTTACATGTGGATCACTATTTCTTGAGAGGTTCTACCCTTGTTCATGCCATTCCCCACCCTCATTACTGTCTAGACTATCACTTCCTCAGCATTTTTCTTTCCCCCATTCTCTTAGCCTTCTCCCATTTTCAGCTATTTTTTATGTTTTATCTTTCCCTATTCATATGTAGAGACTAGAGAACATTTTGTTTTGTTTTTATGTCTCTAGCTCTTAGTATAGTTCTTGAAACATGTTAATAATAAACTATTTACGGACATGATTTTATTTTCTTTTTAACCTTTATTTATTTATTTGCCAATTACATGTAATAACAAATTTCCACATAAGTTTTCTAAAGTTATGTGATCCAAATTGCCTCCCTCCCTTCCTTCCCTACCCCTTCCCGGATCTGGTAAGCAACTTGGTCTGGGACAACATGATTTTATGAAACTATAAAGTGACCCTTGTCCCTGACAACCTGTCTGTAAGAAAACCCCCTTACCGATCCTTGACTGAACCATAAACCCTCAAGCACCTCTTCATTACTTTAGTCATAAGGACCTTTTTGTCTTTTAGTTTCTCCTTTTGTGTCCAGGTACCTTAGCATTTGGCTATTATGTCTAAATTTCTCCAAGTCATTTTATCCTGTTGTGTGGCTAATGAAGGCCCCAACTGAGTGACAGGGCATAAGCCCTCCCCCCTTCTCCAAAATCTATTTAAATGCCCTGCATTTTATAACTTAGTGGAAGTTCCAGGACTGAAGTTCTGTGCAGCTTCCCAGATTAATCTTTATACCTCAATAAAAGACCCTTATTGTAACTACTTTAGATCAATTTCTACCCTTTGATCCAGTCACAGCACTGCTGGGTTTGTACCCCAAAGAGATAATAAGGAAAAAGACTTGTACAAGAATATTCATAGCTGCACTCTTTGTGGTGGCCAAAAATTGGAAAATGAGGGGATGCCCATCAATTGGGGAATGGCTGAACAAATTGTGGTATATGTTGGTGATGAAATACTATTGTGCTAAAAGGAATAATAAAGTGGAGGAATTCCATGGAGACTGGAACAACCTCCAGGAAGTGATGCAGAGTGAAAGGAGCAGAATCAGGAGAACATTATACACAGATATGGATACAGTGTGGCACAATCTAATGTAATGGACTTCTCTACTAGCAGCAAAGCAATGATTCAGGACAATCCAGAGGAACTTAGGAAAAAGAACACTATCCACATCCAGAGAAAGAACTGTGGGAGCAGAAATACATTAGAAAAATATTTGATCAGTCATGTAGTACAATGTGATTAAGGTTTTGATGTTAAAACATCACTCTACTGCAAATATGAATGACATGGAAATAGGTTTTGAGCAATGATACATGTATAACCCAGTGAAAGTGCTTGTTGGCTTTGAGAGGGGAGAGGAGAGATTGTGTTGGGGGGGGTGAGGATCATGAGTCATGTAACCATGGAAAAATGTTCTAAGTAAAAGTAAGAAAAGAAAAGGTAATGAGGTTATAATGATCTACAAATTAGCTCTGGTGTTATTCCCTCCTTGACCTTGTAAGCTGTTCACCTGGGGAATCTCAGAGATTCTTATATCTTCTAATTATTAAAATGCATTAGATCTAAAAGCACTATTATGGAAAAAATGATTTCAAAGCACTTCTAGGACTTTAAAGCACCATTTCCCACTGTTAGCCTTCATCATATCTATTTATCTATCAGACTGTTTGTCTGACTGTCTAACTGTCTATCTATGTAACTGAAGGAAGAATGAGTAACACTTCACAGAGGAACTAAAATTTTTAGTCAAATACAATGATATATGGAGGAAAGTGAATCAACATGCCTAACAAAGACATTATTTTTAATTTAATTAATTAATTTAATTTAGAACATTTTTTATGGTTCCATGATTCATACTCCTTACCCTCCCTCTACCACACCCTGTAGCCAATGAGCAATTCAAATGGGTTTCACATGCATCATTGATCAAGACCTATTTCCAAATTATTAATATTTACAGTAGAGTGATCATTTAGAGTCTACATCCCTAATCATATCCCCATCAAACCATGTGATCAAGGAAATGTTTTTCTTCTGTTTCTGCTCCCACATTTCTTTCTCTGGATGTGGATAGTGCTCTTTCTCATAAGTCCCTCAGAATTGTCCTGGATCATTGCATTGCTGCTAGTGGAGGAGTCCATTACATTTGATTGTACCACAGTGTATCCGTCTCTGTGTATAATGTTCTCCTGGTTCTGCTCCTTTCACTCTGCATCCATTCCTGGAGGTCCTTCCAGTTCATTATTCCTTTCAGCACAATAGTGTTCTATCACCAACAGATATTACATTTCATTCAGCCATTCCCCAATCAATGGACACTCTCATTTTCCATTTTTTTTTTTGCCACCACAAAGAGCATGGCTATAGATAATTTTGCACAAGTCTTTTTCCTCATTATCTCTTTGGGGTACAAACCCAGCAGTGGTATGGCTGGATCAAAGGTGTTATTCTTAAGATCAAGGAACACAGCAAGAAACTCCAGAATGGCTCAACAGAGAAATAGAATACATGAAAGTAGAAATTAGAGTTGAATTTAGGTCAGAAATTAGGGCTTTCTATGCAAAATTAAACAATTTCAAGAGTAGGAAAAAATCAAATAATGATCAAAAGTGGATATAGAATGGATATAGAAACTGTGCTAGAGAAAAAATACATCTGGAAAATATAATCCTACTTCTAAAACAGGAAAGAATAAACAACAAAAGAGAGCCAACATCACTAAAGAACATCAATTCAAGAATTTTAAGTAAAATACTAGCAAAAAGACAATAACAATATAGTGTTAAGGGTTAATTTTGGGTAGGAGTTTGACAAAAGTGAGGAGAACAGTTTGATAAACACACTAAATTTAATTTAGAAGAAGTTTGGATAGAAACAAAAAGGAGGAAAGTGAGATTATTACTCTAATAAGGACAGGTTCTTCTGCCTGGAAATACCCAGGCCTAACTTATCTACACTGTCTATCTAAAAATATTCACTACCTACCTACCTAAGTTAATCAATAACCATTAATCACCTACAATCTCCTTAAATCCGTTTCTCTATTTCAACTGTCCGAAGTAAAACTGCCTGTCACCGAAACACAGACAAAGCTTCTGTTCTCTAGGGAATCCTGAGGCAAAAGCCCTGAACTCTCAACTGTCTCTTACTTATATATCTCATCTCCTAGGTAACAGAATCTTCAGTTATGGCTAACTCTCTTCTCAGCTATCATGCTCTTAATTAGAAATCTTCTGCTCCTAAAGAGACAGAGGGAGATTAAGCAAATTTCTTTAACAACAGTCAGAGTTATTCACTTTGATAAAGTTGGATTTATACTATGGATGCAAGGATGGTTCAACATGAGTAAAATAATATATAATATAATATATATAATAATAAATATATAAAATAATATAATTACTTATATTAAAACAGCAAAATCTTCTCAAATCTCATAATGACATTTAAGAGGAGAAACTGGATTTGACAAAATTCAACTTGGGCATGTGCTATATCCTCCCCCCCAACTCCCACACATAATATAGGTATAGGACAAAGTTTTAATGTTAAGATATAACTAAATATATATATATTTGTATTATGTATGTATATATATATATATATATATGTATTTTTTCCTTATTATCTCTTTCGGGTACAAACCCAGCAGTGGTATGGCTGGATCAAAGGCATAATTCTTTCTTTTTTTTTAAACCCTTACCTTCTGTCTTGGAGTCAATACTGGGTATTGGCTCCAAAGCAGAAGAGAGGTAAGGGCTAGGCAATGGAGGTCAAGTGACTTGCCCAGGGTCACACAGCTAGGAAGTGTCTGAGTCCAGATTTGAACCCAGGACCTCCCATCCCTAGGCCTGGCTCTCAATCCACTGAGCTACCCAGCTGCCCCCCAAAGGCATTATTCTTAAGATCACTTACAAAATTGAAGATCCCTCATTGTTATATGACATAGCTGTAGAAATGCTAACAGTAGAAATGAGACAAGAGAGAGAAATTAAAATTATACACATTAGCAAAGAGAAGATAAAAAATTTTCCTGTTTGCTGATGGCAGGAAGACTTAGAAAACCCCAGAGAGTCAGCAAAGCAAATTATTGAGTCAATTAATAGCTTCAGTAATGTAATGGAGTACATAATGAACCCAGAAAAAAATCAACATTTCAATATCCCAATAATAGAATCCAGGAGGAAATAATAGGAAGTCTCATCCAAAATTACAACAAAATTAATTAAATCTGTAGGAGTCTGCCTACCATCTTGAATACACTTAAAATTTAAATAAATGCAATTACAAATCATAATTATAATTACAAATTATAATTATAACTACAGATTACAGTTACAATTACGAAGAAAAACTCTGAATTATCCAATTGGGCAGAAGCCTAGCAGATGCTACCATCTGGAAGGACATCAAATACAGGACCAGGCTTATATGTCATTTAGATGAGGAAAAACTAAGTTATTCTCAGAGACTGGTTGCCAAAAGGTTGTTAGGGGACAGATGTTGGGGGGAATGGAAGCAAATTACTAAGATATGGAGGGTTTCCATTTGCCTTGGTGTAGAGAATCCTCTTAGGGTTGACAATTTGGATCTTTTGGAGTATTTAAAAAAAGAAATGGCTCTTAATTATATTCTCCCATGTATCTTAGTTTTTACATAAAAACTTAAAGACAAAGACCATGTTTCATTCATGTTCCTTAAAACCAAACATAGGAATGTGTTCAAACTGCTTTGCAGAACCCTTTACAAATATTTCATTTGATTTCACAACAGTCCTGGTGCAGAAGGTGCCCATTTGAGCCTCATTTTACAAATGCAGTGCAGAGAGTTTAATTGACTTGCCTTGGGTCACACAGCCAGGGACCATCTGAGGTAGGAATAGAACTTAGGATCTTTCTGATTCTCAGTCCTATTCTCTGTCTATTGTGCTACCTAGTGGTCTACTATCTCTTTTCACTTGGGTAAGTCCACAAATCTCATTTTCAGAACCCCTACTTAGATCCTTTCCTTGTTCCTTCCATTATGATCTTGTTCCCTGTGTAAGGTAACTAGGTGAGCCAGGATCCACCATTAGACTTGAGGTCAAGTCAAATCCTCCCTACAACGCTGTTCTATTCCTAGGCAAGGCATAAAATTAAAAGGCACTTCCTCCTTGGAAGGATCTGAATAGCATCCTCAAAAGCAGAGATACCATCTTGTTGACAAAAGTCCATATGGTTGAAGCTATGGTTTTTTCCACTAGAAATATATGACTATGAGAGTTGGATTTAAAGGAAAGCACAGAATCAAGGCTGAATTGTGGTGCTGAAGAAGACCTTCGAGAGTCTTTTGGACAGCAAGGAGATTAAATCAGTCAATTCTTAAAGAATTTAATTCAGACTATTTACTAGAAGGTCAACTATGAAAAATGAAGCTTAAATACTTACATCATATAATGAAAAGACAGGATTCATTGGAAAAGATTGATGTAAATGGCATTGATCTAAAACCATCAACAAGCATGATCTGTAATGAGGATAAATTAGAATACTTCCCAATAAGATCAGAAATTAAGCAAGGATGCCCATTATCACCACTACTCTTTAATTTTTTAGTAGAAATGCTGGTTATAGAAAAAGAAATTGAAAGAGTTAGAACAAGAAGACAGGAAACAAGATATGATGGCATACATAGAGAACCTCAGAGAACCAACCAAAAAAATTAATAGAAACAATTAGTAACTTTAGAAAAGTTGCAGGATACAATTCATATAAATCATCAGCATTTCTATTAACCACCAAAAAAGTTCAACAGCAAAAGACAGAAAAATAAATTTCCTTTGAAATATCTGTAAACAATATAAAATACCTAGAGGTATATTTGCCAAGACAAAACCAGCAACTTTATGAATACAAATTATTAAAAAAAAACCTTTTCACAAAAATCAAACTTTTACAATTAGAAAAAATATTAATTATTTGTGGCTAGGTCAAGCCAACATAATAAAAATAACAATCCTATCTAAGATAATTTACCTATTCAATGCTATACCAATCAAACTACCCAAAAATTATTTCATAGAACTAAAAAAAAATAAAATTAGTCTGAAAGAACAAATGGTGAAGAATATCAAGGGAGTTAATGAAAAAAATATGAAGGAAAGAGGACTAGCCACACCAAATCTCACTCTATACTATAAAGTATTCATCATTTAAAAAATCTGATATTGGCTAAGAAATAGAGTAGTGGATCAGTGGAAAAGATTAGTAAACCAGCTCATAGTAACTTGTTGTTCAAAGATCCAAGATATCAGGGGAAGAACTGACTATTTGGCAAAAATTGCCAGGAAAACTGGAAAGCAATAGAGCAGAAAGTAGGCATAGACCAACATCTCCTACCATATACCAGGATAAAATCAAAATGAATATTTGATCTAAAATAAAGGATAACACCACAAACAAATTAGGAGAATACAGAAAAGTGTACTTGTCAGACTTATGGATAGGGGAAGAATTTATGAACAAATAAGATACAGAGAATATTATGAAAAATTAAATGGATCATTTTGAATATATTACATTAAGAAGAGTTTATACAAACAAAACTGAATGCAAGGTTATAAGAGAAACAACAAATTGGGGGAAATTTTTATAGCTTGTCTGTGACAAAGGCCTTATTTATTTCTCAAATATATAGAGAACTGAGTCAAATTTATAAGAATACAAAACATTCCTATATTGATAAATGGTCAAAGGAAGTGAGCATGAAGTTCTCAGATGAAGAAATTAAAACTATTTATAGTGTGATATTTAAAATGGTTGAGGTCTTAAACTGTAGTGATTAAAATAGTGGAAGACATAAATTGTGATAGATATAAGAGAGGGTGAGTAAATTTGACCACAGAAAATGTTTCTCTACAGTGTCTTGGTTTTTAAATCAAATATAAGGTGGTTGCCAGGGAAATATTCCCAATTATTCAAATACTCAAGTCAACTGGGTTTTATAGAGATTTTTAATTAATAATATAATGAGGAATTAGAGAAAGAGTAGGAAAGGAATAATTATGAAGGGCCTCAAGCCAATATGGCCTAGACCTGAGTCTTAAGAGAGAGAATCAGTCAGTCAGTCTTTTAACACTCACCACAAGGTCTGCCTAAACAAGGATTCTATAGTGACACCAGGCCAGCTCCATCTCAGCTGACTTCACCAGAGAGTGTTCCAGCCAGAGACTGTTCCAAAGGGCCTCTCTCCAGAGCCTCCAGAGGGACAGAGTCCCCTTAGAGGAGCTCCAGCGAGACCTCCTTAGAGATTGTCCTCCAAGAGCTTCCCTTCTCCAGAGCCTCTCTTAAGAGATTCTTCCCAAGCGGTCCTCATCAGAGATCCTCCAAAAGGATTTCTCCAAAAGGATATATACTCAAGAGATTCTGCTTTTTCTTATATAGGGGTTTTTCTCCCATGTCACCTCCCCTAAGTCCCTACATCTACCAATCACTGTAGACGCTTTCCAAAGGACTGCCCATCTAAATTCCTGCTAAGTCTACCAATCTCCTCAGTAAGTCTGAATCAGAAAAAATGCTGCTGTGTCGACCAATCTCCTCAGTAAGTCTGAATGAGAGAAAACACAGCTGAGTCAGCTAATCTCATCAAGAGAAAACTTGCCCGACCCTTTTAGGTACCTAGCATCCCGTTGTATCAATTCTAAAAACAGGCCTGGCTCAAAGAACTCCTTGCCCCGCCATAAGCATGGATCCAAGTACTTTCTTTGTTTAACAAGGAGTTTTTTTCCCCTAAAGCAGTCTTAAGTACGGTTGGAGTAGAGGTCCTCCCATTTCTGATCCTGGCGAGTTCTCACATCAAAATGGGGAATGTTTCTCAGTAGGGAATTTGAGGATTCCTCAATGTGGAGTAAATTTTTTAACATTCATAAGTCTGTGACATTTTAAGGTTTGCAATAGTCATAGGAGGAAATGCTTCAAAACACTATTAATTAGGGAAATGTAAATGAAAACAACTCTGAGAAACCACCTCACACCTATCAGATTGGCTAATATGACCAAAAAGGAAAACGATAGATACAAATATGTATATATAATGTATATGTGCTACATTTAATGTATGCACATATGTATGTAAATAGATATTTAAGTTTAGTGATCTTAAAATTTTGGAAGACTTGGCATTAAAGAGACTAACTTGCATTTATTTCAGTTAATTTCTTTTTATATCACTTGGTATAAAACAAATTCATCTTATATAATCCTTTAAGTAGTTCGGTAATGAGAATGTTAGAAAGGTTAGCCCCTGTTGTTAATTAACTGTGGTAGATAAGAAGAGAGTTGGCTTAAGAGCTCCTGTTATAGATCTTCTTGTGTTAAGCACATATCTTTACTATCCCCTGATTTCTAATAAAGATAACAACAAAAAGAAGCAATCATACAGTTATAAAATAGGAATTTATTACTAATACTTGCTTTTCCAGGAATGTATGTCAATAGAAAGATCCCTCAGATTTTATGACTCAAAGAGATAACCTTGTGTATCTTTAATCTCTTCTTGTGGGTTATTGTCTGTTATGAGATTTATAAGTCTTTTCCTAAAATGTTATCTGAGGATATTAGTGACAGGGTCAATAAAGTGCTTAGAACTTATTAACTATAGCTAGCACTTTGTGCTAGCAACTTTGTAACTGCTAAATCCCATAAAAATAAACTATGAACATCCACAAAAGATCTTTCATCATAGACTGGGTGTGATGGGATCACTGATGGTATTTACCCATAAATTAAGTCAGTTTTCAGCTCAGAATTATGGCTCAAAGATTTCTTTATTTCTCATAGTTTTAAATATCACTTTAAAATTTTAACTGTGTGATTGTGAGCAAGTCACAACAACTCCCTAAGACCTACCTGCCATAGATGTGTTGTGATCTCCACTCACTGAAAGACTCCTTACACTAGGTGTTCTCTATGCCAATGAAATCTTGAATCTTTCATGTATTCATTCTACATATATAAATAAAATTTCTTTTTTAAGGATTGCAGAGCACATAACTTTTATCTCATTTATCCTGAGTGGCTACCCTAAAAATATTTATCCTTGATATAGCCATTCCTTTAACAAGCATTGATGCTTCTACTATTTTATAAGTGGGAGGTAGGGTCTCGGTTACTCAGAATTCATCCCTTTAGCTGGCAGGACACAAGATCCAGCGGAGACAAAGAAGCAAAGAGGGTGACAGGAAGATGCAAGCCTACACCAGTGTCAAAAGGCAAGTGTGGGGTCCAGCTCAGATGCTGAAGCAAAGAGAAGGTATTAAAGGGCAAGTGTGTGAATCCAAAATCACTGGAGAAAAGCCCTGAGTGCACTGACTGTGAGACTGCAGAAGGGCCATGACTAGCAGTGGCTGCCACAGGGTTCAGCTGAGAGAACAAGTAGGAGCTGAGGGGCAAGTTGGCACTTTAACTGCAAGTCTGGGAGCCCAGGAGCCAAAGCACAGATCAGGACAGTTGTTGAAGAGCAAGGTTAGCCCTCATGGTGCCCAAAGAAAGACTGGTGCAGGCTGAGAATGCAAGTGCTCAAAGGTGGCAGAGTAGGGCACCTACTATCTTGACAAACAACCAAAAATAACCTCACATAATCAATGCTAAAAGTGCAAAAACAGATAGGAGTCAGGAGTGAAGCTGAACAGTCACGGACAATGAAGGAGGAAGGTTTCTGACTAAGCCTCACCTTATCTGTTGAATGTGGGAGCTTCCATCTCAAAGGATACCACTGAAATCAGCAGGTGAAGATGGGAGCAGCTATGTTGACTGCAGCTTCAGCTCCAAAGACCCTACCTGACCCACAACTGGGGATTGAAGGAGTGTACACCATGAAGTCTGTGGGTGCTGGGCTCTGACAGCAGGATCTTGGGCTTCTCTGCTGACCAAGGAGGGCTTTTGAGGGCCCAAGAAATGAGGACTGGACACTTGCTTTATCCCAAGTTTCGGCATTAGAAGAGGAAGAGTGAGGAAGGAGCACACAAAAGTAAGTATGAGGAACTGGGGCCCCATCAGCTGTGGAGCCCCTGGTTATTGTCACAGGGGGAGGTAGGTGTCTGTTTGCAGTTGCGGTGGCAGAGCTACCTGTGGTCTCTGGTTGGAGTACCTGATGTCAATCATGGACAGGGCTTGGGCAAGGGTGGGTGGGCTTGGGATTACATTTGATCCTGGTTTATAGAAATTGGAAAAACTGAATAGGGCCCAGGAAAAAATGAACATAAACAGTCCTGAAACCTGAGGCACCAATCCCTTCATACGCTAAGAATGATGGGACTCCGGCATAAAGTTAATAATTAAATCTATTGTCTGGTCACTAAAATTAAAAAAAAAAATTAATAAGCAAAGGAGAAGGAACTCACTGATTGATAGCTATTAAGAGGACAAAGAAGACTTGGGTTCAAACTCAAAAGACAGTGGAATAAAAACACCTACTTCAAAAACAGCAAAGAAAAACAATAAATGGTTAGAGGAACTTAAAAATACTTTAACAACAAATGAGAGAGGTTGAGAGAAAATGGGGAAAAAATAAGAGTAATACGAGAAAATCAAGAAAATTATGAAAGAAGGATTATTTGCATGGAAAAGAGATCCAGAAACTAATGGAAGAAAATAATTCATTAAGAATTAGAATTGGACAAGGGGAAATTCACAACTTTCTAAGACAACAAGAAATAATAAAGCAAAATCAAAAGAATTAAATCATGTAAAGGAATATGAAACATCATAAAAACAACTGATTTGAAAAATAGATCAAGGAGAGACAATATAAAAATAGTTGGACTCTCAGAGTTACAATAAAAAAGATTAGATACTATATTCCAAGAAATCATCAAGGAAAACCGTCCAGAAAGTTTAGAATCAGAGGGTAAAATAGAAATTGAAAGAATCCAACTATCACCATATCAAAAAGACCCAAAGATGAAAATGTGCAACAATATCATTGCTAAGCTGTATAATTCCCAGGTTAAGGAAATAATACTACAAGCAATAAGAAAAAGAATTAAATACAATGGAGCTACAGTCAGAATAGCACAAGTTAGCAGTCACAATATTGAAAGAATGAGGGGCATGGAATATAATATTCCAAAAAGCAGAATAACTGGGTTTACAACCAAGAATAACAGACCCAGCAAGGCTAAAAATAATTATAAAAATTTTTTAAAATTGATATTTAATGATCTACAAGGAGTTTCAATTATTCTTGGGGGATGTTCAGAATTCTGTAGAAAATTTGATCAATAAGAAACATACAAAGATAATTATGAAATCCCAATCATAAGTGACCCAAAAGATTAAATTGTTTAATCCTTATATGAGAAAACTTAATCTATAACCTTTAAGAATGACATCATTGCTTAGGTATTTTGGAAAGGGGTATATGGATAAAAGACTATCACAACGAGTTAATTTGAGTTGAGTTGAGGTCAAGTTGAATATAATAGAATGAGATCAAATAATAATAAAATAGATCAAGAAGAGGTAAAATGGAACAATAATGTCATATAAAAGAGGAATGACTAAAGAACTACCACAGAGAAGGGGAAGAGGGGGTAGAGGACTGAGAGTAGTAGAACCCTACTCTCATCAGATCTGGGATAAAAAAACCCAGCATATACAACTAGAAGAGTAAAAGTCTTCTTAATAAACAGAAAAACAGAAGTGAAATGAGATAGGACAAAGGAAGAATTGAGTCCCTTTAAGGGACCAAGAGACTAAGAGAAGGAAGGTTAGATTAAGAGAAAGAACGGCAAGAGTATAAGAAAAGGGAGGGATACCCAGAAGGGAATACATATCAAGAATTGGGAGGAAAGGCGAGGGAATAAGGGAGGAACTTTTAGGACAAGATAAAGGAGGGATTTTTAGAATTGAACTCATATCAAGAAATAGAAAGGCATGGTTACAGGAATAAGGAAAGAACTTTTGGAAAGGCAGAAAGAATAAGAAATAAAAGACAAGGGGGAAGGGGCAAGGGAGGGACCTTTGGAAAGGTCCACCAATTTGGAACTTAGAGGGATAAGAGAATGGGAAGGGAGGATTTCTAAGAAGGAATGTGAATTGGAGAAGTAGTGGAAAGAAGAAATTGGACATCTGAAGAGGGATAGGGCAAAGAAAAGGATGGGAGGGACAAACAGTGAGGGAAAATACAATTGAGGGAAACACAACTAATAATTATGATGTTGAATGTGAATGGGATGAACTCACCCATAAAACAAAAAATGGATCCAGAATGAATCAAAAAACAAAACACAAAAATTTGTGGTTTACAAGAAACACACTTAAAAAAGGAGAAATACTTAAAAGAGTGAAAAAAGGAACTAAATAGAGTACACATTATGCCTCAGCTGATACAAAGAAAGTAGAGATAGCAATGATGAAATCGTTCAAAGTTAAAGCTAAAATAGATATAATCAAAAGAGATAAATAGGGAAACTATATTGTTTAATGAAGGATTATAAATATTAAATGTATATACACCAAATATTGTAGCATCCAGAATTTCTAAGGAAAACTAAAGAGATGGAGAAAAAACAACACAGTAGTGGGGCACTTAATTTTCCCCCTTTCAGAACTAGGTAAATCTAACCAATTAAAAAAAAAGAAGAAAAAAGTCCAGGAGATGACTAGAATATTGGATGAGATAAATATGATAGATGATTGGAGAGAACTGAATGAGAAAAGAAAAGAGCATACCTTCTCAGTGGTAATAGCACTTTACAAAAACTGACCATGTATCAGGGTACAAAAGCATTATAATTAAATGTAAAAAAGAAGAATTATTAAATGCATTATTTTTAGATCATAATGCAATACAATTATATATAATTAAGGATTATGGAAACAAAAAAGTAAAAACTAATTGGAAATTAAATAGCTTAATCTTAAAGAATGAGTGGGTTAAAGAACAAATTATAGTAACAAAATAATTTCATTAAAGAGAATGTTAATAATGAGAAAATATATACCCAAACTTATGGAATAGAGCAAAAACAGAGAATACCATACTGTACACAATGGAAATGCAGTATGCCACTACCACTTGCACAACTTTGCTAATATGAGATTGTACACAGCACTCTATTGGCTGATGGAATGAAAAGCAACCAACCACAGTGCTGTATCCTGGGCACTTATTGTCTCAGTGTTTATGAGTGTGGGAAAGGTTAATAAGAGTGTGGAAAAGGTTTATAGGAGAGTAGGAAGGGTTTATAAAGCCTTAAAATACATATAAATAATAAAATAAATATAAAGCTGCTACTTCACAGATTTTCACCTCTTGTGGGATCTCATGGTTTTTTTTTTCTTAAAATGATATGAAACATCTACCTAAAACTGTCAGCAAGTATTTATTTATAATGGGGAAAAGCTATAAGCCCTCCCAATAAGATCATGCCTTGGTGTATGCCTGCCAAAATAAACTTAGGAACTATATTAACATCATTATAAAATAATTTTTACACAAATGTCAGACCTAAATAATTGGAGAAATACTAATTTTTCTTTTTTTCTTTTTGTTTTAAATTTATTTAGAATATTTTCCATTGTTACATAATTCAAGATTTTCCCACCCCTTTTTACTCCCCTCTCTCAGAGCTTACAAGCAATTCCACTAGGTTATACATGTATCATTATTCAAAGCCTATTTCCATGTTATTCATATTTATAATAGAGATCATTAAACACCAAAACCCAATCATATCACCATCGAACTATGTGATAGATCATATGTTTTTCTTCTGCATTTCTACTCTCACAGTTCTTTCTCTGGATGGGGATAGCACTCTTTCTCATACGTTCCTCTAGATTATCCTAGATCATCACATTGCTACTAGTTGAGAAGTCTATTACATTTGATTTGCCATAA
The DNA here is from genome assembly GCF_027887165.1 of Monodelphis domestica. Classification (NCBI taxonomy): domain Eukaryota; kingdom Metazoa; phylum Chordata; class Mammalia; order Didelphimorphia; family Didelphidae; genus Monodelphis; species Monodelphis domestica. The sequence continues at coordinate 29,898,949 of NC_077232.1, forward strand.
TGTATCAGTTTCTGAGTACAATGTTCTCCTGGTTCTGCTCCTTTCACTCTGCATCCATTCCTGAAGGTCGTTACAGTTCACATAGAATTCCTCCAGTTCATTATTCCTTTCAGCACAATAGTATTCTATCACTATCAGATACCATAATTTGTTCAGCCATTCCTCAATCAATGGACACCACCTCATTTTCCAATTTTTGCCACCACAAGGAGCATGGATATGAGTATTCTTATACAAGTCTTTTTCCTTATTATCTCTTTGGGGTACAAACCCAGAAGTGCTATAGATGTAGTCAGTCTTTTAGTGCCCTTTGGGCATAGTTCAAAATTGCCATCCAGAATGATTGGACCAATTCACAACTCCACCAGAAATGAATTAATGTCCCAATTTTGCCACATTCCCTCCAACATTTAATACTTTCCTTTGCTGCCATATTGGCCAGTCCGCTAGATGTGAGGTGGTATCTTGGCATTGTTTTAATTTGCATTTATTTAATCAGAAGGGATTTAGAACACTTATTATGTGCTTATTAATAGTTTTGATTTCATCATGTGAAAACTGTTCATGTCCCTTGACCATTTGTCAATTGGGAAATTAGATTACATTTTCTAAAATCAACAAAACTGTCTTGAAAGCTCAAACTGAAGGCATAAAAGCAATGCTCTACTAGACTTCAGGCTCAAAACAGCTTTTGGCTTTATACCATTTCTCTCTAAAATGATTCAATAAAAATATATTACTTTATGATATATATCACATATATATATATTATATACTACCTACACCATACAAAGCATTATGCTTGTTGCTGGTGATTCAGAGTCAAAAGCAGAATCAGACTTATTGCTTCAGAGGTTTCCATTCTATTGCAGGGATTCAGCATGTGCCTGGATGAGGAAAACTGTGAGCCAATATGGTTTTACTTTGATGTGGCTGCTATGAATGCTATAGCTTCTTGGAGTCACAGGTGAGAGCTGGGTGAAAGGTAGACACCAAGAATAAATGTGCAGCCCAGCCCACTGTAACATTTAAATTAGTTTCTCTACTGAAGTATTATACTTTTAGAGTTTTATTAAAGATTATTAGAAATCAAGTATAAAGAAAATACAAAATAAGAAAGCACATGCCTAGGGCATATAGCCCATTCACAGTCATTTACATCTTGCCTGCCAGGTAGAGAAACGTGTTTGCTTAGAGGCAGAAGAAGAGAGCCTGAAGTAGGTGGAGAGCCCCTTTAAATAATAATTTGTGATCTCACACACTCAGGTGTGGTGAGGTGAGGACTCAGGTGAGATTATAGGAAATTCTGGGAACTACCAAGGACTTTTGGGGATTGAAGTCTGGGGTTCAAATCTCCATTTTTATATTCTCCATTTGATCATTATTGGGAGAGCAGTTTCCACAAAAAGATCATTAAAACATAATCAACTTAAAGATTACAATAATTTGAGGATAAGAGGAAAAAAAGAACAAAACCAATAATTGCTAGACACATTGACAAAAAGCCAGTTAGGGGGCAGTCCCCTTTGGCATGAAAGTAGTAGTAGTCTCTCAGTAATCGACGATGACGATTGTCTTTTTGCGTTTTTGTGCACAAAGACACTTGTGCATGAAGATTTAAGTGGAAAAGTCAATGCACAGAAACAGTCCCATTCTCTCGGTGTTGGAAGCCTGGGTCCAGTGGCACGAAAAGTCGTTACACCTGGAGACTTCCTCAGCTGCATTGGATGGCCGTGTTGTCTTTTGTGCTCCAACACGCCCTGAGCACTCCACAGTGCCTTGCTGCATCGCCATCTCAGCCATTGAACCTTCTTGTTGGTTTCTTCCACCTGTTCAGCCAAAACAGTCTTCACATGCTGGGTGAGCAAAGCCCTAGTTCATCAGGGGTTGACGACGACCTGATGGCTACCCTCACAAGGTTTAGCCAGCCTGTCAAAGCCGTGGCCTGGGGTGTGGCCGCTGCGGCATGCTAGCAGCTTCTAGGAGCCACAAGTGAGAGCTGGGTGTCAGGTGAGGGTCAGAGGTTGGAGAGCTGCCCTAGGAGGGCATGACAAGCCCTCCATACCAGAGATACTACCCCTCCCTGAACACCCCATACACCCCGCATGAAAGTATACATACAAATAAATGTTCAATCAACCACACCCAAAGTTCGTTTTCTAAAAAGAATAAAAGTGTCTTGAAAGCTCAAACTGAACGCATAAAAACAATGCTCTACTAGAATTCAGGCTCAACACAGCTTTTGACTTTATACCATTTTTCTCTAAAATGATTCAATAAAAATATATTATTTTATTATATATATAATATACCACCTACACCATACAAAGCATTATGCTTGTTGCTGGTGGTCCAGAGTCAAAAGCAGAATCAGACTTAATGCTTGAGAGGTTTCCATTCTATTGCAGGGATTCATCGTGTGCCTGGATGAGGAAAACTGTCATTTGGAACCAGAACTGTGTTCAAATCTCAGCTTTGCCACTTATGACAAATGTACTTCATGTTAGGTAACTTAATCAAGGCTCATTTGTATGCCTCAGTTGCTTCTTCTTTTCAGGTGTTCCATGCTCTTTGTTTTTCAATATTGAACTTTCCACAGAGCTCTGGTCTTTTCTTTGCAAAAGCTTGGAAATCTTCTATTTTGTTGAATGCCCATACTTTCCCTTTGAAGTATATAGTCAGTTTTGATGGGTAGCTGATTCTTGGTTGAAGACCCAGCTCTCTTGCCTTTCTGAAAATCATGTTCCATGCCTTACGGTCATTCAGAGTGGAACTTGCAAGGTCTTGTGTGACCCTGATTGGCATTCCTTTATATCTAAATTGTCTTTTTCTGGCTTCTTGTAAGATTTTTTCTCTTGCTTGAAAGCTTTGGAATTTGGCAATTACATTCCTGGGAGTTGTCTTTTGGGGGTTTAGTGTAGAGGGTGTTCTGTGAACTCTTTCAGTGCCTGTATAGCCCCCTTGTTCTAGAATCTCTGGACAATTTTCTTTGATTATATCTTGAATTACAATGTCGAGTTTGCTGTTTATTTCTGGGTTTTCTGGTAGTCCAATTATTCTTAAATTGTCTCTTCTCCCTCTCTTTTCCAAGTCTGTGAGCTTGTTGGTGAGATATTTTCTGTTCTCTTCTAATTTCTTGGTCTTTTGGCTTTGCTTTATTAATTCTTGCTCTTTTACATGCACGTTGTCTTCCAGTTGGCTGATTCTGACCTTTAAAGCCTGGTTTTCCTTTTCAGTTTGGTCAAACTGGTTTTGTAGATGTGTGAATTTCTTTTGCATTATTTCCCACTTTTCCTCCCAGAAGGCTTCCATCTTTTTGATAATTTTCAATTCAAATTCTTCATAGGTTTGTGGAGAGTTTCCATTTCCTTTGGATGGTTTTGGAGCATTTGCTTGTGTTTCCTATTCTATCTCCTCTGTATTTTATAATTTTGCTCCATAAAATGTGTCCAAAGTTGCCCCCTTCTTCTTGTTTTTCTTGGAGTTTTGGGTCTTTTCTGTGCTGTTTGCCATCTCTATCTGAGTGGGGAGGTGTAGCTTTTCTTATCTCTGTCTGGTGTTCAGAGGCTTTAGTCCCAGGCAAATTGTCCATTCGTGGGTGTTACTGCTCTCAGTTCCCTCCCAATGCTTCTTCATTGCTTATTTCTGGGTTTTCTGGCAGTCCAATTATTCTAACAGAGCAGGTGACTTTTCCAAGTTCCAGGTCACCTAGATGGTAGCAAAGATTCTTATAGCTAAACAACAAGTCTATCATCTTTGTATTTATCCATGAAGAAACAGGAAACACAGACCAATTGAAGATGAATGTTGGAGGTTTCTGGGTCATAAGTCCAACACAATGGAAGACTAGACATTTTCTCCAGTCCTCATGACCTTTCTAAGTTCTCCATAGGACCTGTGAGTGACTTTGTGGTGTTTCATCAAGCCCAAGAAAAAGAATGAACCATCTAGCTCCATCCAGGCAGTCTGTCTATCTACCTGTCCATTCATCTGTCTGACAACTCACCCACCTACCTATCCATCCATTTGTCTATCTATCTATCTATCTATCTATCTATCTATCTATCTATCTATCTATCTATCTATCTATGTATCTCTCTATGTATCTCTCTATCTATCTATCTATATCTGTCCATCCATCTATCCATCCATCCATCTATCTATTCTACATATCTATCTATAATTTTCATCCCTGTCTCTATATCTCTATACTTATTTATATTTTCTATGTCTATTAATATTTCTGTAACTTCTGTCTATGTCATCTGTATTTATTTTTATCTAGCCATCTATGTCTTTAGTCTTATACCACAGAAATCTGGGCCAAACATAAGAATTTTGTACTTGAAAAGAAAATTTGGGGAATACACAAATCTACAGGGAGATACCACACTTGCTTTTGTTTCCAACTATGTCAATGAGCATCAGCATAGTCAGCCAGAGTTTAAATTGCTTCTTATGCCACTCAGACTGACTGATAATTTGTCCAGCCACTGACAGAGAGTATGGGACACTTTCTCTCTCTTCTATAGTTTCAGTGAAAAAGAAGGTGCCTCATAGTAATCCAAGTTTGCAAAGCAATGTAGTCAGTGTTTAATAGATAATTAATGAATGAATCGGTGAATGCAATCATCAATCATTCATTAAATAGTGGCTTTCTGGTAACCACAGACACTCTAAATCTTCAGATCTTTTTTTTTTTCCATTGAGCCCTAACTCCACTTGTTTACTTACTAGCTGTGGAACCATGGGTGTTACCCTCTTTGGGTTGCAGTTTTCTTATCAAAAAAGGGAAAGGCTTAAACTAGGTTACATGTTTTTTTTTTAAACTAGGTTACTTTTAAGGGCCTTTCCAGATGTAACTCCTTTGATAGCAAATAGCTGAGTGAGAGGAACATGCAGAGATTTTAGTGTCACGCAAGGGGACCAATATTTCACAACTGCCCCAGAATAGTTATGGCTATGCCCAGAACACAAGTGCCTATCTTTGCCGAAAGAAAATCAGCAAAAGACCTTGTGTGTCTTCTTTTTACCACCATAAATTTGAAGGTAAGATTGAATGTCAAAGGAACAGAGGTTTTAATCTGCTCTCAAGACAACTAGTATTGTTTAAGCACTCACTAAGTATCAGGCACTATTCTAAACTGAGAATATAAATAGAATTTAAAAAGGAAGGAAGGAAGGAAGGAAGGAAGGAAGGAAGGAAGGAAGGAAGGAAGGAAGGAAGGAAGGAAGGAAGGAAGGAAGGAAGGAAGGAAGGAAGGAATCCTTGTGCTTTAGGAGCTTATGTTCTTTTTTTTTAAACCCTTACCTTCTGTCTTGGAATCAATACTATGTATTGGTTCCAAGGCAGAAGAGTGGTAAGGGCTAGGCAATGGGGGTTAAGTGACTTGCCCTGGGTCACACAGTGGGGAAGTGTCTGAGGCCAGATTTGAACCTAGGACCTCCCATCTCTAGGCCTGGCTCTCAATCCACTGAGCTACCTAGTTGCCCCCTAGGAGCTTATATTCTAAAAGAAAAAAAAAACTCATACAAGGTGAGAAAGTTTTCTGGATGTGATAGAGAAGGAAGTTCAGAGAGTTATGAGTGGGACTCAGAGAAGAATAAAGTAGAGAATATAGCTGACATGGAAGTTGTTGTAAAGGATTAGCTTTGCAAAAAGCAAGAAGCAAAAAGATCCCACGGGGCAATGACAGGGCCAACATTCCAAAGCTCTCAGGAGGTGAGGAACTGAACACAGAGACAGTTGCTGGCAGTTTGTGGACTCTGGAGGTGTAAGAGGCTGCGTTTTCTCTAGCTGTCAGGATAACCCAGAGGGGAGCTATCTGGTTTTCTGGGGTGGACCCAGAGAGCCACTGGTTGCCTCTTTTTTTGGCTGTTCTGCTATTCTGCTTGTTTCTACTGCTGCTGGTACAGAGAAGTGGATTTCTGTTGTTGCTGGTGACACCTTACTGGGATTGCTGTTCGTATCCAAGAAGGGACTCCTGTGTTGTGAGATTGCTTTGGGCCCTTTCTTTTTCCTTGCCTTAACTTTGATTAGTTAGCTTAGTATAATTATAGAAAGTTTAGGATTTTAATATCGGGTGTGGGTTAGAAGTGAGTTATTCCCTGATTCTCTTCCCTTCCTTTCTTCCTTTAGTTAAATAAACCTTTTATTATATATATAGTTTGAACCCTTCTTTTAACCCACATTATAACAGAGTCCCTCCCCCAAATAGAAGTTCTTAAGAGAAAATGACCAATTAGAGAAAGAGGCTACAGGGAAGTCTTATCTTCCAAGATATTATCTGTTTGTTTGATCCTGTTGGGCAAGTTGCTTAATATCTCTGAATCTAATTTATTTTCCTACTAAATAATTCTATGGCTTCTAAAGTTACTTCCAATTCTAGTTAGCAACAATAATTATTGACATATAAAATATATATTCATAGAATATAAACTTCTTGAGGTCAGAGACTTTCATTTTGCCTTTCTGTCATCAGTATAGACTTTTCACTTTATGTAATGAATTCTGAAAGAAATCTATATTAAAAAATGTGTTAACTTTAAGTTCTGTGCTCTTTCCCCTTTGCTCTTTCCTTCATAGTTTCCTACCCAAACCCTGATCCCCTCCAAAATAAACAACTTTTAAAAAATACCCTTTAAATGAAAGCAGAGAGATTGCCAGCCCCACTTTTGGATAGAGGGTTTCCCTTGAGACCTTTAGAGAAGACACCTTTGCCTCACTCACACCCTCCTATCCATTTTGCATTAGTCCAAGCTTGGGTAGCAAGTGTCTGTACTGGGTCCCATCCTTTCCTGTCTATGTCCATGTCTGGACTCCATAAGTGTGCCTTCATATTCTTCCTCTCAGTTCTGGCAGGCACCCAGGTGACTGGTCCCTGCCCCTTGTGTTCCTCTTCCTGCTCTTGATTCTCTGTCCCTGGACCCCCATGTCCTTGAACTATGAAATGGCCCCTGTCAAGAGCCTATTCCTATTCCTTCTCCCACCCACCCCCAAGCCCAGGACAAATTTAAATTGTATAAACACTTTTTTATAGGTGTGTAAGTGGAATTAACTCCCTTTGTTTATTTTAACTTAATCAATCAAGAACTTGGAATGCCCCTCATTTCATAATTAGTTAACCTTTTACTAGAAAAGGAAGTTTACACCCTCAAAGACCAGAAGGAGATCCTATAATTAGCACTGCCTGCCTCACACTCCCCCCTCACCCCTTTCCACAGTGCCAGGCAAATTAAGAAACTATGATAGGTTCCTGAGATGTGATAGACCAGTCCACAGTGAAATGAAGTATAAACCAAAGAGACAGGAAGTGACATTGGAAAAGGGCTTATAAAAGGTGAGACTGAAGAGCTGAGCATTAATTGGGAGTTGGATTACTTCTGCATTGGAGGGATTCTACTGTGTTGGTGTCTCTGTGTTGGAGATTCTGAGTTGGATTCATTCTGGGTTGGTGATTTAGATTGAAGACTTTTGCGGACTTCCACTTGGAGATTGGAACCTGGAGGCTGAGATTCTCCCACTTTTCTGACCAGAGATTGGAGCTAGATTTCTTTGGAGCAGACTTAGAGTAGTAGGCTAAGCAATATTTTCTACCTCCTTCCTACATTTCCCTCTCTACTACTGTAATATTTAAAGGAAATGTAGGGAATTGAAGAACAGGGGATAAGGAAGGATTTGTAACAGGGAATGGAGGAGTTTAAGGGAGAGAGGGAATATGGCTGCCAATGAGGTAAAAGGAAAGATATGCCCTTGCTGAGAGGCTATCTTTGAAAATTGGGGTTCCCCAAAAATGGGCTACCTATGATAGCCTGAAGGATGTCTTCTCTATTGACTGATGTTGAAGAGCAGGTAAGCATGGACACTCCTGAGGGACAAGTCTCCCCCAGACCAAGTTTGCCCGGCAGGAGTTCGATAAGGACCATTTATGATTAAATGGCTGTCCTTGGGTTCCGCTCTCTCTATGTACCCCAAAACGATAGCCCTCTTATCTGACTGCAATTTATGTAAATAAAGATGAATTAAATAATAATTTTGGATTGGGAGGTATTAGGGAAGAGGGAATCAGGATTTCACTAGATTGGGTTTGAGTCTCTCTCAGCTGTTGAGCTGAGGCCAGGCCTCACAGGCTGGTGGAGGGTTTCTTTTATTCCTGTCTATGCTGATCTGCTAGTTTTCTTAAGTTCAGAGTCTTTATCAGTAGATAGCAAGAGGAAGAAAAGGTTCTGACATTCAGAGCTGGTTGGGCCTGTCTCTTCAGGCTAGTGCCCTAAAGACTGGCCTTATAGTTCAGGCGGCTCCCCTTAAATCCTTTTGTCCAATGACATGATCACAGGAATCCAGGTAGAGCACACAGTTGGGAAAATCCAGGAATGGAGGGACTTCTAACCTGAGACAGGGAGAGAGGCTCCTTCCAGTCCAAGGGCCAGGAAAGAGAGCCTCCTCCAGAGCAACTGACACTCTCCAAGTTCTCCTCCCCCCCACCAACTACCATTCTTGTCAATATCTTTTCTCTAACATTCCAACTGCTGCTTGTTTCATCTGAGTGACAGAAAGTTCAAAACTTGCTTCAGTTTTCTTTTCCACACTATCTTTACTTTGCTATAATAAAGCTACTAAAGCTACTAATAGCCTTGTGACTTAAGAGTTAATTTTATAAATGGAGACCACAACAACTTTTATAACTTTTTAATTTGACCAAAACCAATTTTAGCCCTGGAGTTAATTCCATTTACACATAGGTCTGCAGAATGATCCACTTATGTAAAGCAAGAATTACCTGTGCCACGTATAGTATCTGGCACAGAGTTTGTGCTTTATGTGTCATCTAGACTAAAGGTCCTGCTCAGTTGAGGTTTGCCCAGCTTCAGTTCTGGGGTGCCTGGCTTCTCAGTAAAGGGAGAGTAGTGCCTCCATTCCCACATTCATTCGTTCATCAAAGCCTCACTGATGCTACCCCAGGAATAATTCTATTTATGCTATCATCTAGGGAAGTTTTGGTAACTGCACCTTCAAGTATCCTGGGAGCCCCCTAAATTACTCCAGACAGTGTAGGGAGGAAGTGCTCACACTTGGTGACTGGACAGAGGGGGTGGTCATGTGGACATTGTCCATAGGAACAATGGAGAGGGGGAGAGAGGCAGCCTCCTTCAGCACACTGGAGCATGAGTGCCATGTCTTCACCAACACGGGTCTAGAGTTTCCTTCAAAATGAGAAAGTAAAAGAGGTTCTCTATGCCCAACAGGGATCAAGCAGAGGTTAGTTCACTTATCTTCTTGCAGGAAGTGATGATAATAAGCACAATAGAATCTCAATGTATGAACAGAATGATTGAAACAGAATACAGCATCTTAGCATATTCCTACTAGTTGGGAATTGAATATTCCAAGCATTTTGGGGAAAAAGAAAGCAGTTTTTTGCAAGCCTGTTAAATAGCTGTGCTAGATCTCATCTCTCTTGGCATTGTCCAGTCAAACATCCATGCTGGTTCTTTCTGTCAGCCTCTCTCCCTGATGGTTCCTCAGCCCATTCTTACATATTAAAGCTAGATAGGGAGCCCAGAATGAGCTCAGCATGAGCCCATGCTCTGTGTGGGGAACAACAATGCCTGTCATTATTATTTCAGAGTGGGGAAGAATCTCTCGATGAAATCACATCTTTGTTACCTGGAGGGCAGGATTTGAAAGGGTTGCTAGCTAGAAGCCACCTTCTGTTTATTATGTGTGCCACTCCAAGCCATTAGCTTTTCTAGCTCAGCAACCAATCAAGAAAGTCTAGGCAATGGGTTATACACAGATGGATGCTGACCCCACAGAGATCCCCCACAGTCCATTAGCAGCAGTCAGAGAATACCTAGATAGGCTATCTTGGGGGATGGGGAAGTAGGAAGAGTTCTGTTACATTAAAAATGCTTGTTGGTTGACTGCTAAGTATTTATATAGGACTTTTAGGTTTACAAATAAATTGCTTTACACATATAATCTCCACTCTTTCTCTTGATAACCCTATCAGATAAACACTGGAGAGAGAGAGAGAGACAGAGAGACAGAGACAGAGACAGAGAGACACAGAGAGACAGAGAAAGAGAGAGACAGACAGACAGGCAGACAGAGACAGAGAGACAGAGAGAGACAGAGAGGGACAGAGAGGGACAGAGAGAGACAGAGAGACAGACAGAGACAGAGACAGAGACAGACAGAGACAGAGACAGAGACAGAGAGACACAGAGAGAGACACAGAGAGAGACACAGAGAGACAGAGAAAGAGAGAGACAGACAGACAGACAGACAGAGACAGAGAGACAGAGAGGGACAGAGAGAGACAGAGAGGGACAGACAGAGACAGAGAGACAGAGAGAGAGAAAGAGAAAAAGAGAGATGGAGAGATGGAGAAAAAGAGAAACACAGAAACAGAAAGATGGGGGGGGCAAAGGGGAAAGAAAGAGTGGGGAGGAAAAGGGAGAGGGTAGGGAGAGAGACAGAGAGGGAGGGAGGGAGGAAAAGAGAGAGGGAAGGAGAGAGAGAAGGAGAAGGAGAGAAAGAGAGAGAAGGAGAAAGAGAAGGAGAAGGAGAGAGAGGAGGGATATCAAGGAGAGAAAGAAGGAGAAAAAGAGTGAGAGAGAAGGAGAGAGAAAGAGAGAGAGGGGAGAGACAGAGAGACAGAGAGACAGAGACAGAGACAGAGAGAGAGAGACAGACAGAGAGACAGAGAGAGACAGAGAGAGACAGAGAGAGAGAGAGACAGAGAGAGAGAGAGAGAGAGAGAGAGAGAGAGAGAGAGAGAGAGAGAGAGAGAGAGAGAGAAAAGGAGGAAGGAAGGGAGGGAGGGAGGGTTCACCATCAGGCTGCCAGGGGAAAGATGGCTTCCCTCTACCAGACACCCTTGCCCAGACTGGCTGAGCTGGAGAAAGTCGTGCCTGGCTTTGTCTCTGGGAGCAGCCGGGCCAGTTTGTTTCTCTGGTCCCTCCCCTGAAGGCCTGTCCTTTCTTTTCTTTGGGGTTGCTGGGCTTGGGAATGAGCAATGGGAGTGGAATGGCCAGGTGGGGGTGGGACAAGAGCTCCAGTTCCGGATTCAACAAGCCCTTCCCTGGAAAAGGCAGCTCGATGGAGGCTTTGCTCTCATCAAAGGCAGCCCACGTTTGCTGGGTGCGTCAGAGCCGAGGAGCCCTGCTATCTCATTTAATCACAGCAGGCTCTCTGTAGCCCTTGAAGACTTTTTCCTCCCAATATGGCCCTGGCAAAGCAGAGAGAGACTCTAAGCTGCAATTAGTGCCATTCATGAAACAAGCTCAGAGAAATCATATCCCAGAATGGAGAGGGAGCCGGACCTTTAACATCACCTGGGGCTGAAGGATCAGAGATTCAGAGTTGGCAGTTTGGTCTAATCTCCTTATTTTACTGATGAGGAAACTGAGGCACAGAGAAAGAAAGTAGCTGCAACTTTAACATTTTGGTTCAGGGGTTAAATAGCTGGATCTGGAGTCAGAATGAAACCCAAGTTCAAATCCTACCTCAAACACTTCCCAACTATGTGACCTGGGCAAGTTCATTTTAGCCTCTCTTGATGCATTTTCTCATCTGTAAAATGGGAATAATAATAATGTCTATCTTCCAGAATAAAATTAGATAATATTTCTAAAATGCTTTGC